>NC_141094.1:18841763-19394263 GCF_041138505.1 Cibotium barometz
TGGAACAGAAAGCTAGATTGCGATGACCTTTATGAGGAAGAGACTACTACTCTATAGCTTTTCTTTCAAAGAAAGAATAATATGTCGTATCTTGCTACTTTGCCATAGATATTAGAAGACTCTCTATTCTCATATATCAAGTTTTGAAACTCTTATTAACGAGCAAAGATAAATTTCTATAAGGTATATATATATATATATATATATATATATATATATTGTTTTTCAATTATATATCATTCTTAGGGAGTTGAGGTATGGCCTCGGTTTCTTTATTAATTGTTAATAGTAATCTATTTGATTGATTTACTAGTTAAAGTTTGTATTCTTTTAAACAATAGCTTATGCCTTAATAAAGAATGTCTTATCGCAATCTCAAGTTGAAATGCTAAAATCTTTGTGAAAAGGATTGTTTTCTTAAGAAGGTAACATGGATTCTAGTCCTATGGTTTAGTTGAGTAAATGGATTGTTATCTTGGTTAAATTAAGGTACAGGTAAAACTTCTCCCTGCCTCGACGCTGCCCCGTCCTTGTGCTTGTGTAGCCGGATGGCAGAGGCATTAGTAAGACCCAGAGTCCGTCGCCCATGGTATTCCTTGTACATTGGGAGAATGAGATTTGCCGATTGAGGCGAGTAATTGCGATGCTGCTAGTTCTGAGGGCCCAAGCTAGTGAATTAGCCCACCCTAGTGCGGTGAATTATCCCACCCTAGTGCATAGACATCCCTGTGTGAGGGGCGGGAGGATCGCGCGATGGAGCCTGAGAGGGCAATAGGTCGGCTTGAGTCCTCACAAGATGAGGAGCCGACGATGAGGTGTATGGTCCCGTAGGGTTTTTCCTAGCATGTAGAGGCTGGAAGGCCAAATTCTAGATCATCAGTATAAAGGAAAATAATAAGAGAGCCGGTCTAGCTTGTATGGAATTGATTCATGCATAAACCTTTTTTATAAATCTTGTCATTGGCATTATTGTACTATGAAAAAAGACTATTTTAACGAACCTTGTGAAAAGGGCTTTAATTAAGAAACATATTTATTTATGTCAAACATTGTGGTAGGACTAATTAGAAAACAAATTGACACGTGAGCAGGGTGGAAAGTGGGAGGATGGAATGCCTCGACGACACCATCCTACGGACGGGTGGACCTGATTAGTCGGGTAGCTTTCCAACAGATTAAGTGAGACCCTTGTCCAGATAAATAGGTTCTCGGGTAACTCTATTCTAGGAGACTAGGCTAGCCGGCTGTGCCTTACAACAGATTAAGTGAGACCCTTGTCCAGATAAATAGATTCTCGGATAACTCTATTCTAGGAGACTAGGCCAGCCGGCTATGCCTTACATGGATGAGGAAAAAAGCGTTGTCTCTCTAGGAATCAAGATTAGTACTTGCCCAAATTATGATCAATTACCCTATGGGTAATTTGACTTTTAGAAGACCACGCTCCCCCTGCGGGATCGGACTAGGTCTTACCTACAAATCATATCCTTGAATCTTTACATGGTCAAGGTGTCGATGAGTAGGAAATTTTCTCCAAGCTAAGATTTAGTAGACCATCTTAAGTGTTTCCCCTATTTTGGAAAGGGAGAACATTTTTCTTTAAAGTCGAATAAGGCAGCACAAGATACACCCTTTCCTTATGGCATAAAAGACCATTATATAACTAGAAATGAGGTAAATCATCACAAGTACCATGCTATATTTTTTGTTCCATTTGTGATACCTCTTCACTCATCAATCATATACTCCTCTTGGATATCATCAATCCAATCCTTGTGCACATCCGTGATGTTCGATAACGAGCTTGCCCACGTTCTAGAAAGTAAACCCACCATCACATTAACCTTCCCCTTTGTATAAGTGATCTCAAAGTCACAGTTTTAAAGGGTAGCCAACCACCTTATTTTCTTAGGTGAGAGATTAGGTTGTGATGATAAGAAGTACTTGAGTACTCTATAATCACTTCTCATCATCACAAAGAACTTGCTTCCATAGAGATAGTGATGCCATTCGTGATTGCATGCAGGATTGCAATCATCTCTTGGTCATAAACATGCAACTTCATCTCTTTGTCATCAAGCTTGTGGCTCTCCAACGTAATCACCCCATGACATGACTCCAATGCCTCTTCTACAGGCATCCGCTTTGATAGTGAAATGCTCGAAAAAACCCTAGCATATCAAAATAGGAGCCAAATTAAGAAAATTTTCAGCTCTTCAAAGCTCATAGGCTATATATAGCATCCCGAAAGAATGCCTCTTCCTTTAACTTGTTCATGAATGGAGTTGCTATTTGAGCATATTTCTCAAAATGAATCTCCGATAGAAAGACCAAAGTCCCAAGAATACCCTCAATTGAGTGATATTTGTGGGAGTAGGCCACCAATTCATTTGACATTCCACCTTCTTGGGATCCGCCCTTTATGCTTGCTCTCTTTACCCAAAATGTAAGATTCCTCCCCAGCCTCTCAAAATGTCCAGCATATTTCCCTGTAATCAATTCCCTCTTCAGAAATATAAGAGATCTTGTCTCTGCCTGTTTTGGCATAGAGAGAGAAAATATTCTAGAGAGAGAATATTTAGATTTTGAATACTTTTGGATAGAAAAATATCTCATATAATTAAGATGAATTCCCATGAAACAGAAATTTAAAAAGAACTTTCCAATGTGCAATTGGAATTAATTGGAAATGGGTATAAAGGACCTTAGCCTAAGGGTCTAGATTTTCAAAAAATTTAGATTATGGTCCAATTAAGGTTCCTATGGGCCAATTAGATCAATCCATGTGTAGGGAGGAGAATGATCCAATTTTGTAAAAGAAGATACCCAAAAATGAGTAAATGCTCACATAAGATGAAGAGTTGACTATGTACAAGGTTTATTAGTAAGAAACTATGAGCAATATTAAAAATATGAGATATTTTGGGTATAATGATTCCATTTTGACACCTAGGTAAGGAAGGTGAGTCCCTTCAATGCTCACATAAGATGAAGAGTTGAAAATGTACAAGGTTTAATAGTAAGAAACTATGAGTAATATAAAATGTACAAGGTTTAATAGTAAGAAACTATGAGATATTTTGGGTATAATGATTCCATTTTGACACCTAGGTAAGGAAGGTGAGTCCCTTCAATGCTCACATAAGATGAAGAGTTGAAAATGTACAAGGTTTAATAGTAAGAAACTATGAGTAATATAAAAATATGAGATATTTTGAGTGTAATGATTTCATTTTGACACATATGTAAGAAAGGGGAGTCCATTAAAGGAGGTGCATATTTCACATGCTTGAATGAGTTTTAAACTCATAAAAATCGAGATATTTCATCTCTCCTCTCTCCTAATTCAAGTCTAGTTGCAAAAAGTTAGCTCAACTGACCTAAAAATGGTCAAAAATTGACCAAACTGAGTTGGAAAATTCTAGAATTAGTTTGTTTGGTTAGGAGCTCACTTTTTCCTATAAATAGAGGCCTTTCCCTAACTCAACAATGATTAATGCATTGTTACTCTACTCCACCTAAGCCAAGAACTGTGAATTCATTAATAATTCACTAGTTTTTGACACTTCCCTCTTTCTTCAATCCCCATTGGTGGCTCCATCAACATACTAAACCAATTGATTGGTTGGGGGCCTCTACCGTGAACAAATAATTAAGCAATTTGTAAGGTAAATGGTGAATTTTGATCTTTTCTATAATTTCTCAATGTTTCTCTCTTCTCAACCCCTCTCAAGCTTGAGAAGCTTAATTGGAATGGTTTTTGAATGCTATTGAAGTTAATTGATGAATAGTAGTGAAGAGTTACATAATTTGATGAATGCTATTGAAGTTAATTGATTAAAGATAGTAAAGAATTACAAAAATTTCCATTTATGCTTAATTCTAATGATTTTTATGAAATTTCTCTCTCTCACTCAAGAAATGGTCATACTCATGACTCATTCTCAATCCAAATGAAGCTTTTCATAAAGCTTTTTCTTAATCCAAGATTAATCTATGCTTGAAACCAAATTAATGGTTTTTTTTCTATGCTTTTAGTTTATGTATTTCATGATTATTTTTGATTCAATCCATTATGGGTTAATGATCCAATTAGGGATCATTCTAATCATTTTCTTAAAGATTAAGCTTTATCTTTTAAAATAATTGAGATTTATCAGTCATAGCAGCGGAGCTATGGCAAAATTTTGTAAAAATTTATACATAAAATAATTTCATTCAAAGCATGAAAAGAGGACTTCCTACCATATTCTAGGAATTATCATCCTAGATTAATTGAAAGAATTTCATTGTAATCATGGAGAAATTGAATTTTTATATTATGCATAAAGGATAAGTTTTTATATCAAAAGTGTTACTTTTATCAATTTTTATTTTCATGCATAGAAGTATGCATAAAGGATAAATTTTTATATCAAAAGTGTTACTTTTATCAATTTTTATTTTCATGCATAGAAGTATGCATAAAGGATAAATTTTTATATCAAAAGTGTTACTTTTATCAATTTTTATTTTCATGCATAGAAGTATGCATAAAGGATAAATTTTTATATCAAAAATGTTACTTTTATCATTTTTATTTTCATGCATAGAAGTATGCATAATGGATAAATTTTTATATCAAAAGTGTTACTTTTATCATTTTTATTTTCATGCATAGAAGTATGCATAATGGATAAATTTTTATATCAAAAGTGTTACTTTTATCATTTTTATTTTCATGCATAGAAGTATGCATAATGGATAAATTTTTATATCAAAAGTGTTACTTTTAACATAATTGAATTTCATGCATAGAGATATGCATAAAAGATGAATATTTTATTATAAAAGTGTTACTTTTAGCATATTGAATTTCATACATAGAGGTATGAAAAAAAAATGATTATTTTATTATAAAACTTTAAAGAAAAAAATGATTATTTTATTGTAAAAATATTACTTTTATCATATTGAATTTCATGCATTGTTTTCTTCCTCATCAGAAGATATGCCTTTACCCCGTTTTTGGCTTGCCTCTCAGAGGTCCTTTTGTTAGATCACCTCATACCACTGAGATAGGTGCGGCAATAACCAACAGAATTATTCCCATAGATGAGTTACCTTATACATGCGCAGCTTGTGAGTGTTGCTTTTGTGATCATATGATGGACGGGCTTATGGAAGTGTAAAGAGCTCTTCTATCTTTACTGTATATGTTCCAAGAATGAATAAAGTCTAAATCTTGTTCTTGTCTTGACGCTTACTCTCTTTGAGACTTTTTTATTTGGTGGTTAATCTTAATTAAATTTTTTTCTAAGTCTCATGTTCGTGCATCTTGCGAAATTATCCCAAGTTTGCGAGATGAGTACATCTCGCGTTTTTCAAGTGGGCGAGAATGTAAGATTCCTCCCCAGCCTCTCAAAATGTCCAGCATATTCTCCTATAATCAATTCCCTCTTCAGAAATTAAGAGATCTTGTCTCTGCCTGTTCTGGCATAGAGAGAGAAAATATTCTAGAGAGAGAATATTCAGATTTTGAATATTTTTGGATAGAAAAATATCTCATATAATTAAGATGAATTCCCCTGAAACAGAAATTCAAAAAGAACTTTCCAATGTGCAATTGGAATTAATTGGAAATGGGTATAAAGGACCTTAGCCTACGGGTCTAGATTTTCAAAAATTTTAGATTATGGTCCAATTAAGGTTCCTATGGGCCAATTGGATCAATCCATGTGTAGGGAGGAGATAAATCCAATTTTGTAAAAGAAGATACCCAAAAATGAGTAAATGCTCACATAAGATGAAGAGTTGACTATGTATAAGGTTTATTAGTAAGAAACTATGAGCAATATTAAAAATATGAGATATTTTGGGTATAATGATTCCATTTTGACACCTAGGTAAGGAAGGTGAGTCCCTTCAATGCTCACATAAGATGAAGAGTTGAAAATGTACAAGGTTTAATAGTAAGAAACTATGAGTAATATAAAAATATGAGATATTTTGAGTGTAATGATTCCATTTTGACACATATGTAAGGAAGGGGAGTCCATTAAAGGAGGTGCATATTTCACATGCTTGAATGAGTTTTAAACTCATAAAAATTGAGATATTTCATCTCTCCTCTCTCCTAATTCAAGTCTAGTTGCAAAAAGTTGGCTCAACTGACCTAAAAATGGTCAAAAATTGACCAAACTGAGTTGGAAAATTTTAGAATCAGTTTGTTTGGTTAGGAGCTCACTTTTTCCTATAAATAGAGGCCTTCCCCTTTGTTGAAACTCAACAATGATTAATGCATTGTTACTTTACTCCACCTAAGCCAAGAATTGTGAATTCATTAATAATTCACTAGTTTTTGACACTTCCCTCTTTCTTCAATCCCCATTGGTGGCTCCATTAACATACTAAACCAATTGATTGGTTGGGGGCCTCTATCGTGAATAAAGAATCAAGCAATTTGTAAGGTAAATGGTGAATTTTGATCTTTTCTATAATTTCTCAATGTTTCTCTCTTCTCAACCACTCTCAAGCTTGAGAAGCTTAATTGGAATGGTTTTTGAATGCTATTGAAGTTAATTGATGAATAGTAGTGAAGAGTTACATAATTTGATGAATGCTATTGAAGTTAATTGATTAATGATAGTAAAGAATTACATAAATTTCCATTTATGCTTAATTCTAATGATTTTTATGAAATTTCTCTCTCTCACTCAAGAAATGGTCATACTCATGACTCATTCTCAATCCAAATGAAGCTTTTCATAAAGCTTTTTCTTAATCCAAGATTAATCTATGCTTGAAACCAAATTAATGGTTTTTTTTCTATGCTTTTAGTTTATGTATTTCATGATTATTTTTGATTCAATCCATTATGGGTTAATGATCCAATTAGAGATCATTCTAATCATTTTCTTAAAGATTAAGCTTTATCTTTTAAAATAATTGAGATTTATCAGTCATAGCAGCGGAGCTATGGCAAAATTTTGTAAAAATTTACACATAAAATAATTTCATTCAAAGCATGAAAAGAGGACTTCCTACCATATTCTAAGAATTATCATCCTAGATTAATTGAAAGAATTTCATTGTAATCATGGAGAAATTGAATTTTTATATTATGCATAAAGGATAAGTTTTTATATCAAAAGTGTTACTTTTATCAATTTTTATTTTCATGCATAGAAGTATGCATAAAGGATAAATTTTTATATCAAAAGTGTTACTTTTATCAATTTTTATTTTCATGCATAGAAGTATGCATAAAGGATAAATTTTTATATCAAAAGTGTTACTTTTATCAATTTTTATTTTCATGCATAGAAGTATGCATAAAGGATAAATTTTTATATCAAAAGTGTTACTTTTATCATTTTTATTTTCATGCATAGAAGTATGCATAATGGATAAATTTTTAGATCAAAAGTGTTACTTTTATCATTTTTATTTTCATGCATAGAAGTATGCATAATGGATAAATTTTTATATCAAAAGTGTTACTTTTATCATTTTTATTTTCATGCATAGAAGTATGCATAATGGATAAATTTTTATATCAAAAGTGTTACTTTTATCAATTTTTATTTTCATGCATAGAAATATGCATAATGGATAAATTTTTATATCAAAAGTGTTACTTTTATCATTTTTATTTTCATGCATAGAAGTATGCATAATGGATAAATTTTTATATCAAAAGTGTTACTTTTAACATAATTGAATTTCATGCATAGAGATATGCATAAAAGACGAATATTTTATTATAAAAGTGTTACTTTTAGCATAATTGAATTTCATGCATAGAGATATGCATAAAAGATGAATATTTTATTATAAAAGTGTTACTTTTAGCATATTGAATTTCATGCATAGAGGTATGAAAAAAAATGATTATTTTATTATAAAACTGTAAAGAAAAAAATAATTATTTTATTATAAAAATGTTACTTTTATCATATTGAATTTCGTGCATAGAGGTGAAATAAATAAATAAATTATTATTTTATTGTAAAAATATTACCAAAAATGATTATTTTATTGTAAAAGTGTTACTTTTATCACATTTGAATTTCTTGCATGGAGGTATATATAAAAGTTGATTATTTTGGTCCTCAAAACGGATGAGTCCATGACTCTTTTATACGGATCTGTGGGTTGATCTTGCTGATCTTCCATGGATATTCCATTCTATTATATGAATATATTATAAATTGGATCTTAAGAAAAAGAGTTGTCCTCTACTTTGCGAGATAAGGACATCTCGCACTTTTTAAGTGGGGTAGAATGTAAGATTTCTCCCCCAGCCTTCGAGGTATACTGGAGTAAGAATCTCCCTTTCTGATCTTAAAATTATTCCCTCTCTAAAATAAAAGAAAGATTTTGTTTAAAAAGGGAAGACACTTTCCCCAAAATACCTTATCAGGAGCCCACCTGTTTTAAGGATTCAGAACAATGAGTTCAGAAGTGAGAACTGGTGTTTTGGATGCCAAGGTTTTGGTCATCAGTTAAAAAGACTACCCGACTCCTACCATGAAAAGGGCATAGGGAAGTCTAGAACCCAAATTCAGAGACCAATTCCTTCATACCAATCTAATCAGGGTCCGTCCACTCGGATAAGATTGCTTAACTAGGTCTGACCCATTGATTAGGGTCGAGATGACCAGTCAAATGCTTGGCGACTTAGAGCGATAGATGCAGGCAATTCATAAAGATATAAACGCTGCCCAAGATCGACAGAGACAATATACAGATAAGAAGAGGATAGTCAGAGAATTCAAAGAAGCAGTTATAGTCTTCATTTGAATACGGACCAAAAGAATTTCTTTATCTCTAGGGGAGTATAAGTAGTTATCCCCCAGATATTATGGACTAAAGAAAGTAGGTGACTTAGCCTATAAACTTCTTTTATCTCCTCATCTCAAAGTTCTTAATGCCTTCTATAGAAAAATGTGCCAAACCCAAATCATGGAAAGACGGTAAAACTTCAGTGACAAGATACCGTTGGCTTCTAAGTTACGCTAGCTCCTTCCTTTATATAAGTCGTAACTTTTACTTGTTGCTCACAGTAATCTTACTTCCATCGATCTCCCTTCTTCTTAATCTCCTTCATGGCTTGGCAACAGGAATTAGTTTTATCCATGATGATTTCTCACCTTCAAGATGCAAGCGAGTCTGTGAAGAAGGATTTTATAGAACAGTATGAGCGCTCACTTTTTCCTCACTTGGGAACTTCTGTAGCTCAGACCAAATGGCGGACCTATCAAGACATAGCTAGGGTAACACCTTGGGATCAGCAGCACTTTTGTAACAATGTCCGCTTGGCCATGGTTATTCAAGCCTTGGGTTTGGGTCCTTGATACTACTGCGTCATGAGATCAAGACATCTTGGGTTTTCTGAGCGGGTCTTCTTACTGGCGTGTTTTCTTCCTCATCAGAAGATATGCCTTTACCCCGTTTTTGGCTTGCCTCTCAGAGGTCCTTTTGTTAGATCACCTCATACCACTGAGATAGGTGCGGCAATAACCAACAGAATTATTTCCATAGATGAGTTACCTTATACGTGCGCAGCTTGTGAGTGTTGCTTTTGTGATCATATGATGGACGGGCTTATGGAAGTGTAAAGAGTTCTTCTATCTTTATTGTACATGTTCCAAGAATGAATAAAGTCTAAATCTTGTTCTTGTCTTGACGCTTACTCTCTTTGAGACTTTTTTATTTGGTGGTTAATCTTAATTAAGTTTTTTTCTAAGTCTCATGTTCGTGCATCTTGCGAAATTATCCCAAGTTTGCGAGATGAGGACATCTCGCGTTTTTCAAGTGGGCGAGAATGTAAGATTCCTCCCCAGCCTCTCAAAATGTCCAGCATATTCCCCTGTAATCAATTCCCTCTTCAGAAATTAAGAGATCTTGTCTCTGCCTGTTTTGGCATAGAGAGAGAAAATATTCTAGAGAGAGAATATTCAGATTTTGAATATTTTTGGATAGAAAAATATCTCATATAATTAAGATGAATTCCCCTGAAACAGAAATTCAAAAAGAACTTTCCAATGTGCAATTGAAATTAATTGGAAATGGGTATAAAGGACCTTAGCCTATACGGGTCTAGATTTTCAAAAAAATTAGATTATGGTCCAATTAAGGTTCCTATGGGCCAATTGGATCAATCCATGTGTAGGGAGGAGATAAATCCAATTTTGTAAAAGAAGATACCCAAAAATGAGTAAATGCTCACATAAGATGAAGAGTTGACTATGTACAAGGTTTATTAGTAAGAAACTATGAGCAATATTAAAAATATGAGATATTTTGGGTATAATGATTCCATTTTGACACCTAGGTAAGGAAGGTGAGTCCCTTCAATGCTCACATAAGATGAAGAGTTGAAAATGTACAAGGTTTAATAGTAAGAAACTATGAGTAATATAAAAATATGAGATATTTTGAGTGTAATGATTCCATTTTGACACATATGTAAGGAAGGGGAGTCCATTAAAGGAGGTGCATATTTCACATGCTTGAATTAATTTTAAACTCATAAAAATTGAGATATTTCATCTCTCCTCTCTCCTAATTCAAGTCTAGTTGCAAAAAGTTAGCTCAACTGACCTAAAAATGGTCAAAAATTGACCAAACTGAGTTGGAAAATTTTAGAATCAGTTTGTTTGGTTAGGAGCTCACTTCTTCCTATAAATAGAGGCCTTCCCCTTTGTTGAAACTCAACAATGATTAATGCATTGTTACTTTACTCCACCTAAGCCAAGAATTGTGAATTCATTAATAATTCACTAGTTTTTGACACTTCCCTCTTTCTTCAATCCCCATTGGTGGCTCCATCAACATACTAAACCAATTGATTGGTTGGGGGCCTCTATCGTGAATAAAGAATCAAGCAATTTGTAAGGTAAATGGTGAATTTTGATCTTTTCTATAATTTCTCAATGTGTGAAGAGTTACATAATTTGATGAATGCTATTGAAGTTAATTGATTAATGATAGTAAAGAATTACATAAATTTTCATTTATGCTTAATTCTAATGATTTTTATGAAATTTCTCTCTCTCACTCAAGAAATGGTCATACTCATGACTCAATCTCAATCCAAATGAAGCTTTTCATAAAGATTTTTCTTAATCCAAGATTAATCTATGCTTGAGACCAAATTAATGGTTTTTTTTATATGCTTTTAGCTTATGTATTTCATGATTACTTTTTATTCAATCCATTATGGGTTAATGATCCAATTAGGGATCATTCTAATCATTCCCTTAAAGATAAGCTTTATCTTTTAAAATAATTGAGATTTATCAGTCATAGCAGCGGAGCTATGGCAAAATTTTATAAAAATTTACACATAAAATAATTTCATTCAAAGCATGAAAAGAGGACTTCCTACCATATTCTAGGAATTATCATCCTAGATTAATTGAAAGAATTTGATTGTAATCATGGAGAAATTGAATTTTTATATTATGCATAAAGGATAAGTTTTTATGTCAAAAGTGTTACTTTTATCAATTTTTATTTTCATGCATAGAAGTATGCATAAAGGATAAATTTTTATATCAAAAGTGTTACTTTTATCAATTTTTTTTTTCATGCATAGAAGTATGCATAAAGGATAAATTTTTATATCAAAAGTGTTACTTTTATTAATTTTTATTTTCATGCATAGAAGTATGCATAAAGGATAAATTTTTATATCAAAAATGTTACTTTTATCATTTTTATTTTCATGCATAGAAGTATGCATAATGGATAAATTTTTATATCAAAAGTGTTACTTTTATCAATTTTTATTTTCATGCATAGAAGTTTGCATAATGGATAAACTTTTATATCAAAAGTGTTACTTTTATCATTTTTATTTTCATGCATAGAAGTATGCATAATGGATAAATTTTTATATCAAAAGTGTTACTTTTATCATTTTTATTTTCATGCATAGAAGTATGCATAATGGATAAATTTTTATATCAAAAGTGTTACTTTTAACATAATTGAATTTCATGCATAGAGATATGCATAAAAGATGAATATTTTATTATAAAAGTGTTACTTTTAGCATAATTGAATTTTATACATAGAGATATGCATAAAAGATGAATATTTTATTATAAGAGTGTTACTTTTTTAATTGAATTTCATGCATAGAGATATGCATAAAAGATGAATATTTGATTATAAAAGTGTTACTTTTAGCATATTGAATTTCATGCATGGAGGTATGAAAAAATGATTATTTTATTTTAAAACTGTAAAGAAAAAAATGATTATTTTATTATAAAAATGTTACTTTTATCATATTGAATTTCGTGCATAGAGGTGAAAAAATAAATAAATTATTATTTTATTATAAAAATGTTACCAAAAAATGAATAATTTATTGTAAAAGTGTTACTTTTATCACATTTGAATTTTTTGCATAGAGGTATGTATAAAAGATGATTATTATATTGTAAAAATGTTACTTTTATCATAATTGGATTTCATGCATAGAGGTATGCAGAAAAGATATTTTTATACTAAAAGTGTGATTTTCATCATAAATAGATTTTATGCATAAATTAGATGCATAAGAGAAATTTTTTTATTCTAAAAGTGCAATTCCTACTAAATTGAATTTATGCATAAAAGATTGATTTTAATTCAAAAGTGACATTCTCATCTAAATTGAATTCATGCATAAGAAGATGCATAAAATATTGATTTTAATTCAAACGTGTCATTCTCATCTAAATTGAATTTATGCATAGGAAGATGCATAAAAGATTGAATTTTAATTCAAAGTGTCATTCTCATTTAAAAAGAATTTATGCATAGGAAGATGCATAAAAGATTGATTGTTATTTCGAAAGTGTTAGTCTCCTTAAATGGAATTTATGCATAATTAGATGCGTAAAGAAATCTTATACCAAATATAAGAATTTCCTTGTATTCTATAAATAGATATGAGAAGAGATAGGATGTGATAAGAGATGTATGAGATGTGATAAGATGTGATAAGATGTATATGAGAAGCGTTAGGATGTGATAAGATGTGATAAGATGTATATGAGAAGAGTTAGGATGTGATAAGATGAGTTAGGATGTGATTAGATGAGTTAAGATGTGATAAGAGACCTATGGGATGAGTTAGGATGTGATAAGATGAGTTAAGATGTGATAAGATGTGTATGCGATAAGGTAAGAAGTGTATGTGATGAGATAAGATGTATATGAGATGAGTTAGGATGAGATAAGATGAGTTAGGATGTGATAAGAGGTGTATGAGATGTGATAAGATGCATATGAGATGAGTTAGGATGTGATAAGATGAGTTAAGATGTGATAAGATGTGTATAGGATGAGATAAGAAGTGTATGAGATGAGATAAGATGTATATGGGTTGTGATAGGGCGAGAATGGATGTGATGTAAAAGAATAGATGTGAAGGCGTATAAGGCTATATGAATGGAAATGTGGAAATGGATGAATGTATGTGGATGTATGAATGTGAAAACGGATGTATACATGTAGATGTAGATGTATGTGGATGTATGAATGTGAAAACGGATGTATACATGTAGATGTAGATGTATGGATGTGAATGTGATTATGGATGTGGATGTATGCATGGAGATGTGGATGTATGGTTATGTATGTGGATGTGGATGTATGAATGAGGATGTGAAAATGGATGTATGCATGAATGTGTATGGAAAATAATGTGTCGTTGATATGAGTAAATGGATAAAAATGAATACACATTGAATGGAATGTGGATTAAGTAATGTGGATTGAGGAGGGATAATGTAGAAAGACGAGAGTTCGATATAGAAACTGTATTTTATGACTGTTTGTAAATGACTGTTTTATGTCGAGAATGATGGGGAAGCATTTTGACCGTCTTGTGGATAAAGGTCATGAAGAGCTAACTGTTAAAGTTGCAACTGCTGACGGAGAGTCAATGGAGGACGTCTCGTGTAGTAAGGTCGACTGAGGTCTTGGCTAGCCTCGGTTCGATTTAAATGGTGAGCTTCCGGTACAGTGGATGAGGGACCAAGGAAGCGGCCTATGAGTGAAGCGCTAGGTCACCTGCGAAGGATCCTAGAGGGTGCTGACCATACGGTGCTCGGGCTCTGGGTCACCGAAGATACCCACACGTGCGTCATGGAAGATATTGGAACAAGGAGTAAGAGTTGTTTTCTGAAATCGGGCATGGATCTGGTTGATTGACCTTACTGGTCCTCAATGGATGAGTCCATGGCTCTTTTATATGGATCTATGGGTTGATCTTGCTGATCTTCCACGGAGATTCCATTCTATTGCATGAATATATTGCCGGTTACTATGAGCTAGGAACTATGGAAAAGGCCCTTGAGTGAACAGGTGGTGAGCGTTCTGGTTGCCAATGATGCCATAAGTATACCGATAAATGAATGACTGGAAATAAGGATTCAACCAGAGACTTTGAGGATTGTCATCAGTGACATAATGGTTTCATTAAAGGATTGTTTTAAAGTTAGCTGATGATAAGAAAAAGGCAATTTCATATTGGGTGTGTAAGTGGTGTGACTAGTTTTATGTTTGCATGAACTTCCGGCTAGGAGGCCTTGGAACTCTTTTCCTTGGTACCCGGGACAAAACCTAACCAAATTCTTAATTGGATCCCATCACTTCAGTGGTTGGGAGGTTGGCTAACCCATGGGACTGGATGGGGTTAGGCTGGACTGATGGATCCGTAAATCGAGACTCAAATTCTGTTATTACGATAGATAAAGTAAATCCCGGATAGTAATTGTTCTATGGATAGGAATCAACGGTTGTGCCTCTTGATGGGGAAAAAAGCGTTGATCCCAATGATCCAAGTGCAAGTTTCTTCCTTGATCTGACCGAGTACCTTTATAGGTGCAGTCAGATCAGTTTGATCAATAATGGTCTTGACTACATTAGAGTACAAAGTTATCCTGGTGGAATCGCCCGTGCTTTCCCGATAAGGGAAGTTTTTTCGGGTTCGGTTTTGGAAAAATCGACGGATTAGTCTCTTGTCCGGATATCCGTGGGCGGGGCCTCGAATGTGGGACCCCTATCCTGCGCGAAAAGTGCTACTTCCGCTGCTAGTACCCCGAATCCGTTGCTCGGTGGGAACAGGGATCTTACACAAAATCATACCACATGGTCAAGAAACATCCTCCATATATAGCTATACCTTGTTGTTACACATAAGAAAGTGGTTACCTTGTGGTTTCCATGAAGCTTAATCCAAGGGAAAACGCTTCCAAGGCCAAACTCTTCTATGCTTCAGCTCAACTCTCTTGTCCTTCTTCCCACAATCCTCTCTGGCTCATAAATGATTGCTGTCTCTTTATCCATAGGTGAAAGGTCTTGCACCTCTTGAGGTATAGAACCCGCACACTTATTGAGATTAGATAAATGGGACACATTATGGATTCTTGTAAAAGAAGGAAGGTTTAGGTTGTAATCTAAATTACCAACTATTTTGAGTACTAGGTAGGGGGACCATAGTACCTATGAGCAAACTTGGGATTGGTAGAACCCTTGAGAGTGTTGTGGTGGCTCTTTGGGTGCATCGAGAGTACATAATCTCCTTTTTGAAACTTTACATGATGCCTATATGATCATCCACATTGGCCTTCATAACCTCTTGGGCTTTCTTCATATTGTTGTCCTTGCATAGTTGAAGAAGCTATCTCATTCTCTCCAACTCTTTTTTAACCAATGGGATGACCACCTTGTCTTCTTGAAAGACTATACACATACACTTGATATCCATAAATAGCCCAAAGGGAGACATCCCAATGCTCAAATGCTAGAATTATGGTAAAATTTAGCAAGATATAGCCATTCATCCTAGGAAGATTGTATGTCATGACAATAATGCCTCAAGTAGACGTCACACCACTTGTTGGTACACTCTATTTGACAATATATTTGAGGATGATAGGCTATAGATGCAATTTGTGTACCCATGTTCTCATACAAAAATTTTCCATGAATTTGGTGTCTCTATCACATACTATGTTAAGTGGCAAGCCATGTACCTTGAACACATTCTCCATGAAGCACTTGGCAATTTTAGATGTCCCATATGTGGTCTTAGAAGCAATGAAGTGAGCTGATTTGGTAAGCCTATCAACCACCATAAATATTTGATACCGCCCATGCTTAGTCTTGGGAAGACATCTAATGAAATCCATAGAGACGTGGGTCCATTTCCCAATCGGGAATGGGTAAAGAATAAAGTAAACCATCGGGTAGTTGATCGCTATCCTTGTTCCTTTGACATGAAGAACATTCCATCGTAAATATCTTGATGTCTCTCCACATGTATGTTTCATTCAAAAGACTAATGGAAGAGGCATGTGCAACATGGATTTTGCAAAGCTAGTCAAGACTGAGTGTGGGTGTCAGATGCAAAAGGCTTTATTTGTAATTCTTAGTGGACATTTCCACAATATGGAGTCGCTTGGTTATTATGATGAATTATGAAAGAAAGGTGCATCTAGATTAGCCTAGATTATCCTAATTAGCCTTGATTAGGGAAAGCTAGAGAGATTAGCACTAAAGAATATGGAAAGTAAAGTGTAATGAGTATCAAGAAATATAGCAAAAGGTCAAAAGGTACAATACTCTTAGAGCACATGCCTTATAGTCCCAGGGCCCGTGTGCCCTAATCCCACATGTAAATGACCCTAAGCCCATGTGCCTAGGCCCATCCCATGTGCATGAACATCCTAAGAGCACTTTGTTACAAATCATCCCCTCCTAACATGATTTCATCGTCGAAAGTGAAGGGTGGTTGTGCCCAAAGAAAAGACATATACAAGTGGCTATGTACAAAAGCCAAAAATCACATCTATGGCAGAATGTCGATGTCGTAGAAGACCCATACATGAATCTTATGACCCCAAGAGGATAAAGGGCTCCTGTCCATGATGAGACTATCTATGCAACCATGTGGATGGAGAGGAAATCCAAGGCATGCAAAATCCAAATCAATGGACCTATGAGCAAACTTGCGATTGGTAGAACCCTTGAGAGTGTTGTGGTGGCTCTTTGGGTGCATCGAGAGTACATAATCTCCTTTTTGAAACTTTACATGATGCCTATGATCATCCACATTGGCCTTCATAACCTCTTGGGCTTTCTTCATATTGTTGTCCTTGCATAGTTGAAGAAGCTATCTCATTCTCTCGAACTCTTTTTTAACCAATGGGATGACCACCTTGTCTTCTTGAAAGACTATATTTACATACACTTGATATCCATAAATAGCCCAAAGGGAGACATCCCAATGCTCAAATGCTAGAATTATGGCAAAATTCAACAAGATATAGCCATTCATCCCAGGAAGATTGTATGTCTTGACAATAATGCCTCAAGTAGATGTCACACCATTTGTTGGTACACTCTGTTTGACAATATATTTGAGGATGATAGGCTATAGATGCAATTTGTGTACCCATGTTCTCATACAAAAATTTTCCATGAATTTGGTGCCTCTATCACATACTATGTTAAGTGGCAAGCCATGTAGCTTGAACACATTCTCCATGAAGCACTTGGCAATTTTAGATGTCCCATATGTGGTCTTAGAAGCAATGAAGTGAGCTGATTTGGTAAGCCTATCGACCACCATAAATATTTGATACCACCCATGCTTAGTCTTGGGAAGACATCTAATGAAATCCATAGAGACGTGGGTCCATTTCCCAATCGAGAATGGGTAAAGAATAAAGTAAACCATTGGGTAGTTGATCACTATCCTTGTTCCTTTGACATGAAGAACATTCCATCATAAATATCTTGACGTCTCTCCACATGCCTTTCCAAAAGAATCTCTTGCTTACTTTGCCATAGGTCTTTAGCACACCGACGATGACCCACAAGTGGATAAGAATGTATCTCATGAAGCACCATAGGTATGTAACATCTGATGAAGTGGAAACAAGATACACTCTATCCTTGTACCATAAGAGGTTGTGAAGCTTGTAATGAGGGATGCCTTTACGATCACCTTCTTGTAATATGGGCAGCACCCTAGTTTAAAAGATATTCCTCTTGAATCCCTTAAGTCCACCCACCATAGACCACCGTGATTGATGTCATAGTGCAAGCCCACATCCGTGACAATGCATCCGCTGCTACCACATTGTCTGTGCCCAATGTATATGATATCTAAAAATTGTAACTTTGAAGAGTGGCCAATTATCTCTTTTGCATGGGGAGAGGTTTGGTTGGGAGGATAAGAAAAATTTCAGCACCATAAAGGTAATGATGCCACTTCTTGATGGCATCAAGGATAGCAAGCATCTCTTGCTCATAACGTGCAATCCCATCTCCTTCTTGGTAAGCTTTCTACTATCAAATACAATGACTCTATGCTCTTAATATAAAAAAGTCCCAAGTCCCCTTCCACTTACATCCGCTATAGAAAGTCTTTAAAAAGTTGGGGCACACAAGAATGGGGGCTGAAGTAATGAGTAAAGCTTTGAGTTCATTGAAACTCTTGTTGTGGCAATGAAATCCCAAAAGAAAGCTTCTCTCTTAAGAAGATTGGTAATTATGCCACTTCTTGCTGGCATCAAGGATAGCAAGCATCTCTTGCTCATAACGTGCAATCCCATCTCCTTCTTGGTAAGCTTTCTACTATCAAATACAATGACTCTATGCTCTTAATATAAAAAAGTCCCAAGTCCCCTTCCACTTACATCCGCTCTCACATAGAAAGTCTTTAAAAAGTTGGGGCACACAAGAATGGGGGCTGAAGTAATGAGTAAAGCTTTGAGTTCATTGAAACTCTTGTTGTGGCAATGAAATCCCAAAAGAAAGCTTCTCTCTTAAGAAGATTGGTAAGAGGTGCCGCTATTGATGCATGGTGCTCCTCCATAATTCTTGTAGAAAAAGAATATAATCCCAAAAACCCTCTTAGTCAAGTTAAATTGTTTGGTGTTGGCCAATCTTTGACACATGCCACTCTCTTTGGATCCACCTTTATGCCATTCTCTCCCACCAAATGTCCAAGATACTCCACTTCATTGACCATGAATGTGCATTTGCTCTCTTTTGCAAAATGCTTATTCTTCCTCTCAAAGCACTTAAACACTTACTTCACATGAAACAAATGCGGCTCCTTGTTCTTGATATATATCAATATGTCATCAAAGAATAATAGCACAAACTTGAATAGAAAAGGAGCCAATACTCTATTCGTCTCATCAATGATTGGAAGCTAGTGCATTTGTTAGTCCAAAGGGCATGACCATAAAATGAAACGATCCCTTTCAGTCCTAAACGTGGCCTTCTCTTGATCACCCTCCTTATTCTTATTTGATGGTATCCCGATCTCAAATCAATCTCGGGCGGCCGGTGAAGAATTTCACTCCATTAGCTCATCCAAGAGATCATCAATTCATGGGATAGGGTACCTATTCTTGATAGTGACCTTATTCAAGTCACGATAGTCAATGCACATGTAGAAAGACCCATCCTTATTCTTCACCAATAGAACAGGAGAAGAAAATGAAGATTGTATGAGGCTTGAATAAGACCCATGAAAAGTAGACCTTCCACTTAGCCACTTCTACTCTTTCCACCTTAGACAATAGGGAGGCTTATTGATGGCCTTTGCATTCGGTTCAAGTACAATGAAATGATCAATCTCGCTCTTGGGTAGCAAACTCTTTGGCACTTGAAAAATATCTTCAAACTCCGTAAGAAGGGTTGCCATTTCTTTATCTGTGTTGTCCATCCTTTCTTGGGCCAAATGCAGCACATAGATGGTGCCAAGAGTATTGAGTTCGCTTTTTAATTTCTTTGGGGTGATCAAAGAGACCTCTTATATAAGTGATTTTGTAGCCACTACTTGCTGTCCCATGACAGTCAAAGCTTATGATCCCTTATTAAAGATTTATTCGGAAGTCACAAGTAAATACGGTTAAATCACACCCTATTATCAAATCAATATGACCCATGTCCAATACCACTAAATCACTTGACAACCAGTCACACCCTATTATCAAATAAATATGACCCATGTCCAATACCACTAAATCACCTTCCCAAGTGTATGAAGATGATAAACAACCTTGGTAGAAGGGCATGCCATCCTAGGTTCCTCCTTTTCACCTTGGCCTCTTGTACTTGGAAGGTAATGGGAAACTCCATCAGAGTGAGGTTGAAAGAGTTAAGAGATTTGTGATTGTTGACAAAGCTATGAGTGCTCCCCGAATCGACTAGAATGTGAGTAACTCTCTCATTGATGGATCCCACTGATCTTAGGGTACTTGGATCCTTGTAATCCACCCTTAGCTCTCTAGATATAGAATAAACACATACTAAAAGTTCAGAAATTTAAGACCTTTGGGATGTCATGATCATTATGTGTCCATTATCCATAGCACCAACGTCAAATGGAAATTCACCATCCATTGGTGTCCTCTCCCTCATCCATGAGAATCATAGTGGCCACAACTTTCTTGGTTTTGCAAATATACCAGTGGGACCACCACTCTTTCCACTTAAAATATAAGCCCTTGCTTCTCAACCCTTTCTTCCCAACTCTTCAACCCTTGCCTGTTGAGCCTTGAATGATGACGAAGCTACTATTATATATATATATATATATATACACATATATATATATATATAGATACACACACACACACACACACATATATATATATACATATATATATATATATATATATATATATATACATACATATATACATACATACAAATATACATACATACATACATATAAATATACATACATACAAATATATATATATACAAATATACATACATATATACATACATACATATAGATATACATATATATACATACATACATACATATAGATATACATATACATATATATATATATACATATATATATATATATATATGTATGTATGTATGTATGTATATTTGTATATCTATATGTATGTATGTATGTATATATATGTATATACATGTATATCTATATGTATGTATGTATGTATATATATGTATATCTATATGTATGTATGTATGTATGTATGTATACATACATATATATATCTATATACATATACATATATATATATATGTATATCTATATGTATATATATATATATATATATATATATATATATATATATATTCATGCTGTGAACTGACAACTTCAGCGTAGGTGTCTGAAGCTAAAGGTACAGTTGGTATAGCATCAACTCTATCAAGCTTGCGTTAGTGGTGGCTAGGCTTCCTCCTGTGGTTGCTACAAAGCGGCGAATTAACACAATGATGCCCACTGTGATACTCTTGAGAGAGAAGAGCTGCAGCTACTATGAACTTATTTAAATGTATGCCTAGAACCACACGCTGCTGCTTTGGATTGCGTGAGTGCCACCAAAGAGCTTCAAGAAATCATCTAAAATGCTTGTTTGCCCAAGGTGGTTTCCTAGTGCGACCGTTTTTAAGCTAGCTGAAACTACGATAATGATGTATGTGGTAAATGTTGGCTTAACTATGATGATGATGCAATGAGCTTACACTTAATGTAGGATGGATTCCATCGAAGCTTTCTGAGTTAAGCTCAATGTTGGAAGCATTCCATCCAAGCTATTTAAACCCCTCTCCATTTTTGCTTTTTTATTTCATCAGTTAAATGTACAAGCATTGTGCAAAATTCCATCTAGACTCTTATTGCAAATTACATGAATATAGAATTCTTAGTAGCCACCAAGTAGTCAAGAATGCCAAGTTTCCACATCTGTGCTGGTAGTAGAGAGAAAAGATTGCTTTCTTGTTTTGTCTTTGTTTTGTAAAAATGTTGATCGAGCCTTTAGAGGACAAAGCAATGAAGCCTTTGACTGAGCCTTTAGAAAACAAGGAGATGAAGATTTGAACTATCTCCCAGCAAGATCACATTGGCTTTCTACATTGGCATTGAGAGTGGTTCCTTATCCTTTCCACTTGCACTAAATTATTACAAGACCATTGCCTTGGATTTTGCATGCCTCAGATTTCCTCCCCATCCACATGGTTGCATAGATAACCTCATCATGGAGGGGATCCCTTTATCCTCTTGGGGTCATAAGATTCATGTATGGGTCTTCTACGACATCGACATTCTGCCATAGATGTGATTTTTGGCTTTTGTACATAGCCACTTGTATATGTCTTTTCTTTGGGCACAACCACCCTATGATTTCGAGGATGAAATCATGTTAGGAGGAGATGGTTTGTAACAAAGTGTTCTTAGGATGTACATGCACATGGGCTTAGGGTCATTTACATGTGGGATCAGGGCACACGGGCCTTGGGACTATAAGGCATGTGCTCTAAGAGTATTGTACCTTTTGATCTTTTGCCATATTTCTTGATACTCATTACACTTTACTTTCCATATTCTTTAGTGCTAATCTCTCTAGCTTTCCCTAATCAAGGCTAATTAGGATAATCAAGGCTAATCTAGATGCACCTTTCTTTCATAATTCATCATAATAACCAAGCGAATCCATATTGTGGAAATGTCCACTAAGAATTACAAATAAAGCCTTTTGCATCTAACACCCACGATTAGTCCTGACTAGCTTTGCAAAATTCATGTTGCACATGCCTCTTCCATTAGTCTTTTGAATGAAACATACATAGTATGATGTTTCTCTTGCTTTATCTATTGTCTCATCCATCATAAGAGCATGATAAAGACTTTCTAACAGTTGAAGTTGTAAATCCTCCAAATGTTTGGAGATGAAAAACACAAAACCTTTACCTGCGATCATATTGGTGTAAGAAGAATAATCATTTTTGGATTGCTTTGCATCAGCTTCCAATGTATATGCTAAATTGCATAAATTTTATACTTCGTGATTGTTAAGTTTTCCTTAGCACAGTGAAGTACATCAACTTCATGAAAAGTTTCCTTAGTAATGAAATACATGGACTTCATGAAAGTTACGACTCTTCTTTTGCTCCCATCCTTCATAACATCAATATATTGAGGCATTTTTGTGTCATCTCTTCACTACATCATTTCATGTGAACAAATTTGTATGTTTTTAACTGCATATATTTCTAGGTAGCACCAAGCTAAATGGTTGTGCATATGCTTATGATTAGCACCATGTTGAATGGTTGTACATCCTTTTCCCTTTCCCCAAGGTCCCTTTGTTTTGTATCTTTCACACTACTAACATTTCATACATTCTTCTTTTCCATACATAATCATTTTTAAGAAGATCAATTTTGACTTCCACTCTTTTCTAAGTTTCCATGCATAATCATTTTTAAGATGGTGAATTTGGACTCCCGTTTTCAAAGACAATTCTTCTCATTTGAAAATATAAAAGATTCTTACAAGGAGGAGCGGGCGAAGGGTTAGTGCGTTGTGTTTTCTTTACCCACATACCTAATGTGTGTGTGTGTGTGTGTGTGTGAGAGAGAGAGAGAGAGAGAGAGAGAGAGAGAGAGAGAGAGAGAGAGAGAGAGAGAGAGAGAGAGAGAGAGAGAGAGAGAGAGAGAGAGAGATGTTGCAAAACTCAAATGATACTCTTGCAGTTAGGGAACCTCCCAAGTAAAAGCTTTTATCTTCATACCTAGACTTTAACAAGGCTGGGTGTTCACAACAAAAAACTCTAGAATACCCAATAATTTTGGAGGCAAAAGTACAGTAGAATAGCAAGAAGAAGATCTTTAAAATCATGCCAATAAAAGGTCACAAAGTTGTCAAGAATGTGGGACTTCCATTCCAAAATAGCTAAAACTTGCAGAGAGTAGTATATCACATCACATAACAAAGACAAGGTCTTGAAACTATAACCAAAAATACCAAGCTTTCCATTTCCAACCTCTTTCTCATACTTTATCATACAATTAGAGCAGCACGTGAGGTGCTCTCCTCTCAAAGCACCTTAAACACTTACTTCACATGAAACAAATGCGGCTCCTTGTTCTTGATATATATCAATATGTCATCAAAGAATACTAGCACAAACTTCAATAGAAAAGGAGCCAATACTCTATTCATCATCAATGATTGGAAGCTAGTGCATTTGTTAGTCCAAAGGGCATGACCATAAAATGAAATGATCCCTTTCAATCCTAAACGCGGTCTTCTCTTGATCACCCTCCTTCATCCTTATTTGATGGTATTCCAATCTCAAATCAATCTCGATGAAGAATTTCACTCCCTTAGCTCATCCAAGAGATCATCAATTCATGGGATAGGGTACCTATTCTTGATAGTGACCTTATTCAAGTCATGATAGTCAATGCACATGTAGAAAGACCCATCCTTATTCAAGTCACGATCGTCAATGCACATGTAGAAAGACCCATCCTTATTCTTCACCAATAGAATGGGAGAAGAAAATGAAGATTGTATGAGGGTTGAATAAGACCCATGGAAAGTAGATCTTCCACTTAGCCACTTCTACTCTTTCCACCTTAGACAATTGATAGGGAGGCTTATTGATGGCCTTTGCTTTCGGTTCAAGTACAATGGAATGATCAATCTCGCTCTTGGGCAGCAAACTCTTTGGCACTTGAAAAATATCTTTAGACTCCATAAGAAGGGTTGCCATTTCTTTATCTATGTGTTGTCCATCCTTTCTTGGGCCAAATGCAACACATAGATGGTGCCAAGCGTATTGAGTTCCCTTTTTTATTTCTGTGGGGTGATCAAAGAGACCTCTTATATAAGTGATTTTGTAGCAAGCACTACTTGCTGTCCCATGATGGTCAAAACTTATGATCCCTTGCTGAAGATTTATACGGAAGTCACAAGTAAAGGGTTCAATCACACCCTATTATCAAATCAATATGACCCATGTCCAATACCACTAAATCACTTGACACAACCAGTCACACCCTATTATCAAATAAATATGACCCATGTCCAATACCACTAAATCACCTTCCCAAGTGTATGAAGATGATAAACAACCTTGGTAGAAGGGCATGCCATCCTAGGTTCCTCCTTTTCACCTTGGCCTCTTGTACTTGGAAGGTAATGGGAAACTCCATCAGAGTGAGGTTGAAAGAGTTAAGAGATTTGTGATTGTTGACAAAGCTATGAGTGCTCCCCGAATCGACTAGAATGTGAGTAACTCTCTCATTGATGGATCCCACTGATCTTAGGGTACTTGGATCCTTGTAATCCACCCTTAGCTCTCTAGATATAGAACAAACACATACTAAAAGTTCAGAAATTTAAGACTTTTGGGATGTCATGTTGATCATAATGTGTCCATTATCCATAGCACCAACATCAAATGGAAATTCATCATCCATTGGCATCGACTCCCTCATCCATGAGAATCATAGTGGCCACAACTTTCTTGGTTTTGCAAATATACCAGCGTGACCACCGCTCTTTCCACTTAAAATATAAGCCCTTGCTTCTCAACCCTTGCTTCCAAACTCTTCAACCCTTGCATGTTGAGCCTTGAACGATGATAAAGCTACTATTCTATACACACACACACACACACACACACACACACACACACACATATATATATATATACACACATACATACATACATACATACATACATATATATATATTTATGCTGTAAACTGACAACTTGAGCGTAGGTGTTTGAAGCTAAAGGTACAGTTGTACAGCATCAACTCTCACAAGCTTGCGCTAGTGGCTAGGCTTCCGGTAAATTAATGAGAGAGAAGAGAGTCACTGAAATGCATGAGAGAGAGAAGCTGCAGCTACTGTGAACTTGTTTAAATGTATGCCTAGAACCACACGCTACTGCTTTGGATTGCGCCTTGTGAGTGCCACCAAAGAGCTTCAAGAAATCATCTAAAATGCTTGTTTTCCCAAGGCGGTTCCCTAGTGTGACCGTTTTTAAGCTAGCTGAAACTACAATAATGATGTATGTGGTAAATGTTGGCTTAACTATAATGATGATACAATGAGCTTACACTTAATGTAGGATACAATGAGCTTACACTTAATGTAGGATGGATTTCATTGAAGCTTTCTGAGTTAAGCTCAATGTTGGATACATTCCATCCAAGCTATCTAAACCGCTCTCCATTTTTGCTTTTTTATTTCATCAGTTAAATGTACAAGCATTGTGCAAAGTTCCATCCATACTCTTATTGCAAATTACATGAATGTAGAATTCTTAGTAGCCACCAAGGAGTCAAGAATGCCAGGTTTCCACATTTGTGTTAGTAGTAGAGAGAAAAGATTGCTTTCTTGTTTTGTTTTTGTTTTGTAAAAATGTTGACCGAGCCTTTAGAGGAAGAAGCATTGAAGCCTTTGATTGAGCCTTTAGAAAACAAGGAGATGAAGATTTGAACTATCTCCCAACAAGATCACATTGGCTCTCCACATTGGCATTGACAGTGGTTCCTTATCCTTTCCACTTGCACTAAGTTATTGCGAGACCATCATTGCAGTGGATTTTGCATGCCTCGTATTTCCTCTCCATCCACATGGTTGCATAGATAGCCTCATCATTGTAAGATCCCTGTTCCCACCGAGCAACGGATTCAGGGTACTGGCAGCGGAAGTAGCGCTTCTCGCGCGGGACAGGGGTCCCACACTCGGGGCCTCGCCCACGGATATCCGGATAAGAGACTAATCCGTCGGTTTTTCCAAAACCGAACCCGGAAAAACTTCCTCTACCGGAAAGCATGGGCGATTCCACCAGGATAACTTTTTTCTCTAACGTAGTCAAGATCATTTCTGATCGAGATGATCCGATTACATCTATAAGATACTTAGTCAGTTCAAGGAAGAAACTTGCACTTGGATCATTGGGATCAACGCTTTTTTCCCCATTCAAGAGGCACAGCCGTTGATTCCTATCCATAGAACAGTTTCTGTCCGGGATTTATTTTTTTTTTTCTATCGTAAAAACAAAAGTTTGAGTCTCGATTTACGGATCCATCAGTCCAGCCTAACCCCATCCAATCCCATGGGTTAGCCAACCGCCCAACCACTGTAGTGATGGGATCCAATTAAAAATTTGGTTAGGTTTTGTCCCGGGTACCAAGGAAAAGAGTTCCAAGGCCCCCTAGCCGGATGTTCAAGCAAAATAAAACTAGTCACACCACTCACACACCCAATATGAAATTGCCTTTTTCAACCAGATTCAACCAGTTTAAAACAATCCTTTAATAAAACCATAGTATCATTGATCACCATCTTCCAATTTATCCAATTGATTCTTAATTTCCCATCATTCCTTCATCAGAGTATCTATGGCATCATTGGCAACTAGAACGCTCAGGAGCCGTTTCGATAGTTCCTAGCCCATAATACTCGGCAATATAATCACTTAACAAGATGGACTCTCGTTGAAGATCAGCAAGATCAACCAACAGATCCATATAAGGAGCCATGGACTCATCCATTGAAGACCAGCAAGGTCAATCAACCAGATCCATGCTCGATTTCAGAAAACAACTCCAACTCTGTTCCAATATCTTCCTCGACGCACGCGTGGGTATCCTAGGCAACCCAGAGCCCGAGCACCGTATGGTCAGCACCCTCTAGGATCCTTCGCAGGTAACCTAGCGCTTCACGCATAGGCCGCTTCCTTGGCCCCTCATCCACCGTACCGGAAGCTCACCATTTTAATCGCACCGAGGCTGGTCAAGACCTCGGCCGACCTTGCTACGCGAGACGTCCTTCATTGACTCCCCGTCAGCAGTTGCAACTTTACCATCACGACTTTAATCACAAGACGGTCAAAATGCTCCCCCCAGCATTCTTGACATAAAACAATCATTTACAAACAGCATTTACAAACAGTATTTACAAACAGTTTACAACACAATTTCTATTTTAACTTTCATTTTTCCACATTATCCCTCATCAATCTACATTACTTATTCCATATTCCATTTATATGTATACTCATCCCATCACATCATTTCTATCTCATCACTTCAGATTCCCTCACATCGCATATCGTATATTCACATCCATACATCCACATCTATATGCGTACATTCACATCTACATGCATACATCTACATCTCTATGCATACATCCACATCCACATTCACATTCACCTCCATACATCTACATCTACATGCATACATCCACATCTCCATTCACATCTACATCTATACATCTACATCTACATGCATCCATCCACCTCCACATCCACATCTACATCTATACATCTACATCTACAAGCATACATCCATATCTCCATTCCCATCTACATCTACATGCATCCATCCACCTCCACATCCACATCTACATCTATACATCTACATCTACAAGCATACATCCATATCTCCATTCCCATCTACATCTATACATCTACATCTACATGCATCCATCTACCTCCACATCCACATCTACATCTATACATCTACATCTACATGTATACATCCACCTCCACATCCACATCCATATCTATACATCTATATCTACATGTATACATCCACATCCACATCTATACATCTACATCTACATGCATACATCCACATCTCCATTCACATCTACATCTATACATCTACATCTACATGCATCCATCCACCTCCGCATCCACATCTACATCTATACATCTACATCTACAAGCATACATCCATATCTCCATGCATAATAAAATTCTTTTAATTAATCTAGGATGATAGTTCCTAGAATATGGTAGGAAGTCCTCTTTTTATGCTTTGAATGAATTTATTTTATGCGTAATTTCTATAAAAATTTTGCCATAGCTCCGCTACTATGACTGATAAATCTCATTTTTTTTTTCTAAGGGATAAAGCTTATCATTAAGGATATAATTAGAATGGTCTCTAATTGGATCATCAATCCATAATGGTCTCTAATTGAATCATTAAGAAAACAATTAGAATGGTCTCTAATTGGATCATCAATCCATAATGGATTGAATCATCAATGTGCATAAACTAAAAGCATAGCAAAAAGCCATTAATTTGGCCTCAAGCATAGCTTAATCTTGGATTAAGGAAAAGCTTTATGGAAAGCTTCATTTGGATTGAGAATGGGTCATGAGTATGACCATTTCTTGAGAGAGAGAGAGAGAGAAATTACATAAAAACCATTTGAATTTAAACATAAATGGAAATTAACTTCTATAGCATTTATTAAATTATGTAACTCTTCCCTACTATTCACCAATTAACTTCAATAGCATTTAAAAAAACCGTACCAATTAAGCTTCTCAAGCTTGAGAGGGGTTGAGAAGAGAGAATCATTGAGAATTTATAGAAAGATCAAAATTCAATATACTTACCTTATGATTTGCTTGATTCTTTATTCACGGTAGAGGCCCCCAACCAATCAATTGGTTTAGTATGTTGATGGAGCCACCAATGGGGATTGAAGAAAGAGAGAAGTATCAAAAACTAGTGAATTATTAAAGAATTCACAACTCTTGGCTTAGGTAGAGTAGAGTAACAATGCATAAGACACTCTATATTTTGGCTTAGGTGGAGTAGAGTAACAAGCATAAGACTCTATCTAATTTGGCTTAGGTGGAGTAGAGTAACAAAGCATAAGACACTATATATTTTGGCTTAGGTGGAGTAGAGTGACAAAGCATAAGACACTATATATTTTGGCTTAGATGGAGTAGAGTGACAAAGCATAAGACACTATATAATTTGGCTTAGATGGAGTAGAGTAACAAGGCATAAGACTCTATATTTTTTTCAACAAGGGAAGGTTCTATTTATAGGAAAATTTGAGCTCCTAACCAAACAAACTGATTCTAGAATTTTCCAAGTCAGTTTGGTTGAATTTGGACTAGATTTGGACCTAGTTTGGTTACTTTTTGATTCGGTTTGGTTCCATTTTGATTTGGTTTGGTTCAAGAGAGATGAGAGATAAAAATATCACATTATTTTTGAGTTTAAAACTCATTCAAGCATGTGAAATATGTACCTCCTTTAAAGAATTCCCCTTCCTTACATATGTGTCAAAATTTTATTGCTCATAGTTTTTTACTAATAAACCTTGTACATTTTCAACTCTTCATCTTATGTGAAATATGCACCTCCTTTAAAGAACTCCTCTTCCTTACATATGTGTCATAGTTTTTTTACTAATAAACCTTGTACATTTTCAACTCTTCATCTTATGTGAAATATGCACCTCCTTTAAAGAACTTCTCTTCCTTACATATGTGTTTATTTACTAATAAACCTTGTACATTTTCAACTCTTCATCTTATGTGAAATATGCACCTCCTTTAAAGAACTCCCCTTCCTTACATATGTGTTTATTTACTAATAAACCTTGTACATTTTCAACTCTTCATCTTATGTGAAATGTGCACCTCCTTTAAAGAACTCTCCTTCCTTACATATGAGTCATAATGGAATCATTTTAATATTGCTCATAGTTTTTTACTAATAAACCTTGTACATTTTCAACTCTTCACCTCATGTGAGCATTTACTCATTTTTGGGTATTTTCTTTTTACAATTTGGATTTATCTCCTCCCTACACATGGATTGATGCTATTGGCCCATAGGAACCTTAATTGGACCATAATCTAAAAATTTCTGAAAATCTAGACCCTTAGACTAAGGTTCTTTATACTTATTTCCAATTAATTCCAATTGCACATTGGAAAATTCTTTTTGAATTTCTATTTCAGGGGAACTTATTTTAATAAGATGAGTTAATTTTCTATCCAAAAATATTCATAATCTGAATATTCTCTCTCTAGCATATTTTTCTCTCTCTAGGCTAAAACAGTTAGAACAAGGCCTTTATATTTCTGAAGAGGGATTGATTACAGGGGAAGATACTAGACATCAAAAAGGGGGTTGGGGGAGGAATCTTACATTCTACCCCACTTAAAAAACGCGAGATGTCCTCATCTCGCAACTTGGAATAATTTCGCAAGATGCACGAATATGAGACTTAGAGAAAAATTTTAATCGCGATTAACCACCAAGAAAAGTCTTAAAGAGAGCAAGATTCAAAATAAGAACAAGATTTAAACTTTATTCATTCACGGGACTTATACAGTAAAGATAGAAGAACTCTTTACACTTCCATAAGCCCGTCCATCATATGGTCACAAAAGCAGTCCTCACAAGCTGCACAAGTATAGGGTAACTCATCTATGGGAATGATTCTGTTGGTTATTGCCGCACCTATCTCAGTGGTATGAGGTGATCTAACAAAAGGACCTCTGAGAGGCAAGCCAAAAACGGGGTAAAGGCATATCTTCTCATGAGGAAGAAAACATGCCAGTAAGAAGACCCGCTCAGAAAGCCCAAGATGCCTTGATCTCATGACACAGTAGTATCGGGGACCCAAACCCAAAGCTTCAATAACCATGGCCAAGCGGACATTGTTACGAAAGTGTTGCTGACCCCAGGGTGTTACCCTAGTTATGTTTTGATAGGTCCGCCATTTGGTCTGCGCGACAGAAGTTCCTAGGTGAGGAAAAAGTGAGCGCTCATACTGTTCTATAAAGTCTTTCTTCACAGACTCTCTTGCGTCTTGAAGGTGAGAAATCATCAGGGATAAAACTAATTCCTGTTGCCAAGCCATGAAGGAGATTAAGAAAGAAAGGAGATTGATGGGAGTAAGATTACTGCGAGCGGCAAGTAAAAATTACGACTTATATAAAGGAAGGAGCTAGCGTAACCTAGAAGCCAACGGTAACTTGCCACTGAAGTTTTACCGTCTTTCCATGATTTGAGTTTGACACATTTTTCTATAGAAGGCATTAAGAATTTTGAGATGAGGGAATAAAAGAAACTTGTAGGCTAAGTCACCTACTTTCATTGAATTCAGATATAAGGGTCACAATATCTGGGGGGATAACTTCTTATACTCCCCAAGAGATAAAGAACTTCTTTTGGGCCGTACTCGAATGAAAACCAAAACCTTGGTATCCAAAACACCGATTCTCACTTCTGGACTCATTGTTCTAAAGCCTTAAAACAGGTGGGACTCCTGAGAAGTATTCTAGGGAAAGGGTCTTCCTTTTTTAAACAGAAACTTTCTTTTATTTTAGAGAGGGAATAATTATAAGATCAGAAAAGAAGATTCTTACCCCTGTATGCTTCGAAGGTTGGGGAGGAATCTTACATTCTACCCCACTTAAAAAGTGCGAGATGTCCTCATCTCGCAAGGTAGAGGACAGCTCTTTTTCTTAAGATCCAATTTTATTCTGGGGTTCCTTATATTCTAGTCAACCCAACAGAACACTGGGATAAATATCCCTTATATAGAACTCATCATTAAATAACAATTCATTCAGATTATATCATTCATATCTTTAACATGATAATGGTCCATTAGACCGAAAAGTTTCCTTCGGAACATTCCTCCACGGAAATTTCAGTCAAGTAAGTTCTCAATTTGACATCCCTTAACTCGATCTACCGGTCAAGTATTAACAGTAGCAATCTGACAGCACAACCCACTAATCTCATAGTGATTTACTGAATTCGTTATCATCTTTCTAGTTATGAATATCATCACAGGGACTCGTCCCATTCCCCCTCATTGTGGTTTCATTATATTTCAACTAATTTTTAAAAATCAACATTTTTCAATCAGCATTTTCAATCAGAATCCAAATCAATTCATCCATTCTCAAACAGAATTAAAAAATCATATCAATCACATTCGAAATCATCATCTAGATAGCATTAACGCTTATAATTTCAAGTCTTAGATTTACTCGTATATACTGTCAGTAAAGAGCTGCAGTATACTCTCGGTATATACGTGTAGTCACGGCCCTTGGAATTATAAGGTAAATACTATCATGTCTAGGCCTCAAGCAAGTCAGGGATTCTATATAATTGCGGTACTTCTATCTGAAGAACCGATTACCAAATTATGAATTTCAGTTTGAATATCAAATTGTATGAATTATATCACACAATTATAACCTTTTGGTGTTTCTTGATAATTTTTTGACATATTTGTCTTCTCAGTTGATCTTTATTAACCAAATGCTCTGATACCAACTGTAAGATCCCTGTTCCCACCGAGCAACGGATTCAGGGTACTGGCAGCGGAAGTAGCGCTTCTCGCGCGGGACAGGGGTCCCACACTCGGGGCCTCGCCCACGGATATCCGGATAAGAGACTAATCCGTCGGTTTTTCCAAAACCGAACCCGGAAAAACTTCCTCTACCGGAAAGCACGGGCGATTCCACCAGGATAACTTTTTTCTCTAACGTAGTCAAGATCATTTCTGATCGAGATGATCCGATTACATCTATAAGATACTTAGTCAGTTCAAGGAAGAAACTTGCACTTGGATCATTGGGATCAACGCTTTTTTCCCCATTCAAGAGGCACAGCCGTTGATTCCTATCCATAGAACAGTTTCTGTCCGGGATTTATTTTTTTTTTCTATCGTAAAAACAAAAGTTTGAGTCTCGATTTACGGATCCATCAGTCCAGCCTAACCCCATCCAATCCCATGGGTTAGCCAACCGCCCAACCACTGTAGTGATGGGATCCAATTAAAAATTTGGTTAGGTTTTGTCCCGGGTACCAAGGAAAAGAGTTCCAAGGCCCCCTAGCCGGATGTTCAAGCAAAATAAAACTAGTCACACCACTCACACACCCAATATGAAATTGCCTTTTTCAACCAGATTCAACCAGTTTAAAACAATCCTTTAATAAAACCATAGTATCATTGATCACCATCTTCCAATTTATCCAATTGATTCTTAATTTTCCATCATTCCTTCATCAGAGTATCTATGGCATCATTGGCAACTAGAACGCTCAGGAGCCGTTTCGATAGTTCCTAGCCCATAATACTCGGCAATATAATCACTTAACAAGATGGACTCTCGTTGAAGATCAGCAAGATCAACCAACAGATCCATATAAGGAGCCATGGACTCATCCATTGAAGACCAGCAAGGTCAATCAACCAGATCCATGCTCGATTTCAGAAAACAACTCCAACTCTGTTCCAATATCTTCCTCGACGCACGCGTGGGTATCCTAGGCAACCCAGAGCCCGAGCACCGTATGGTCAGCACCCTCTAGGATCCTTCGCAGGTAACCTAGCGCTTCACGCATAGGCCGCTTCCTTGGCCCCTCATCCACCGTACCGGAAGCTCACCATTTTAATCGCACCGAGGCTGGTCAAGACCTCGGCCGACCTTGCTACGCGAGACGTCCTTCATTGACTCCCCGTCAGCAGTTGCAACTTTACCATCACGACTTTAATCACAAGACGGTCAAAATGCTCCCCCCAGCATTCTTGACATAAAACAATCATTTACAAACAGCATTTACAAACAGTATTTACAAACAGTTTACAACACAATTTCTATTTTAACTTTCATTTTTCCACATTATCCCTCATCAATCTACATTACTTATTCCATATTCCATTTATATGTATACTCATCCCATCACATCATTTCTATCTCATCACTTCAGATTCCCTCACATCGCATATCGTATATTCACATCCATACATCCACATCTATATGCGTACATTCACATCTACATGCATACATCTACATCTCTATGCATACATCCACATCCACATTCACATTCACCTCCATACATCTACATCTACATGCATACATCCACATCTCCATTCACATCTACATCTATACATCTACATCTACATGCATCCATCCACCTCCACATCCACATCTACATCTATACATCTACATCTACAAGCATACATCCATATCTCCATTCCCATCTACATCTACATGCATCCATCCACCTCCACATCCACATCTACATCTATACATCTACATCTACAAGCATACATCCATATCTCCATTCCCATCTACATCTATACATCTACATCTACATGCATCCATCTACCTCCACATCCACATCTACATCTATACATCTACATCTACATGTATACATCCACCTCCACATCCACATCCATATCTATACATCTATATCTACATGTATACATCCACATCCACATCTATACATCTACATCTACATGCATACATCCACATCTCCATTCACATCTACATCTATACATCTACATCTACATGCATCCATCCACCTCCGCATCCACATCTACATCTATACATCTACATCTACAAGCATACATCCATATCTCCATGCATAATAAAATTCTTTTAATTAATCTAGGATGATAGTTCCTAGAATATGGTAGGAAGTCCTCTTTTTATGCTTTGAATGAATTTATTTTATGCGTAATTTCTATAAAAATTTTGCCATAGCACCGCTACTATGACTGATAAATCTCATTTTTTTTTTCTAAGGGATAAAGCTTATCATTAAGGATATAATTAGAATGGTCTCTAATTGGATCATCAATCCATAATGGTCTCTAATTGAATCATTAAGAAAACAATTAGAATGGTCTCTAATTGGATCATCAATCCATAATGGATTGAATCATCAATGTGCATAAACTAAAAGCATAGCAAAAAGCCATTAATTTGGCCTCAAGCATAGCTTAATCTTGGATTAAGGAAAAGCTTTATGGAAAGCTTCATTTGGATTGAGAATGGGTCATGAGTATGACCATTTCTTGAGAGAGAGAGAGAGAGAAATTACATAAAAACCATTTGAATTTAAACATAAATGGAAATTAACTTCTATAGCATTTATTAAATTATGTAACTCTTCCCTACTATTCACCAATTAACTTCAATAGCATTTAAAAAAACCGTACCAATTAAGCTTCTCAAGCTTGAGAGGGGTTGAGAAGAGAGAATCATTGAGAATTTATAGAAAGATCAAAATTCAATATACTTACCTTATGATTTGCTTGATTCTTTATTCACGGTAGAGGCCCCCAACCAATCAATTGGTTTAGTATGTTGATGGAGCCACCAATGGGGATTGAAGAAAGAGAGAAGTATCAAAAACTAGTGAATTATTAAAGAATTCACAACTCTTGGCTTAGGTAGAGTAGAGTAACAATGCATAAGACACTCTATATTTTGGCTTAGGTGGAGTAGAGTAACAAGCATAAGACTCTATCTAATTTGGCTTAGGTGGAGTAGAGTAACAAAGCATAAGACACTATATATTTTGGCTTAGGTGGAGTAGAGTGACAAAGCATAAGACACTATATATTTTGGCTTAGATGGAGTAGAGTGACAAAGCATAAGACACTATATAATTTGGCTTAGATGGAGTAGAGTAACAAGGCATAAGACTCTATATTTTTTTCAACAAGGGAAGGTTCTATTTATAGGAAAATTTGAGCTCCTAACCAAACAAACTGATTCTAGAATTTTCCAAGTCAGTTTGGTTGAATTTGGACTAGATTTGGACCTAGTTTGGTTACTTTTTGATTCGGTTTGGTTCCATTTTGATTTGGTTTGGTTCAAGAGAGATGAGAGATAAAAATATCACATTATTTTTGAGTTTAAAACTCATTCAAGCATGTGAAATATGTACCTCCTTTAAAGAATTCCCCTTCCTTACATATGTGTCAAAATTTTATTGCTCATAGTTTTTTACTAATAAACCTTGTACATTTTCAACTCTTCATCTTATGTGAAATATGCACCTCCTTTAAAGAACTCCTCTTCCTTACATATGTGTCATAGTTTTTTTACTAATAAACCTTGTACATTTTCAACTCTTCATCTTATGTGAAATATGCACCTCCTTTAAAGAACTTCTCTTCCTTACATATGTGTTTATTTACTAATAAACCTTGTACATTTTCAACTCTTCATCTTATGTGAAATATGCACCTCCTTTAAAGAACTCCCCTTCCTTACATATGTGTTTATTTACTAATAAACCTTGTACATTTTCAACTCTTCATCTTATGTGAAATGTGCACCTCCTTTAAAGAACTCTCCTTCCTTACATATGAGTCATAATGGAATCATTTTAATATTGCTCATAGTTTTTTACTAATAAACCTTGTACATTTTCAACTCTTCACCTCATGTGAGCATTTACTCATTTTTGGGTATTTTCTTCTTACAATTTGGATTTATCTCCTCCCTACACATGGATTGATGCTATTGGCCCATAGGAACCTTAATTGGACCATAATCTAAAAATTTCTGAAAATCTAGACCCTTAGACTAAGGTTCTTTATACTTATTTCCAATTAATTCCAATTGCACATTGGAAAATTCTTTTTGAATTTCTATTTCAGGGGAACTTATTTTAATAAGATGAGTTAATTTTCTATCCAAAAATATTCATAATCTGAATATTCTCTCTCTAGCATATTTTTCTCTCTCTAGGCTAAAACAGTTAGAACAAGGCCTTTATATTTCTGAAGAGGGATTGATTACAGGGGAAGATACTAGACATCAAAAAGGGGGTTGGGGGAGGAATCTTACAATCATGGACGGGAGCCCTTTATCCTCTTGGGGTCATAAGATTCATGTATGGGTCTTCTACGACATCGACATTCTACCATAGATGTGATTTTTGGCTTTTGTACATAGCCACTTGTATATGTCTTTTCTTTGGGCACAACCACCCTTCACTTTCGACAATGAAATCATGTTAGGAGGGGATGGTTTGTAACAAAGTGTTCTTAGGATGTACATGCACATGGGATGGGCCTAGGCACATGGGCTTAGGGTCATTTACATGTGGGATTAGGGCACACGGGCCTTGGGACTATAAGGCATGTGCTCTAAGAGTATTGTACCTTTTGACCTTTTGCCATATTTCTTGATACTCATTACACTTTACTTTCCATATTCTTTAGTGCTAATCTCTCTAGCTTTCCCTAATCAAGGCTAATTAGGATAATCTAGGCTAATCTAGATGCACCTTTCTTTCATAATTCATCATAATAACCAAGCGACTCCATGTTGTGGAAATGTCCACTAAGAATTACAAATAAAGTCTTTTGCGTCTGACACCCATGATCAGTCATGACTAGCTTTGCAAAATCCATGTTGCACATGCCTCTTCCATTAGTCTTTTGAATGAAACATACATAGTATGATGTTTCTCTTGCTTTATCTATTGTCTCATCCATCATAAAGACTTTCTAACAGTTGTTGAAGTTGTAAATCCTCCAAATGTTTGGAGATGAAAAACACAAACCTTTTACCTGCGATCATATTGGTTAAGAAGAATAATCATTTTTGGATTGCTTTGCATCAGATTCCAATGTATATACTAAATTGCATAAATTTTATACTTCGTGATTGTTAAGTTTTCCTTAGCACAGTGAAGTACATCAACTTCATGAAAAGTTTCCTTAGTAATGAAATACATGGACTTCATGAAAGTTACGACTCTTCTTTTGATCCCATCCTTCATAACATCAATATATTGAGGCATTTTTGTGTCATCTTCACTACATCATTTCATGTGAACAAATTTGTATGTTTTTAACTACATATATTTCTAGGTAGCACCAAGCTAAATGGTTGTGCGTTGTACATCCTTTTCCTTTCCCCGAGATCCCTTTGTTTTGTATCTCACACTACTAACATTTCATACATTCTTCTTTTCCATACATAATCATTTTTAAGAAGATGAATTTTTACTTCTACTCTTTTCTAAGTTTCCATGCATAATCATTTTTAAGAGGGTGACTTTGGACTCCTGTTTTCAAAGGTAATTCTTCTCATTTGTAAATATAAAAGAGGAGGAGCGGGAGAAGGGTTAGTGCATTGTGTTTTCTTTACCCACATACCTAATGTGTGTGTGTGTGTGTGTGTGTGTGTGTGAGAGAGAGAGAGAGAGAGAGAGAGAGAGAGAGAGAGAGATGTTGCAAAACTCAAATGATACTCTTGCATTTAGGGAACCTCCCAAGTACATGCTTTTATCTTCAAACCTAGACTTTGATAAGGCGGGGTGTTCACAACAAAAAACTCTAGAATACCCAATAATTTTGGAGGCAAAAGTACAGTAGAATAGCAAGAAGAAGCTTGGAGAGTAGTATTTCACATCACATAACAAAGACAAGGTCTTGAAACTATAACCAAAAATACCAAGCTTTCCATTTCCAACCTCTTTCTCATACTTTATCATACACAATTAGAGCAGCACATGAGGTGCTTTCCACCTTCATCAGGTGAACTTAATTTCAGATTTGGAATACACAATGAAAGTAATGAGAGTGTAAGTGAGGACTCTATGTAGCATTGATGGGAGAGCTTCTTGCATCATATAACCAATGCAAATCGAAGCTTTCATAAGGAAAGCTAATAGTATATATAGGCTCCCCACGGCACCAATCGGCATTGATTGATGGACCCACTAATTATTTGAAGATGTATAAGTCATATCAAGTCCTAATGCACCAATCGACCTTGACTAAATCTCCCACAAATTCTCTAAAGATGTATGCATAAAGGACTTGATAGCTAAGGAATGTTTGTTTTTCTAGTTTTGCTATGAACCAAATACACCCACTCTCTTGATATTGAGCAAGAAATTCCCTTATCTCATAAATTGTATGTTGCATAGGGTAGAAGCATGCCAATTGATATGTTGAAGGCCTAAGTTGCAAAGGGTAGAAGAATGCTGATCAAGATGTTAAGGCCCTGAGGTTCAATAGCCACTCCCACTCTCTTGACGTTGAGCAAGAATTCCATTAGAAGCATGCCAATCGATATGTTGAAGCCCTCAGCTTCAATAGCTAGCATAAAAATTGACACCTCTAATGGGTTGGAGTTCTTGCACATAGTCATTGAACTCCACAAATCTCGTATGCAAGTATTGGAAGCCCTCATCAAGGTCATGAAGCCATGATGCTTCATCTTGAGGTAATCCCTCCCAAGCCATGTTTGTGTCTCTTTTAATATAGATTTCAAGAAGGAAAGAGAGTGCACTTAGAGAAGAGTGAGACAATAAGGCTACAAACATTAGAAAAGTGCTAGAATAAAAATATTAGCTCCAAAAATCCTAAAAGAACTAAGAAGACTCTTGAATAGTTCTATTAAGAGATAAGTATCTCCAAAAATAGAAATTCAAATTTAGGTGATAGGTCGTATTTAGAGTACTTTTACCTATTTAGAGTCCATGCATACTAAAAATGTGGAAAAGCAACGCATTTCTAAAGATGGCATGTTTGCGGGGCTATATACAAACGTTTTTACCTATTCTACCCACGATGGCTTGTAGACCAGATACCTTCCAGTTCTTTTGACTAGTTATACAACCATATTCTGAAGGTGGGAGAGAATGGCATACAGGTGGATCCAAAGAAAGTGGCATGTGTCAAAGATTGGCCAACACCAAGCAATTTAACTCGACTAAGAGGGTTTTTGGGATTATCTTCTTTTTCTACAAGAATTATGGAGGAGAACCATGCATCAATAGCGGCACCTCTTACCAATCTTCTTAAGAGAGAAGCTTTCTTTTGGGATTTCACTGCCACAACAAGAGTTTCAATGAACTCAAAGCTTTACTCATCACTTCAGCCCCCCCATTCTTGTGTGCCCCAACTTTTTAAAGACTTTGTATGTGAGAGAGGATGTGAGTGGAAGGGGACTTGGGACTTTTTTATATTAAGAGCATAGAGTCATTGTATTTGAGAGTAGAAAGCTTACCAACAAGGAGATGGGATTGCACGTTATGAGCAAGAGATGCTTCAAGAAGTGGCATCATTACCTTTATGGTGCCTATTTGAACGTGAGAAGTCACCATAGCGTGCTGAAATTTTTCTTATCCTCCCAACCAAACCTTTCCCCGTGCAAAAGAGATAACTGGCCACTCTTCAAAGTTACAATTTTTAGATATCATATACATTGGGCACAAACAATGTGGTAGCACAGTGGATGCATTGTCACGGATGTGGGCTTGCACTATGACATCAATCACGGTGGTCTATGGTGAGTGGACTAAAGGGATTCAAGAGGAATATCTTTTAAACTAGGGTGCCCATATTACAAGAAGGTGATCGTGAAGGTATCCCTCATTACAAGCTTCACAATAACCTCTTATGGTACAAGGATAGAGTGTATCTTGTTTCCACTTCATCGGATGCTACATACCTATGGTGCTTCATGAGATACATTCTTCTCCACTTGTGGGTCATCGTTGGTGTGCGAAAGACCTATGGCAAAGTAAGCAAGAGTTTCTTTTGGAAAGGCATGTGAAGAGACGTCAAGATATTTATGATGGAATGTTCTTCATGTCAAAGGATTAAGGATAGTGATCAACTACCCAATGGTTTACTTTATTCTTTACCCATTCCCGATGGAAAATGGACCCACGTCTCTATGGATTTCATTACATGTCTTCCCAAGACTAAGCATGGGTGGTATCAAATATTTATGGTGGTTGATAGGCTTACCAAATCAGCTCACTTCATTGCTTCTAAGACCACATATGGGGCATCTAAAATTGCCAAGTGGTTCATGGAGAATGTGTTCAAGCTACATGGCTTGCCACTTAACATAGTATGTGATAGAGATACCAAAATTTATGGAAAATTTTTGTATGAGAACATGGGTACACAAATTGCATCTATAGCCTATCATCCTCAAATATATTGTCAAACAAAGTGTACCAACAAGTGGTGTGACGTCCACTTGAGGCATTATTGTCATGACATACAATCTTCCTAGGATGAATGGCTATATCTTGCTGAATTTTGCCATAATTCTAGCATTTGAGCATTGGAATGTCTCCCTTTGGGGCTCGTATTCCATGTACACATTAATGCATCAAATGTTTCCATAGGATGCGTATTGGCACAACCTAGGGAATTCAAATTGGATTACCTAGTTTTCTTTGCCAGTCGACAACTCAATGATGTAGAAAGGATATCAAGTGTATGTGTATAGTCTTTCAAGAAGACAAGGTGGTCATCCCATTGGTTAAAAAAGAGTTGGAGAGAATGAGATAGCTTCTTCAACTATGCAAGGACAACAATACGAAGAAAGCCCAAGAGGTTATGAAGGCCAATGTGGATGATCATAGGCATCATGTAAAGTTTCAAAAAGGAGATTATATACTCTCGATGCACCCAAAGAGCCACCACAACACTCTCAATGGTTCTACCAATCCCAAGTTTGCTCATAGGTACTATGGTCCCTACCTAGTACTCAAAAGAGTTGGTGATTTAGATTACAAGCTAAACCTTCCTTCTTTTACAAGAATCCATAATGTGTTCCATTTATCTAATCTCAATAAGTGTGTGGGTTCTATACCTCAAGAGGTGCAGGACCTTTCACCTATGGATAAAGAGACGGCAATCATTTATGAGCCGCCAGAGAGGATTGTGGGAAGAAGGACAAGAGAGTTGAGCTATAGAAGCATAGAAGAGTTTTCCCTTGGAAGCGTTTGCCCTTGGATTAAGCTTCATGGCAACCACAAGGTAACCACTTTCTAATGTGTAACAACAAGGTCTATACATGGAGGATGTTTCTTGACCATGTGGCATGATTTTGGGTAAAGAGAGCAAGCATAAAGGGCGGATCCCAAGAAGGTGGAATGTCTAATGAATTGGTGGCCTACTCCCACAAATATCACTCAATTGAGGGGATTCTTGGGACTTTCGTCTTTCTATCAGAGATTCATTGAGAAATATGCTCACATAGCAACTCCATTGATGAACAAGTTAAAGAAAGAGGCATTCTTTCGGGAATGAGCTTTGAAGAGCTGAAAGTTTTCTTAATTTGGCTCCTATTTTGATATGCTAGGGTTTTTTGGAGCATTTCACTATCAAAGTGCATGCTTGTAGAAGAGGTATTGGGGTCGTGTCATGGGGTGATTACATTGGAGAGCCACAAGCTTGATGACAAAGAGATGAAGTTGCATGTTTATGACCAAGAGATGATTGCAATCCTACATGCAATCATGAATGGCATCACTATCTCTATGGAAGCAAGTTCTTTATGATGATGAGAAGTGATTATAGAGTACTCAAGTACTTCTTATCATCACAACCTAATCTCTCACCTAAGACAATAAGGTGGCTGGCTACCCTTTAAAGCTGTGACTTTGAGATCACTTATACAAAGGGGAAGGTTAATGTGATGTTGGGTTTACTTTCTAGAACGTGGGCAAGCTTGTTATCAGACATCATGGATGTGCACAAGGATTGGATTGATGATATCCAAGAGGAGTATATGATTGATGAAGAGGTATCACAAATGGTACAATAAATATAGCATGGTACTTGTGATGATTTACCTCATTTCTAGTTATAATGGTCTTTTATGCCATAGGGAAAGGGTGTATCTTGTGCCGCCTCATTTGACTTTCAAGAAAAATGTTCCCCCTTTCCAAAATAGGGGAAACGCTTAAGATAGTCTACTAAGTCTTAGCTTGAAGAAAATTTTCTACATCGACACCTTGACCATGTAAAGATTCAAGGATACGATTTGTAGGTAAGGCCCCGTCCGATCCCGCAGAGCAGGGGGAGCGTGGTCTTCTAAAAGTCAAATCACCCAACCACAGGGTAATTGATCATAATTTGGGCAAGTACTAATCTTGATTCCTAGAGAGACAACGCTTTTTTCCTCATCCATGTAAGGCACAGTTGGCTGGCCTAGTCTCCTAGAATAGAGTTACCCGAGAACCTATTTATCTGGCCAGGGGTCTCACTTAATTTGTTGGAAAGCTACCCGACTAATCGGGTCCACCCGTCCGTAGGATGGTGCCGTGTCGAGGCATTCCATTCTCCCACTTTCCACCCTGTTCACGTGTCAATTTGTTTTCTAATTAATCCTACCACAATGTTTGACATAAATAAATATGTTCCTTAATTAAAACCCTTTTCACAAGGTTCGTTAAAACAGCCTTTTTCCACAGTACAATAATGCCAAAGACAAGATTTATAAAAAAGGTTTATACATGAATCAATTCCATACAAGGGAGACTGGCTATCTTATTGTTTTCCTTTATACCGATGATCTAGAATTTGGCCTTCCAGCATCTACATGCTAGGAAAAACCCTACGAGACCATACACCTCATCGTCGGCCGCTCGTCTCGCAAGGACTCAAGCCGACCCGTTGCCCTCTCAGGCTCCGTCGCTCGATCCTCCCGCCCCTCAGAGGGATGTCTATGCACTAGGGTGGGCTAATTCAGCACACTAGGGTGGGCTAATTCAGCACACTAGCTTGGGCCCTCAGAACTAGCATCATCGCAAGTACTCACCTCAATCGGCAAATCTCATTCTCCCAATGGTACGAGGAATACCATGGGCGGCAGTCTCCGGGCCTTACTAATGCCTCCGCTATCCGGCTACACAAGCATAAGGATGGGGCAGCGTCGAGGCAGGGAGAAGTTGTACCTGTACCTTAATTTAACCAAGATAACAATCCATTTACTCAACTAAACCATAGGACTAGAATCCATGTTACCTTCTTAAGAAAATAATTCTTTTCACAAAGATTTTAGCATTTTAATTTGAGATTGCCGATAAGACATTCTTTATTAAGGCATAAGCTGTTGTTTAAAAGAATACAAACTTTAACTAGTAAATCAATCAAATAGATTACTATTAATAATTAATAGAGAAGCTGGGGCCATACCTCAACTCCCTAAGAATGATATATAATTGAAAAACAATATATATATATATATATATATATACTTTATAGAAATTTGTCTTTGCTCATTAATAAGAGTTTCAAAACTTGATATATGAGAATAGAGAGTCTTCTAATACTTTCTCTTATGATTGAAATCATCCGTTTATCCCCCCAAGCTTTATCTCCTCTTACTCGTACTCTGACTTTTCTCTCTTTCGAAGATCTATGGCAAAGTAGCAGGGCTACGACATATTATTCTTTCTTTAAAAGAAAAGCTATGGAGTAGTAGTGTCTTCCTCATAAAGGTCATAGCAATCTAGCTTTTCTTTAAAAGAAAAGCTATGGAGTAGTAGTGTCTTCCTCATAAAGGTCATAGCAATCTAGCTTTCTTTTCCAAGAGATTAGATAAGAATAAAGGGATATATGCATCTCAAGGTCTAGAATCTCCTTGTGCTAACTAGCTGCATTCTTACAGTTTTCCTGTGTAGAGACCTTGACAGAACCAGCGAATTGTTTCAGCCATAAATCCCTCATAAGAACTCAGAGTATGGTCGTATAACTAGTCAAAAGAACTTGAAGGTATCTGGTCTACAAGCCACCATGGGTAGAATAGGTAAAACCGTCTGTATATAGCCCCGCAAATGTGCCATCTTTCGAAACGCATTGCTTTTTCACATTTTTAGTATGCATGGACTCTAAATATGTAAAAGTACTCTAAATACGACCTCCTATCACCTAAATTCGAATTTCTATTTTTGGAGATACTTATCTCTTAATAGAACTATTCAAGAGTCTTCTTATTTCTTTTAGGATTTTTGGAGCTAATATTTTTATTCTAGCACTTTTCTAATATTTGTAGCCTTATTGTCTCACTCTTCTCTAAGTGCACTCTCTTTCCTTCTTGAAATCTATATTAAAAGAGACACAAACATGGCTTGGGAGGGATTACCTCAAGATGAAGCATCATGGCAATCGAGCTCTATGTTGGAGGGTTTTGAGCGCCCTTTGAATGTATCCAAAGAGATCTTATGAGCCAAAATAGTAAAAAATAGCTTCTTGTAACTTTTTAGAATTCATTGTTAATGACGTCTAGATAAAGCTCAAAATGCATGCAAAGGGTGGGTGCAGCACTTCATGAAAGATATGTACTATCAAGTACTATACTTTGGAGGCTTTCTGAGAGCATTACATGAAGATTTGAAGCCATAATGCTCAAGTAGGCTCTGTATAAGGATAAGTGTTGGTGACTTCCTTTGAAACCTCACTCACACCTTATTCATATAATGGTCTTTGACAAGATGCATGTTTCAAGGATAAAACATACTTTGGGTGGGGATGGTTTGTAATGATATGGGAGCCCGAACACATGTAAATGTAATAAACACAATTGGGAGCCCAAACACATGGTTTGTAATGATGTTGGAGCCCGAAGACATGTAAAAATATAATAAACATAAGCTATGGGCCAAATAAAGAGGACAAGACCATGGGTAATGGGCTTGGGTGAAGGCCAAGGATGGGGGGCCAAAGGCTTAAGTGAGTATAAACATTGGGCTTGGTATAAAGGATAATTTTGTAAGTTTACTAGTAATCATAATTACAACTTTTCAAGCTTCCATGGATTTCTTGGCCTCTCTTTGCTCAAGGATGGTGACCTACACCCATGCCTACTCTATGTCGTGAGTAGCCCCTCTTTGATAGATGTAACATCGATATGCTTGTTTTGCTAATGTTCCATGATTTTTTTGAATGTATATGCTTGCTGATGTTCTATGCTAGTTAAATATATTGAACAAAAAGTTCTAAGAAAATGTTGATAGGGCTGTTTTAGGCTTGAAGGGTTATCGGCATCATGGTCTTCTCTTCCTAAGCTTTTAGTGGATTTTTTTCTATGCATTTATCTTGATGTTTAAGCATATTAAACCCTAAACTCACACTCTTCTCCGATGGTTTGCTTTCAAAATTCATTTCTTCTTTGAGAGTTCATTGTTGTGCTTGTTGCTGATGTTCTATGCTAGTTAAATATATTGAACAAAAATTTCTAAGAAAATGTTGATAGGGTTGTTTTAGGATTGAAGGGTTACCGGCATCATGGTCTTCTCTTCCTAAGCTAAACTCACACTCTTCTCTGATGGTTTGCTTTCAAAATTCATTTCTTCTTTGAGAGTTCATTGTTGTGCTTCTTTTATAGAGAACAATGGTTACTCGGGATTGTCGCTACCCTTTTATTGACAAAGGAAGTCACACATCACGTGACTCTACATTTTTTAAAAAAAAAATTATCAGGTTGATGAGGAAAACAAAGAGGAATTGTGTCCTAGTGGGTAACTCTACAACCGTATTGGATTCCATCATCATGGAGGTTATTTGGAGAGAGTCGATGTGCTTGAGTAAATCCAAGGTGTCAAAACGTCTTGGTAAAGATTCCATCATCATTGAGGTTATCTGGGGAGAATCGATGTGCTTGAGCAAATCCAAGGTGTCAAAATGTCTTGGCAAAGATTTCATTCATGACCTTGATAAGGGCTTCCAACAATGAGAACTTGCATATGAGATTTGTGGAGTTCAATGACTATGTGCAAGAACTCTGACCCATTAGAGGTGTCAATTTTTATGCTAGCTATTGAAGCTCAGGGCTTCAACATATCGATTGGCATGCTTCTAATTGAATTCTTGCTCAACGTCAAGAGAGTGGGAGTGGCTATTGCAACTCAGGGCCTTAACATCTTGATCAGCATGCTTGTACCCTTTGCAACTTAGGCCTTTAACATCTCTATTGGCATGCTTTTACCCTATGCAACATACAATTTATGAGATAAGGGAACTTCTTGCTTAACATCAAGAGAGTGGGTGTATTTGATTCATAGCAAAACTAGAAAAACAAACATTCCTTAGCTATCCTTTATGCATACATCTTTAGAGAATTTGTGGGAGATTTAGTCAAGGTCTATTGGTGTGTTAGGACTTGATATGACTTATACATCTTCAAATAATTAGTGGGTGCATCAATCAATGCTGATTGGTGCCGTGGGGAGCATGTATATACTATTAGCTTTCCTTATGAAAGCTTCAATTTGCATTGGTTATATGATGCAAGAAGCTCTCCCATCAATGCTACATAGAGTCCTCACTTACACTCTCATTACTTTCATTGCGTATTCCAAATCTAGAATTAAGTTCACCTAATGAAGGTGGAGAGCACCTCACGTGCTGCTCTAATTGTATGATAAAGTATAAGAAAGAGGTTGGAAATGGAAAGCTTGGTATTTTTGGTTATAGTTTCAAGACCTTGTCTTTGTTATGTGATGTGATATACTACTCTGCAAGTTTTAGCTATTTTGGAATGGAAGTCCCACATTCTTACCAACTTTGTGACCTTTTATTGGCATGATTTTAAAGATCTTCTTCTTGCTATTCTACTGTACTTTTGCCTCCAAAATTATTGGGTATTCTAGAGTTTTTTGTTGTGAACACCCAGCCTTATTAAAGTCTAGGTCTAAAGATAAAAGCATGTACTTGGGAGGTTATGTACTTGGGAGGTTCCCTAACTGCAAGAGTATCATTTGAGTTTTGCAACATCTCTCTCTCTCTCTCTCTCTCTCTCTCTCTCTCTCTCTCTCTCTCTCACACACACACACACACACACATTAGGTATGTGGGTAAAGAAAACACAACGCGCTAACCCTTCTCGCGCTAACACTTTCTTTGGTGGATCCAAAGAAAGTGGCATGTGCCAAAGATTGGACAACACCAAGCAATTTCGGGATTATCTTCTTTTTCTACAAGAATTATGGAGGAGCACCATGCATCAATAGCGGCACCTCTTACAAATCTTCTTAAGAGAGAAGCTTTCTTTTGAAATTTTATTGCCACAACAAGAGTTTCAATGAACTCAAAGCTTTACTCGTCACTTCAGCCCCCATTCTTGTGTGCCCCAACTTTTTAAAGACTTTCTATGTGAGAGCGGATGTAAGTGGAAGGGGGACTTGGGACTTTTTTATATTAAGAGCATAGAGTCATTGTATTTGAGAGTAGAAAGCTTACCAATAAGGAGATGGGATTGCACGTTATGAGCAAGAGATGCTTCAAGAAGTGGCATCATTACCTTTATGGTGCCTATTTGAACATGAGAAGTCACCATAGAGTGATGAAATTTTTCTTATCCTCCCAACCAAACCTCTCCCCACGCAAAAGAGATAACTGGCCACTCTTCAAAGTTACAATTTTTTGATGTCATATTCATTGGGCACAAACAATGTGGTAGCACAGCGGATGCATTGTCACATGGATGTGGGCTTGCACTATGACATCAATCATGGTGGTCTATGGTGAGTGGACTAAAGGGATTCAAGAGGAATATCTTTTAAACTAGGGTACTGCCCATATTACAAGAAGGTGATCATGAAGGTATCCCTCATTACAAGCTTCACAATAACCTCTTATGGTACAAGGATAGAGTGCATCTTGTTTCCACTTGTTTCCACTTCATCGGATGCTACATACCTATGGTGCTTCATGAGATACATTCTTCTCCACTTGTGGGTCATCGTTGGTGTGCGAAAGACCTATGGCAAAGTAAGCAAGAGTTTCTTTTGGAAAGGCATGTGAAGAGACGTCAAGATATTTATGATGGAATGTTCTTCATGTCAAAGGATTAAGGATAGTGATCAACTACCCAATGGTTTACTTTATTCTTTACCCATTCCCGATGGAAAATGGACCCACGTCTCTATGGATTTCATTACATGTCTTCCCAAGACTAAGCATGGGTGGTATCAAATATTTATGGTGGTTGATAGGCTTACCAAATCAGCTCACTTCATTGCTTCTAATACCACATATGGGACATCTAAAATTGCCACGTGCTTCATGGAGAATGTGTTTAAGCTACATGGCTTGCCACTTAACATATATGTGATAGAGACACCAAATGCATGGAAAATTTTTGTATGAGAACATGGGTACACAAATTGCATCTATAGCCTATCATCCTCAAATATATCGTCAAACAGAGTGTGCCAACAAGTGGTGTGACGTCTACTTGAGGCATTATTGTCATGACATACAATCTTCCTGGGATGAATGGCTATATCTTGTTAAATTTTGCCATAATTCTAGCATTTGAGCATTGGGATGTCTCCCTTTGGGGCTATTTATGGATATCATGTGTATGTGTATAGTCTTTCAAGAAGACAAGGTGGTCATCCCATTGGTTAAAAAAGAGTTGGAGAGAATGAGATAGCTTCTTCAACTATGCAAGGACAACAATATGAAGAAAGCCCAAGAGGTTATGAAGGCCAATGTGGATGATCACAGGCATCATGTAAAGTTTCAAAAAGGAGATTATATACTCTCATGCACCCAAAGAGCCACCACAACACTCTCAATGGTTCTACCAATCCCAAGTTTGCTCATAGGTACTATGGTCCCTACCTAGTACTCAAAAGAGTTGGTGATTTAGATTACAAGCTAAACCTTCCTTCTTTTACAAGAATTCATAATGTGTTCCATTATCTAATCTCAATAAGTGTGCGGGTTCTATACCTCAAGAGGTGCAGGACCTTTCACCTATGGATAAAGAGACAGCAATCATTTATGAGCCGCCAGAGAGGATTGTGGGAAGAAGGACAAGAGAGTTGAGCTATAGAAGCATAGAAGAGTTTGCCCTTGGAAGCGTTGCCCTTGGATTAAGCTTCATGGCAACCACAAGGTAACCACTTTCTTTTGTGTAACAACAAGGTCTATATATGGAGGATGTTTCTTGACCATGTGGCATGATTTTGGGTAAAGAGAGCAAGCATAAAGGGTGGATCCCAAGAAGGTGGAATGTCTAATGAATTGGTGGCCTACTCCCACAAATATCACTCAATTGAGGGGATTCTTGGGATTTTCATCTTTCTATCGGAGATTCATTGAGAAATATGCTCACATAGCAACTCCATTGATAAACAAGTTAAAGAAAGATGCATTCTTTTGGGATGCTATATATAGCCTACGAGCTTTGAAGAGCTGAAAAATTTCTTAATTTGGCTCCTATTTTGATATGCTAGGGTTTTTTCGAGCATTTCACTATCAAAGCGGATGCCTGTAGAAGAGGCATTGGGGTCGTGTCATGGGGTGATTACGTTGAGAGACACAAGCTTGATGACAAAGAGATGAAGTTGCATGTTTATGACCAAGAGATGATTGCAATCCTGCATGCAATCACGAATGGCATCACTATCTCTATGGAAGCAAGTTCTTTGTGAGAAGTGATTATAGAGTTAAGCTTTTTGAGTTAAGCTTAATGTTGGATGCATTCCATCCAAGCTATCTAAACCGCTCTCCATTTCTGCTTTTTTATTTCATCAGTTAAATGTACAAGCATTGTGCAAAGTTCCATCCATACTCTTATTGCAAATTACATATGCTTCCTTCTATGCATAGAATTTAATTCTAAAGAAACATTTTTTTAATAAAATATTTTTAGTATGCATTTTTCTATACCTAGGATGAAAAATAACACTTTAAGAATACATATACGATGGGAATTACTCTTTTTGAATTAAAAAAGGTAAAACTTATTTTACATAATTTTAGAAAATTTTGCCATAACCTCCTTTGTATGGCTGACCATTTTTAAATTTTTAACTCTCTAAAATTAATTAGAATTTCACCAAGAGAATTTAAATCATTCTAAACTAAACATTTTCTACTTATCAAAGAGAAACATTATGAAAAACTTGACTTTATCCATTAATCATTCATCTAGGATAAAGAATGGTTGGATTTACTAAAGAAGAGAGGGGAATGCCTTTTTTCAATGATGCATAACATCATATTCATAATAGAGAAGACAAAAATCATAAAAACCGTAAAATGAAATAGAAAAGAGAAGAATCTCCAAATTACAAGGAGAATTTGAGAGCTTTCCTTTGGCTTGTTGGTTTGAGGGATCTACTCTTGTTTGAAACAAGAGTGGCCACCAATCTTTAGAAGAGGGAAGGTCAAAAACTACTGAATTATGAGTAAATTCACATTTTTTGGCTCTTAGGAGAAGTAGGGTAATAGTGCAAAAACACTATTAAGTTTCAACAAAGGAGGAGGCTTCTATTTATAGGAAAAAGTGAACCTCTAACCAAGCAAAGTGATTCTAGAATTTTCCAGATCAATTTGGTCAATTTTTGACCATTTTTGGGTCTGTTTAGTCCACTTTTTAGATCTAGTTGAAAAAGGAGAGAGGAGAGATAAAAATATCTCATTATTTGGGAGTTTAAAACTCTCCCACACATGTGAAATAGCCACCTCCTTCATGAGGGGAATTCCCCAATACTGAGGTGTCAAAAATGTATCATTTCTTCTAAATATCTCTATTTTTTAACTATTAACCTTGTCCTTAGTCAACTCTTCATCTTATGTGAGTATTTACTCATTTTTGGGGAGATTTTCCTTTTACTCTTCCATTTATCTCCTCCCTACATTTGGATGAATCTTATTGGTCCATAGGAACCTTAATTTAAAATTTCAAAAAAATCTTGACCCCTAGGATAAGGCCTCTTGAACAGATTATACTTGATTTCTAATGCACCTTCTAAAAATCTTTTTGAACTTCTGTTTTGGGAGAACTTATTTTAATAAGAAGCGATATTTTTCCATCCAAAAATATTTAAAAATTGAATTACCACTCTCTAGAAGATTTTCTCTCTCTAGGCCAAAACTGGTAGAAACAAGATCTTTTATATTTTTGAAGAGGGATTTGATTACAGGGGAAGATACTAGACATCCTGAGAGGCTGGGGAGAAATCTTACACTTCTTGCACGGGGCAGGGTCCCACACTCGGGGCCTCGCCCACCATGGATATCCGGACAAGAGACTAATCCATCAGTTTTTCCAAAACCGACCCGGAAAAACTTCCTTTGCCCGGAAAGCACAGGCGATTCCACCAGGATAACTTTTCCCTAACGTAGTCAAAAGCCTTAACTAACTAAGCTCATCTAACTGAACCCGTAAGTCCCATAGTCAGATCAGGAAAAAAGTGTACTTGGATCATAGAGACCAACGCATTTTTCCTCATTGAGAGGCACAGCCCCCGTTGATTCTTTTCCATAGAACAATTTTTGCCCAGAATTTACTTCCTCTATCGAACTAAACAAAAATTGAGTTGCGATTTATGGATCCATCAGTCCAGCCTAACCCCATCCAGTCCCATGGGTTAGCCAACCGCCCAACCACTGTAAGTGCACTCTCTTTCCTTCTTGAAATCTATATTAAAAGAGACACAAACATGGCTTGGGAGGGATTACCTCAAGATGAAGCATCATGGCAATCGAGCTCTATGTTGGAGGGTTTTGAGCACCCTTTGAATGTATCCAAAGAGATTTTATGAGCCAAAATAGTAAAAAATAACTTCTTGTAACTTTTTAGAATTCACTGTTAATGACGTCTAGATAAAGCTCAAAATGCATGCAAAGGGTGGGTGCAGCACTTCATGAAAGATATGTACTATCAAGTACTATACTTTGGAGGTTTTCTGAGAGCATTACATGAAGATTTGAAGCCATAATGCTCAAGTAGGCTCTGTATAAGGATAAGTGTTGGTGACTTCCTTTGATACCTCACTCACGCCTTATTCATATAATGGTCTTTGACAAGATGCATGTTTCAACGATAAAACATACTTTGGGTGGGGATGGTTTGTAATGATATGGGAGCCTGAACACATGTAAATGTAATAAACACAATTGAGAGCCCAAACACATGGTTTGTAATGATGTTGGAGCCCGAACACATTTAAAAATATAATAAACATAAGCTATGGGCCAAATAAAGAGGACAAGACCATGGGTAATGGGCTTGGGTGAAGGCCAAGTATGGGGGGCCTAAGGCTTAAGTGAGTATAAACATGGGGCTTGGTATAAAAGATACTTTTGTAAGTTTACTAATCATCATTAATCACTAGCTAGTAATCATAATTACAACTTTTCAAGCTTTCATGGATTTCTTGGCCTCTCTTTGCTCAAGGATGGTGACCTACACCCGTGCCTATATGTCGGGTGACTAGCCCCTCTCTAATAGATGTAACATCGATATGCTTGTTTTGCTAATGTTCCATGATTTTTTTGAATGTATATGCTTGCTGATGTTCTATGCTAGTTAAATATATTGAACAAAAAGTTCTAAGAAAATGTTGATAGGGCTGTTTTGGGCTTGAAGGGTTACCGGCATCATGGTCTTCTCTTCCTAAGCTTTTAGTGGATTTTTTTCTATGCATTTATCTTTATGTTTAAGCATATTAAACCCTAAACTCACACTCTTCTCCGATGGTTTGTTTTCAAAATTCATTTCTTCTTTGAGAGTTCATTGTTGTGCTTCTTTTATAGAGAACAATGGTTACTCGGGGCTATCGCTACCCTTTTACTGACAAAGGAAGTCACACATCACATGACTACATTTTTTTAAAATTTTATCAGGTTGATGAGGAAAATGAAGAGGAATCGTGTCCTAGTGGGTAACTCTACAACCGTATTGGATTCCATCATCATGGAGGTTATTTGGAGAGAGTCGATGTGCTTGAGTAAATCCAAGGTGTCAAAACATCTTGGCATAGATTCCATCATCATTGAGGTTATCTGGAGAGAATCGATGTGTTTGAGCAAATCCAAGGTGTCAAAATGTCTTGGCAAAGATTTCATTCATGACCTTGATGAGGGCTTCCAACAAGGAGGACTTGCATACGAGATTTGTGGAGTTCAATGACTATGTGGTGCAAGAACTCCAACCCATTAGAGGTGTCAATTTTTATGCTAGCTCTTTAAGCTGAGGGATTCAACATATCGATTGGCATGCTTCTAATGGAATTCTTGCTCAACATCAAGAGAGTGGGAGTGGCTATTGCAACTCAGGGCCTTAACATCTTGATCAGCATGCTTCTACCCTTTGGATGCTTCTACCCTTTGCAACTTAGGCCTTCAACATCTCGATTGGCATGCTTCTACCCTATGCAACATACAATTTATGAGATAAGGGAACTTCTTGCTCAATATCAAGAGAGTGGGTGTATTTGGTTCATAGCAAAACTAGAAAAACAAACATTCCTTAGCTATCAAGTCCTTTATGCATACATCTTTAGAGAATTTGTGGGAGTTTTAGTCAAGGTCGATTGGTGCGTTAGGACTTGATATGACTTATACATCTTCAAATAATTAGTGGGTGCATCAATCAATGCCGATTGGTGCCGTGGGGAGCCTATATATACTATTAGCTCTCCTTATGAAAAGCTTCAATTTGCATTGGTTATATGATGGAAGAAGCTCTCCCATCAATGCTACATAGAGTCCTCACTTACACTCTCATTACTTTCATTGCGTATTCCAAATCCAAAATTAAGTTCACCTGATGAAGGTGGAGAGCACCTCACGTGCTGCTCTAATTGTATGATAAAGTATGAGAAAGAGGTTGGAAATGGAAAGCTTGGTATTTTTGGTTATAGTTTTAAGACCTTGTCTTTGTTATGTGATGTGATATACTACTCTGCAGGTTTTAGCTGTTTTGGAATGGAAGTCCCACATTCTTGCCAACTTTGTGACCTTTTATTGGCACGATTTTAAAGATCTTCTTCTTGCTATTCTATTGTACTTTTGCCTCCAAAATTATTGGGTATTCTAGAGTTTTTTGTTGTGAACACCCAGCCTTATTAAAGTCTAGGTTTGAAGATAAAAGCATGTACTTGGGAGGTTCCCTAATTGCAAGAGTATCATTTAAGTTTTGCAACATCTCTCTCTCTCTCTCTCTCTCTCTCTCTCTCTCTCTCTCTCTCTCACACACACACACACACATTAGGTATATGGGTAAAGAAAACACAATGCGCTAACCCTTCTCCTGCCCCTCCTTGTAAGAATCTTTTATATTTTCAAATGAGAAGAATTATCTTTAAAACGGGAGTCCAAATTCACCCTCTTAAAAATGATTATGCATGGAAACTTAGAAAAGAGTGAAAGTCAAAATTCATCTTCTTAAAAATGATTATGTATGGTTAAAGAATGTATGAAATGTTAGTAGTGTGAAAGATACAAAACAAAGGGACCCTGGGAAAAGGGAAAAGGATGTACAACCATTCAGTTTGGTGCTAATCATAAACATATGCACAACCATTTAGCTTGGTGCTACCTAGAAATATATGCAGTTAAAAACATACAAATTTGTTCACATGAAATGATGTAGTGAAGATGACACAAAAATGCCTCAATATATTGATGTTATGAAGGATGGGAGCAAAAGAAGAGTCGTAACTTTCATGAAGTCCAAGGAAACTTTTCATGAAGTTGATGTACATCACTGTGCTAAGGAAAACTTAACAATCACACGAAGTATAAAATTTATGCAATTTAGCATATACATTGGAAGCTGATGCAAAGCAATCCAAAAATGATTATTCTTCTTACACCAATATGATCACAGGTAAAGGGTTTGTGTTTTTCATCAGGATTTACAACTTCAACAACTGTTAGAAAGTCTTTATCATGCTCTTATGATGGATGAGACAATAGATAAAGCAAGAGAAACATCTTACTATGTATGTTTCATTCAAAAGACTAATGAAAGAGGCATGTGCAACATGGATTTTGCAAAGCTAGTCAGGACTGATCGTGGGTGTCAGATGCAAAAGGCTTTATTTGTAATTCTTAGTGGAAATTTCCACAATATGGAGTCGCTTGGTTATTATGATGAATTATAAAAGAAAGGTGCATCTAGATAAGCCTAGATTATCCTAATTAGCTTTGATTAGGGAAAGCTAGAGAGATTAGCACTAAAGAATATGGAAAGTAAAGTGTAATGAGTATCAAGAAATAGGGCAAAAGGTCAAAAGGTACAATACTCTTAGAGCACATGCCTTATAGTCCCAAGGCTGGTGTGGCCTAATCCCACATGTAAATGACCCTAAGCCCACCTAGGCCCACCCCATGTGCATGTACATCCTAAGAACACTTTGTTACAAACCATCCCCTCCTCACATGATTTCATCCTTGAAATCGAAGGGTGGTTGTGCCCAAAGAAAAGACATATACAAGTGGCTATGTACAAAAGCCAAAAATCACATCTATGGTAGAATGTCGATGTCGTAGAAGACCCATACATGAATCTTATGACCCCAAGAGGATAAAGGGCTCTCGTCTCCATGATGAGGCTATCTATGCAACCATGTGGATGGAGAGGAAATCCGAGGCATGCAAAATCCAAGGCAATGGTCTCGCAATAATTTAGTGCAAGGGAAAAGGATAAGGAACCACTATCAATGCCAATGTAGAGAGACAATGTGATCTTGCTCGGAGATAGTTCAAATCTTCATATCCTTGTTTTCTAAAGGCTCAATCAAAGGCTTCATTTCTTCTTCCTCTAAAGGCTCCGTCAACATTTTTACAAAACAAAAACAAAACAAGAAAGCAATCTTTTCTCTCTACTACCAACACAGATGTGGAAACCTAGCAATTGTTATTTTTATTATAAAAGTGTTATTACCATCATAAATGATTTTTATGCTTAAATGGATGCATAAAAGAAATTCTTTTATATTAAAAGAGTGATTTTCATCATAAACGATTTGTATAGATGTAGATGTATGGATTTATGGATGTAGATATAGATGTAGATGTGGAAATGAATGTATGGATGTGGATGTGGATGTGGATATGGATGTATGAATGTGGATGTGGAAATGGATGTATGGATGTAGATGTAGATGTGGATGTATGAATGTGGATGTGGATGTATGAATGCGGATGTGGATGTGGATGTATGGATGTGGATGTGTAGGTGGAATAATGATTGCGAGTGTGGATGTGAAAGGATGTGACATCGATAATGGATGAGATGTGATGACATGTGAATCAGGATGTGAATGAATGATATGTGATGTGAATGAATCTGATGTGATGAGATGGAAAATGATGTGATTGGATGAGAATGGGTACACATATGAATTGAATGTGGAATAAGTAATGTGGACTGATGAGGGATAATGTGGAAAGACGAGAGTTCATTATAGAAATTAAATTTGTGACCTGTTTGTAAATGATTGTTTTATGTCAAGAATGCTGGGGAAGCATTTTGACCATCTTGTGAATAAGATCGTGGACCTAACTGATAAAGTTGCAACAGCTGATGGAGAGTCAATGGAGGAGCTCGCGTAGCAAGGTCGACCGAGGTCTTGACTAGCCTCGGTTTGATTAAAATGGTGAGCTTCCGGTACAGTGGATGAGGGACCAAGGAAGCGACCTATGAGTGAAGCACTAGGTGACCTGTGCGAAGGATCCTAGAGGGTGCTTGTTGACCATATAGTGCTCGGGCTCTGGGTCGCCGAAGATACCCACTAGTACGTTGAGGAAGATATTGGAATAAGGAACAAGAGTTGTTTTCTGAAATCGGGCATGGATCTGGTTGATTGACCTTGCTGGTCCTCAACGGATGAGTCCATGGCTTTTTTATATGGATCTGTTGGTTGATATTGCTGATCTTCAATGGAGATTCCATCTTGATTTTTATAAGTGATTATATTGCCGGGTACTATGAGCTAGGAACTATTGAAAAGGCCCCTGAGTGGACAGGTGGTGAGCGTTCTGGTTGCCAATGATGCCATAGATACTCCGATGAAGGAATGATTGGAAATAAGGATTCAACCAGAGATTTTGAGGATTGTGATCAGTGACACAATGGTTTCATTAAAGGATTGTTTTAAAGATAGCTGATGCTGAGAAAAAAGGCAATTCCATATTGGGTGTGTAAGTGGTGTGACTAGTTTTATGTTTGCATGAACATCTGGCTAGGGGGCTTGGGAACTCTTTTCCCTGGTACCCGAGACAAAACCTAACCAAATTCCTAATTGGATCCCATCACTACAGTGGTTGGGTGGTTGGCTAACCCATGGGACTGGGGGATGGGGTTAGGCTAGACTGATGGATCCGTAAATCGAGACTCAATTTTTGTTTAGTTTGATAGATGAAGTAAATTCCGGACAAAAATTGTTCTATGGAAAAGAATCAACGGTTGTGCCTCTCAATGAGGAAAAAAGTGTTGGTCTCTATGATCCAAGTACAGTCTTTTTTCCTGATCTGACTATGGGACTTATGGGTTTGGTCAGATGAGCTCAGTTAGTTAAGGCTTTGGCTACGTTAGGGAAAAGTTATCCTAGTGGAATCGCGGTGCTTTCCGAGCAAAGGAAGTTTTTTCGAGTTCGATCTTGGAAAAATCGATGGATTAGTCTCTTGTCTGGATATCTGTGGGCAAGGCTTCAAGTGTGAGACCCTGCCCCATGCAAGAAGTGCTACTTCCGCTCTGCTAGCACCCTGAATTTGTTGCACGGTGGGGACAAGGATCTTACAGTTGGTATCAGAGCTAATGAGGATCAACAGAGAAGCCAAATATGTCAAAAATTTATCAAGAACCACTAAAAGGTTGTAGTTGTGTGATAAAATTTATACAATTTGATATTGAGACTAAAATTCGTAAATTGGTAATTGGGTCTTCAGATGGAAGTACCGTAATTGTATGGAATCCCTGACTTGCTTGAGGCCTAGACATGATGGTATTTACCTTATAGTTCCAAGAACCATGACTACCCATATATACCAAGGGTATAACTGCAGCTCTTTAAATCTAAGACTTGAAATTATAAGCATTAATGCTACCAGATGATGAATTCAAATGTGGTTGATATGATTTTTAAATTTTGGTTGAGAACTGATGAGTTGATTTGGATTCTGATTGAAAAAATGATGATCCCTAAAACTTGGTTGAAATGTAATAATGTGAGCGAAACCACAATGAGGATGAATGGGACGAGTCCCTGTGATGATCTTCTTAACTGGAATAACGTTAATGACTTCAGCCAATCACTATGAGATTAGTGGGATTGTGCTGGCAGATTGCTACTGTTAACTTTTATTCAGTGGATCAAGTTAAGGGATGATAAATTAAAAATCTCAAAAATTGAAATCCCCATCATGGACTATTCATATGGAAAAAATTAGTTTGATGGACCATCATTGTGTTAAAGGTATGAATGGGATATTCTGAATGAATTGTTAATTGATAATGCGTTCTATATAAGTATCTTTATCCCTTGATTCTGTGGGGAGCCGACCTATTTAGTGTTGAGATATCGAGCTCGTCTAGTGAGGCGGTGGACACTGATGACCCGCCTGGGGGATAGGCCCCACACTTACACCACTGGCATGGATGGTGAGATCTTGGGTGATATGCGGCCAGTGGGATGACAGGCTGTGTGACAGCCATTCTAGAGACTGGCATAGTTATAGCGCCAGCTCATTTAGTTGGGTTCACACTATAGAGAACCCGCATATGTATTAGTTGAGTACCTTTCATATTATGTGTACTCTTTTCTTGTATATGGTGTGTTGAGTGTTGAGTGAAGAAGAAGAAGATATTCAGCCTCTCACCTTGTGTGTTCTCTATTAGGGTTTTGTGAGTGTGTGTGTGCTTGCAAGAGCTCAAGCTCTCTTCCCCCTTGCATCTTTTCATGGTATCAGAGCCAAGTTCGTGCTAAGGGCTGAGCTGCAAGCAAGAGAACCACAAGAAGCGGTACGAGGGTAAGAGCTTCAACTACTCTTCTCTATTGTGTTGGTGACTACACCCTTGTAGGGAGCTCTACGGGAGGCACCGGCAAACGATCTCTGATTGAGGAGCTTTCTTCGCGGGAGTAAAGCTATAGGGCAACTATAGAGTCCTATCGGACAGTAATTTCAGGTCCAAACACGCGTTTTGGGTGTGTCTGGACCTCCGTTTTTCAGAAAGCAGGCGATTTCGAGCATTTGCGGGTAAGTCATCGATTCTCTGCAAAACTTTGTTTTAAGAATTGCAGGAAGACAGATTGGCTGTGCAGACACTCTGGGTGCTGCAAAGAGGTCAACAATTGCCATTGGGTGTATGTATGCACATTGAAGTCACTGGTTTGTGACATCTGAGAGTACTACAGTACCGCTGTAGAAAATATAGCAGTTTGTACAGAAAAACCAGAGTGTTGTTTCTGGTACTGCAAGAAGACAGATTGGCTGTGCAGACACTGTGGATGCTGCAAAGAGGTCAACAGTTGCCATTGGGTGTATGTATGCACATTGAAGTCACTGGTTTGTGACATCTGAGAGTACTACAGTACCGCTGCAAAAAATATAGTAGTTTGTACAGAAAAACCAGAGTGCTGTTTCTGGTAAAATTGTGTGTTTGGCAAGATGTTAAATGATGGGATAACCTAGATTGTGGCTGATAAGCTTGATAAGAATAACTTCCATGCTTGGAGGTTCAGGTTGACGAATTTCCTGATGGGAAAGGGCTATTGGGACTACATAGAAGGTGAGCATGAAGAGGCACCGGAGATATCGAAAATCCGACTGCTGCTGCAGATGTGAAAGAGTTTAAAGACTGGAACCAAGGAGCCAGGAAAGTTATGTATTGGCTTTCTATTAGTATACAAGACACCATGATTGGGCACATTCAAGATGCCAAGTCCCCCAAGGAGGCGTGGGACACCTTGGTAAAGCTCTATGAAACAAATACCAAGGCACGTAAGATACAGTTGAAGAATGAACTTCATACTGTGGAGAAAAAGAGCATGTTTGTGAATGACTATGCGTTGAAGATAAAGGGTATTGTGGAATCCCTTGCATCTATTGGTGTGTCAGTAGATGATGATGATAAGGTGGAAGTCTCTCTACGTGGTCTCGGGCCACAATACAAGGCGTTCAAGACGTTTATTCAGACTCGGGAAAACATTCCCAACTTTACAGATTTGGTGTCTATGCTGATTATAGAAGAGAAGAGCTTGGGTGAAGACCAACAGTCTTTACAAAGCAAAAATAGTTCAAAGCAACAGGCCTTCTACACAAGTTCAGGAAGAGGACGAGGTAGAGGAGGCTGTGGACGCGGTCAAGGAGGTGGCCGAACAAGTAATCAGAATTATGGCCAGCAGTAGCAGCAGCAACAACAACAGTCCCAGAATACACAACAACAACAACAACAACACGCAGGTGGAAGAGGCAGATTCAGAGGCAGGGGGAGTCAAAGAGGCCGTGAAAATTGGCAAGGCAGTGTAATGATGCACGTGAATGCTATTATTGTGGTAAGCCTGGATATGTGTAGGCAGAATGTTATAAGAAGTAGGCTGACATGCAAAATGGAAAAGTGCAGCAAAACAACTATGCATCCTCAAGCAGAAATAATGAGGACAATGAAAGGTTGTTTGTTATGCAGCATGTCATGAATGCCATGTTTGAAAATGTTGAAGCAGCACAAAAAGATGATGTATGGTATGTGGATTCAGGTGCTTCGAACCACATGACAAGTCATGGGGAGTGGTTCAAGGAGATGAAAAACCCGGGAAGACCAGGTTTTGTGGAAACAGGGGATGACATTGCTCATCCAATTGCCCATGTTGAAGATGTGCCATTGTCTATGCAGGATGGCAAAGTGAAGTACCTTGCAGATGTACTTCACGTTCCAAACATAACAAAGAATCTGGTTTCAGTTGGCCAGATGATTGAGTAGGGTTTGCAGGTTAGGTTTAACCCTGATGGTTGTTATGTTGAAGACTTTAAAGATAAGTGCAGGTTGGTTACAAAAGGCAACAGAGTGGGCAGAATGTTTACATTGAATGTAGACATGCGTGAGATGAGTGCTACGATGTTTGCAAATGGTTCAGGGATTGTTGCAGACACAGACATTTGGCATAAAAGGATTGGACATGTGAATGTGCAGAGATTGAAGTCTATGCAGACTAAAGGAATTGTGATAGGGCTGCCAAAATTTAAAGTGGAAGGTATGCAGAAAATATGTGAAGCATGCCAATTTGGGAAGCAAACAAAGCATGTGTTTCCATGTAACAGATACGTGAGCAGAAATGCACTAGATGTTGTGCATTCAGATGTATGGGGTCCTACGAAGACCATATCTATGGGAGGCTGCAAGTATTATGTGGACGTTTATTGATGACCACACAAGGAAAGTGTGGGTATACTTCATGAAGGAGAAGAGTGAGGTGTTCACTCACTTTTAGAATTTCAGAGTTATGGTTGAAAAGCAAACAGGAAAATATGTAAAGTGCCTAAGGTCAGATGGAGGAGGAGAGTACTTCTCCAATGAGTTCTCCGAATTTTTGAAGAAGAATGGTATTTGGAGATAATTTACATGTAGATACACTCCGCAGCAAAATGGAGTCGCTGAGCGGAAAAACAGGCACATTGCTGAGATTGCGCGAGCATTGATGGAAGAGAAGAATATGCCGCATAGCTATTGGACTGAGGCTGTTTCTACAGCAGTATACATCATGAACAGGACTCCAACTGCAGCCATACATGATGTAACTCTAGAGGAGAGGTTTACTAGAGCAGAAAACCAGATTTGTCTCATCTGAAAGTCTTTGGATGCATTGCATATGTGCATGTGCCAGATGAGCTGAGAACTAAGCTAGATCCGAAAGCTAAAAAATGTGTGTTTATTGGATATTCCCTTGAGCAAAAGGGATACAGGTGTTATAACCCTGCTACACGTGAGTTGAGGATAAGCAGGGATGTTGTCTTTGATAAGATGAGTAGCTGGTATGCTGCTGAAAAAGAAGCTGTTGGGGCTGATGTGAGTGGAAGTGTGGTTGCACAGAATGCAGGTCAGCAATCATAGTCTTTGAGTGGACCAGGAGAGTCCTCATCTAGTGGGTCTATTGATAGACCATGGAGTGGCAGGCTGCGTCATAATACCAGTCCTACAAATGTGATTAGTACATCACGTAAAGGAAAAGAGAAAGTGGTTGAGCCCCTTGGTATGCCTGACATTTTTGCAAGGCATTCTCATGTTGATGGAGAGTCTAGTGGGTCAGATATGAGCCTTGATGAGGAGCTTGGGATCCCAGCTATGAGAACACCTACTAGTGTAAAGAAGGCTATGGAAGCCATGAATGAAAAGCTGCGAAGATTTGGGAGAGTGAAAAATCCTATGCAGAGATTTACCTATGATGGTTATGTGGCACATCACTATGCATATATAGCAAAGGTTGTGCAGGTTGTTGAGCCCACATGCATTGATGAGGCTGTTGGAAATGTGTGTTGGGAGAAAGCTATGGATGAGGAGATGAATGCACTATATGGAAATGAAACTTGGGATTTAGTGCAATTGCCTGAAGGCAAGAAAGCCATTGGATGCAAGTGGGTGTACAAAGTAAAACATAACAGTGATGGAAGCATAAACAAGTACAAGGGTAGATTGGTAGCCAAAGGATATGCGTAGACATATGGCATTGATTATGAGGAAACTTTCAGCCCAGTTGCCAAGATGGCAATAGTGAGAGTTGTGATAGTAGTGGCTGCGTCAAAGCAATGGTCTTTACATCAGATGGGTGGATGTAAAGAATGCATTCTTGCATGGGGATTTGCAAGAAGAGGTGTATATGTTGCAGCCACCTGGTTATGAGGATGTGAGTCACCCCGAGCATGTTTGCAGGTTGAAGAAAGCCTTGTATGGCTTATAGCAAGCACCAAGAGCATGGTCTGACAAGATTTCTAAATATCTTGTCACTATTGGCTTTCATGTAGCCAATGCAGATTTGTCGGCTGTATGTGAGACATGGTGATAGAGGGTTTGTGCTTGTTGTCATCTATGTAGATGACTTGATCATTACGGGGGACCATGATGCAGAGATCTTTGATGTAAAGATCTTGCTTAGACAGAAGTTTGAGATGAAGGATCTGGGGGAGCTCAGATATTTCTTGGGCATTGAGGTGATTAGGTCACCACATGGTATTGGATTACTGCAGAGACAGTATGGCTTGGACATGTTGTCCAAGTATGGTATGACAGGCTGTAAGCCTATTTCCGTGCCATTGGATCAGAATGGCAAGTTGAGTGCAGATTCAAGAGAGATTTTGGAGGACCCTACTATGTATAGGCACATAGTAGGAAGCTTGATCTATATGACGAGAGATCACCAGACCAGATTTGAGCTATGCTATTGGGTTGTTGAGTCAGTTTATGCAGGTTCCACGAAAACAGCATTTGGATGCAGTGAGACGTATATTGAGGTATGTGAGGTCTACTTTGCATTGTGGACTATTATATGAGACTGGGACAGAGATATGTGTACATGGGTACACAGATGCTGATTGGGCTGGTAGTATCTCAGATAGAAGATCTACCAGTGGATTCATATTTTCTTTGGGGAGTGCTGCTGTGACTTGGAGCAGCAAGACGCAGCCTACGGTTGCTCTATCCAGACAGAGGCCGAGTACAGAGGAGCTGCCATGGCAGCATGTGAAGTAGCTTGGTTGAGAAAGCTACTTGCAGATTTGGGTCTATCAGTGGATAGACAAGTTGTTGACAACATTAGCAGTTTACAGTTGGCCAGGAACCCAGTCTTTCATGCTCACACAAAGCACATAGAGGTCCACTACCACTTCGTCAGAGAGAAGGTCTTGGCAGGAGATCTTGACCTTGTTTATGTCAGCACCAACAGAGGATCAGGCAGCTGACATCTTCACCAAAGCATTGGGTACAGAGAAGCTCTACAGATTCAGGGCTTCACTTGGTGTACATGAGATGGAGTTGAGCTCGAGGGGGAGTGTTGAGATATCGAGCTCGTCTAGTGAGGCGGTGGACACTAATGACCCACCTGGGGGATAGGCCCCACACTTACACCACTGGCATGGTTGGTGAGATCTTGGGTGATATGCGGCCAGTGGGATGACAAGCTGTGTGACAGCCATTCTAGAGACTGGCATAGTTATAGCGCCAGCTCATTTAGTTGGGTTCACACTATAGAGAACCCGCGTATGTATTAGTTGAGTACCTTTCATATTATGTGTACTCTTATCTTGTATATGGTGTGTTGAGTGTTGAGTGAAGAAGAAGAAGATATTCAGCCTCTCACCTTGTGTGTTCTCTATTAGGGTTTTGTGAGTGTGTGTGTGCTTGCAAGAGCTCAAGCTCTCTTTCCCCTTGCATCTTTTCATTTAGAGAATCCCAAAATCAGCTGAATCAAAAATCAGATTGAATCATAAATAAAGAGACTTAACAAGAATTTTTGTATTGATAGGAACATGGATCGAGGTCGCTGTGGTAGAAATGTTAACCCCCAACTCAATGAAGAAGAGCTCGCTCAAACCATCAAGCCAAAGGAAATCTCTCAAATTCTCCTTGTAAGTTGGAGATTCTTCTCTTTTCTATTTCATTTTATGGTTTTTATGATTTTTGTCTTCTCTATTATGAATATGATGTTATGCCTCATTGAAAAAAGGAATTCCCCTCTCTTCTTTAGTAAATCCAACCATTCTTTATCCTAAATGAATGATTAATGGATAAAATCAAGTTTTTCATAATGTTTCTCATTGATAAGTAGAAAATGTTTACATTAGAATGATTTAAATACTCTTGGTGAAATTCTAATTAATTTTAGAGAGTTAAAAATTTAAAAATGGTCAGCCATACAAAGGAGGTTATGGCAAAATTTTCTAAAATTGTGTAAAATAAGTTTTAATTTTTTTATTCAAAAAGAGTAATTCCCATTGTATATGTATTCTTAAAGTGTTATTTTTCATCTAGGTATAGAAAAATGCATACTAAAAATATTTTATTAAAAAAGTATTACTTTCTTTAGGATTAAATTCTATGCATAGAAGGAAGCATATTGACATTGTTATTTTGATTATAAAAGTGTTATTATCATCATAAATGATTTTTATGCATAAATGGATGCATAAAAGAAATTCTTTTATATTAAAAGAGTGATTTTCATCATAAATGATTTGTATGCATAAACATATGCATAAAAGATTTTTTTATATTAAAAGAGTGATTTTCATCATAACTGATTGTATGCATAAACATATGCATAAAAGATTTTTTTTATATTAAAAGTGTAATTTTCATCATAAATGGATTTTATGCATAAAAGAAATTGTTTTATAATAAAAGAGTGACTTTCATCAGAATTGAATTTATGCATGAATAGATGCATAAAAGAAAGTTTTTATTTCAAAAGAGTTATTTTTCATTGGATTTAATTTTTATGCATGATGGGAAGATGCATAAGAGAAATTCTTTTATTCTAAAAGTGTAATTTCTACTAAATTGGATTTATGCATGGAAAGATGCATAAAGAATTTATTTTAATCCAAAAGTGTTATTCTCATCAAAATTGATTTTATGCATAGAAGGATGCATAAAGAAATCTATTTTTATTTCAAAAGAGTTATTTTCATCAATTTTGATTTTATGCATAGAAAGATGCATAAAGAATTTTATTTTTAATTCAAAAGAGTTATCTTCATCAATTTTGATTTTATGCATAAATAGATGCAGGAAGAATTTTATTTTTATTCCAAAAGAGTTATTCTTATCAATTTTGATTTTATGCATAGAAAGATGCATAAAGAATTTTATTTTCAATTCAAAAGAGTTATTTTCATCAATTTTGATTTTATGCATAGAAAGATGCATAAAGAATTTTATTTTTAATTCAAAAGAGTTATTTTCATCAATTTTGATTTTATGCATAAATAGATGCATAAAGAATTTTATTTTTATTCCAAAAGAGTTATTCTTATCAATTTTGATTTTATGCATAGAAAGATGCATAAAGAATTTTATTTCCAATTCAAAAGAGTTATTTTCATCAATTTTGATTTTATGCATAGAAAGATGCATAAAGAATTGTATTTTTAATTCAAAAGGGTTTTGGTTATTTTCATCAATTTTGATTTTATGCATAAATAGATGCATAAAGAATTTTATTTTTATTCCAAAAGAGTTATTTTTATCAATTTTGATTTTATGCATAGAAAGATGCATAAAGAATTGTATTTTTAATTCAAAAGAGTTATTTTCATCAATTTTGATTTTATGCATAAATAGATGCATAAAGAATTCTATTTTTATTCCAAAAGAGTTATTCTTATCAATTTTGATTTTATGCATAGAAAGATGCATAAAGAATTTTTTTTAATTCAAAAGAGTTATTTTCATCAATTTTGATTTTATGCATAAATAGATGGATAAAGAGTTTTACTTTTAATCCAAAAGAGTTATTCTTATCAATTTTGATTTTATGCATAGAAAGATGCATAAAAGATTTATTTTTATTTCGAAAGTATTATTTTCATTAAAATTGAATTTATGCATAGATAGATACATAAAAGATTTATTTTTATTTTGAAAGTGTTATTCTCATTAAAATGGAATTTATGCATAGTAAAATGCATAAAAGGTTTATTTTTAATTGGAAAGTGTTATTTTCCTTAAAATTGAATTTATGCATAAATAGATGCATAAAAGGATTTTTATAAAAGTGTTATTCCTACTAAAGTTGTCTTTATGCCTAATTAGATGCGTAAAGAATCTTTATATCAAAAAATTAGAATTCTCTTACATTCTATGAATGGATCGATGGAAGTGATATGAATCAGATAAATGTAAAGGGATGAATGGATGTGATGTCCTGTGAATTAGGATGTGAATGATGTAGATCAATGTAGATAGATGTATGGATAATGTGGCTTGATGTGTGAATGATGTAGATCAATGTGAATTAGGATGTGAATGATGTAGATCAATGTAGATAAATATATGGATAATGTGGTTTGATTTGTGAATGATGTGGGTTGATGTAAATGGATGGATGGATGATGTGGTTTGATGTGTGAATGATGTAGATTAATGTGGATGGATGTATAGATGATGTGGTTTGATGTGTGAATAATGTAGATTAATGTGGATAGATGTATAGATGATGTGGTTTGAAGTGTGAATGATGTGGGTTGAAGGAAATGGATGTATAGATGTAGATATGAATGTGGATGTGAAAATGGATGTATGGATATAGATATGGATGTGGATATATGAATGTGGATGTGAAAATGGATGTATGGATGTAGATATAGATGTGCATGTATGAATGTAGATGTGGAAATGGATGTATGGATGCGGATGTGGATGTGGATGTGGATATGGATGTATGAATGTGGATGTGGAAATGGATGTATGGATGTAGATGTAGATGTGGATGTATGAATGTGGATGTGGATGTATGGATGTGGATATAGATATGGATATATGAATGTGGATGTGGATGTATGGATGTGGACGTACGAATGTGGATGTGTAGGTGGAATAATGATTGCGAGTGTGGATGTGAAAGGATGTGATGTCGATATGAGTGAATGGATGAGATGTGATGACATGTGAATCAGGACGTGAATGAATGATATGTGATGTGAATGAATCTGATGTGATGAGATGGAAAATGATGTGATTGGATGAGAATGGGTACACATATGAATTGAATGTGGAATAAGTAATGTGGGACTGATGAGGGATAATGTGGAAAGACGAGAGTTCATTATAGAAATTGAATTTGTGTCCTGTTTGTAAATGATTGTTTTATGTCAAGAATGCTGGGGAAGCATTTTGATCGTCTTGTGAATAAGGTTATGGAGACCTAACTGATAAAGTTGCAACAACTGACGGAGAGTCAACAGAGGACGTCTCGCGTAGCAAGGTCGGCCGAGGTCTTGACCAGCCTCGGTTTGATTAAAATGGTGAGCTTTCGGTACAGTGGATGAGGGACCAAGGAAACGGCCTATAAGTGAAATGCTAGGTTACCTGCAACAAAGGATCCTAGAGGGTGCTGACCAAACGGTGCTCGGGCTCTGGGTCATCGACGATACCCACTAGTACGTCGGGGAAGATATTGGAACAAGGAGTAAGAGTTGTTTTCTGAAACTAGGCATGGATCTGGTTAATTGACCTTGCTGGTCCTCAACGGATGAGTCCATGGCTTTTTTATATGGATCTGTTGGTTGATCTTGCTGATCTTCAATGGAGATTCCATCTTGATTTTTATAAGTGATTATATTGCCGGGTACTATGAGCTAGGAACTATTGAAAAGGCCCTTGAATGAGTGGACAGGTGGTGAGCGTTCTGGTTGCCAATGATGCCATAGATACTCCGATGAAGGAATGATTGGAAATAAGGATTCAACTAGAGATTTTCAGGATTGTGATCAGTGACACAATGGTTTCATTAAAGGATTGTTTTAAAGATAGCTGATGCTGAGAAAAAAGGCAATTCCATATTGGGTGTGTAAGTGGTGTGACTAGTTTTATGTTTGTATGAACATCCGGCTAGGGGGCCTGGGAACTCTTTTCCCTGGTACCTGGGACAAAACCTAACCAAATTCCTAATTGGATCCCATCACTACAGTGGTTGGGTGGTTGGCTGACCCATGGAACTGGATGGGGTTAGGCTGGACTGATGGATCTGTAAATCGAGACTCAATTTTTGTTTAGTTAGATAGATGAAGTAAATTCCGGACAAAAATTGTTCTATGGAAAAGAATCAATGGCTGTGCCTCTCAATGAGGAAAAAAGCGTTGGTCTCTATGATCCAAGTACAGTCTTTTTCCCTGATCTGACTATGGGACTTACGGGTTCGATCAGATGAGCTCAGTTAGTTAAGGCTTTTGACTATGTTAGGGAAAAGTTATCCTGGTGGAATCGTCGTGCTTTCCAGGCAAAGGAAGTTTTTTCGTGTTCGGTCTTAGAAAAACCGATGGATTAGTCTCTTGTCCGGATATCCATGGTGAGGCCCCGAGTGTGGGACCCTGCGCCCCACACAAGAAGTGCTACTTCCACTGCTAGTACCTTGAATTTGTTGCGTGGTGGGGACAGGGATTCTACAAGAAGTGCTACTTCCACTGCTAGCACCCCCAATCCATTGTGCGGTGGGGACGGGGATCTTAGAGTTGGGGTATCAGAGCCATTTGGCTAATGAGGATCAACCGAGAAGCCAAATATGTCAAAAATTTATCAAGAGGCATTAAAAGGTTGTAATTGTGTGATAAAATTCATATAAATTGATATTCAAACTGAAATTCATAAATTGGTAATGGGTCTTCAGATGGAAGTACCGCAATTGTATGGAATCCCTGACTTGCTTGAGGCCTAGACATGATGGTATTTACCTTATAGTTCCAAGAACCATGACTACCCATATATACCGAGGGTATAACTGCAGCTCTTTACTGGAAGTATATACGAATAAATCTAAGACTTGAAATTATAAGCATTAATGCTATCTAGATGATGAATTCGAATGTGTTTGATATGATTTTTAATTCTGGTTGAGAACTGATGAGTTGATTTGGATTCTGATTGAAAAATGATGATCCCTAAAATTTGGTTGAAATGTAATAAGCTGAGCGAAACCTTAATGAGGATGAATGGGACGAGTCCCTGTGATGATGTTCTTAACTGGAATGATGTTAATGACCTCAGCAAATCACTATGAGATTAGTGGATTGTGCTGGCAGATTACTGCTGTTAACTTTTGATCAGTGAATCAAGTTAAGGGTTAATAAATAAAAAATCTAAAAAAATTGAAATCCCCATGGAGGACTGTTGAGATGGAAAAAATTGAAATCCCCATGGAGGACTGTTGAGATGGAAAAAATTGAAATCCCCATGGAGGACTGTTCAGATGGAAAAAATTCAGTCCAATGGACCATTATTGTGTTAAAGATATGAATGAGATATTCTGAATGAATTGTTAACTGATAATGCATTCTATATGAGTATCTTTATCCCTTGATTCTGTGGGATTCCGACCTATTTAGAGAACCCCGAAATCAGTTGAATCAAAAATCAAAATGAATCATAAATAAAGAGACTTAACAAGAGTTTTCATATTGATAGGAACATGGATCGAGGTCGTCATGGTAGAAATGTTAACCCCCAACTCGATGAAGAAGAGCTCGACTTGGATGTTCGTAAAACTCTTCATAGTTTGTAGCGTGGACCTTTCAAGGGTGAAGGGGAAAACTTGGGCGAGGCTGTGGAGAAGTGGATCGAATCAATGGAAGAATACTTCAATGTCACCGGGTACAATGAGAAGAGCAAAATGGCTCTTGCAAGGCTGAAGATAGTGGAGACAGCTAGAGTGACATGGAGAAACCACTGTGAGACAAACCATCTCGACTGAAATACCCAAATCTAGACCGATCTCAAGGCTTACCTCAGAAAGAGGTTTTGTCCCCCAAGCTTTCTTGAAATTAAGATGAATGAGTTCTTGGAACTAAAGCAGGAAAATCAGACAATTGAAGAGTACCATCAGGCTTTTGCCCTTCTCCTTAAATATTCCCATTAGGAACTCAATGGAGTCTTCTTGGGCCCTTTTATTTGGCAGTTTAAGGGAGTCAAACCTTTTCTCTTAAGAAGAAATGTTTTCTAATTTGAAGCTTCAAAACGGCTACTTTATTCAAATTTGAATTTTGGAGGGAAAATGGAATTTAAAATCTAGCGGATAAAACCATATCATGTAACATATCTATGGAAATCTCTTGATGCGTAGATCACAGATCTATAATCTCCGCTCAAATCGGAGCTTGTATGTAGAAGTTATGGAGGTCCGAAAATTGTAAAATTGCCCCCTCCCCTTTTTGGGGGAAAAAGTGCACCCTTTGACCACTCTTACACCTCTCTTACAAACCATTGGTTTTTGCTTACATGGCGGGCTCCTATTTGTCAAAAAGTTAAACGTTTCCATAACCTCATGGCAAATTAAAGGGCCCAAAAAGACTCCATTGAGTTCCTAATGCCCTCAATTGGATGAAGAGCAACTGATGACCAAGTTCATTCGGGGAATGAACGAGCCATTGGATACTTTAGTCAAGAATGCCAAACCTATCTCAATGGCCAAAGCAGTAAGAATGGCAAAGGATTTCACCAAAGCCTTTGATGTCAAAGTCTCGCCAAAGCCAACACCATCACCTTTCAAAAGGTTTTTATTCCCAGAAGGTGATTCCAACCTTCCTCCCCCTAAGAGATATCAGGGTCAAGCCCAGGATATGGGAAGTTCTAGAATGGAAGAAATGTCCTTTTCTCAAAACTCAATCCTTTGGATTTCAACTTCAGAAGTTCCACCCTTGAACAAGAGAGTGAAATGCTATAACTATCAAGGATTTGGACATCGTAGTATGGATTGCCCAACTCCTTTTGGATCAAGGTTTTCAGGGTAGGGAAATCAGGGATCAAGATTCCAGACTCCAGCCCCTTCCTTCGAAAGTAATCACGGTTCTATCCGCCAAAATCAGGGAAATCCCAAAGGTAGACCCTCTATCCAACCTACAGATTCAATCCAAAGTAATGCAAGACCTCCACCTCAGAATAGGCGAAGTCAAAGAGAGTTGTTCCCAAATTGGCCGTCCACTTCCAAGGCAGTAATGCTGGAAGTGATTGAAGAAGAAGAAGAAGATGAAAGAGATCATACTCCACCTGTAAGATGAGGACATCTCGCATTCTTTAAGTGGGGTAGAATGTAAGATTCCTCCCCAGTCTCTTAGGATGTCCACTATCTTCCCCTGTAGACAAATCCCTCTTCAGAAATATAAAAGATCTTGTTTCTGTCAGTTTTGGCCTAGAGAGAGAGAAAATCTTCTAGGAGAGGTTATTCAGATTTTAAATATTTTTGGATGGAAAAATATATCTTCTTATTAAAATAAGTTCCCCTGAACAGAAGGTCAAAAAGATTTTCAGAAGGTGCATTAGAAATCAAGTATAATCTGTTCAAGAGGCCTTATCCTAGGGATCAAGATTTTTTTCAAAATTTTAAATTAAGGTTCCTGTGGATCAATAAGATTCATCCAAATGTAGGGAGGAGATAAATGGAAGAAATAAAGAAAATCCCCCCAAAAATGAGTACATACTCACATAAGATGAGTTAAAAAAGAGAGATATTTAAAAGAAATGATGCATTTTTGACACCTCAGTATGGGGGAATTCCCCTCATGAAGGAGGTGCCTATTTCACATATGTGGGAGAGTTTTAAACTCCCAAATAATGAGATATTTTTATCTCTCCTCTCTCCTGTTTCAACTAGATCCAAAAAGTGAGCTAAACTAACCTAAAAATGGTCAAAATTGACCAAACTGATCTGAAAATTTCTAAAATCAGTTTTCTTGGTTAGAGGCTCACTTTTCCCTATAAATAGAAGCCTCCCCCTTTTTTGAAGCTTAATAGTGTTTTTTCACTGTTACCCTACTTCTCCTAAGAGCCAAAAACTGTGAATTTACTCATAATTCATTAGTTTTTGACCTTCCCTCTTCTAAAGATAGGTGGCCACTTTGTTTCAAACAAGAGTAGATCCCTCAAACCATCAAGCCAAAGGAAAGCTCTCAAATTCCTTTGTAAGTTGGAGATTCTTCTCTTTTCTATTCATTTTATGGTTTTTATGATTTTTGTATTCTCTAAAATAAATATGATGTTATGCCTCATTGAAAAAAGGCATTCCCCTCTCTTCTTTAGTAAATCCAACCATTCTCTATCCTAGATGAATGATTAATGGATAAAATCAAGTTTTTCATAATGTTTCTCTTAAATAAGTAGAAAATGTTTACATTAGAATGATTTAAATACTCGGTGAAATTCTAATTAATTTTAGAGAGTAAAAATTGAAAAATGGTCAGCCATACAAAGGAGGTTATGGCAAAATTTTCTGAAATTGTGTAAAATAAGTTTTACTTTTTTTAATTCAAAAAGAGTACTTCCCATCGTATATGTATTCTTAAAGTGTTATTTTTCATTCTAGGTATAGAAAAATGCATACTAAAAATATTTTATTAAAAAAGTGTTACTTTCTTTAGAATTAAATTCTATGCATAGAAGGAAGCATATTGAAATTGTTAATTTGATTATAAAAGTGTTATATTCATCATAAATGATTTTATGCATAAATGGATGCATAAAAGAAATTATTTTATATTAAAAGAGTGATTTTTATCATAAATGATTTGTATGCATAAACATATGCATAAAAGAAATTCTTTTATATTAAAAGAGTGATTTTCATCATAAATGATTTGTATGCATATACATATGCATAAAAGAAATTCTTTTATATTAAAAGAGCGATTTTCATCATAAATGATTTGTATGCATAAACATATGCATAAAAGATTTTTTTATATTAAAAGTGTGATTTTCATCATAAATGATTTTTATGCATAAATTAGATGCATAAAAGAAATTGTTTTATTATAAAAGCGTGATTTTCATCAGAATTGAATTTATGCATAAATAGATGCATAAAAGAAAGTTTTTATTTTAAAAGAGTTATTTTTCATTGGATTTAGTTTTTATGCATGGGAAGATGCATAAGAGAAATTCTTTCATTCTAAAAGTGTAATTCCTACTAAATTAGATTTATGCATGGAAAGATGCATAAAGAATTTATTTTAATCCAAAAGTGTTATCCTCATCAATTTAGTTTTTATGCATAAATAAATGCATAAGAAATTTTATTTTTAATTCAAAAGAGTTATTTTCATCAATTTTGATTTTATGCATAGAAAGATACATAAAGAAATCTATTTTTATTTCAAAAGAGTTATTTTCATCAATTTTATTTTTATGCATAAATAGATGCATAAAGAATTTTATTTTTAATTCAAAAGAGTTATTTTCATCAATTTTGATTTTATGCATAGAAAGATGTATAAAAGATTTATTTTTATTTTGAAAGTATTATTTTCATTGAAATTGAATTTATGCATAGATAGATGCATAAAAGATTTATTTTTATTTTGAAAGTGTTATTCTCATTAAAATGGAATTTATGTATAGTAAAATGCATAAAAGATTTATTTTTATTTTGAAAGTGTTATTCTCATTAAAATGGATTTTATGCATAGTAAAATGCATCAAAGGTTATTTTTTAATTCGAAAGTGTTATTTTTCTTAAAATTGAATTTATGCCTAAATAGATGCATAAAAGGATTTTTATAAAAGTGTTATTCCTACTAAAGTTGTCTTTATGCTTAATTAGATGCGTAAAGAATCTTTATATCAAAAAATTAGAATTCTCTTACATTCTATAAATAGATGTGATGTGATAGGAATCAGATAGATGTAAATGGATGGATGGAAGTGATATGAATCAAATAAATGAAAATGGATGAATGGATGTGAAGTCCTGTGAATTAGGATGTGAATGAATAGTATAGGATGTGAAGGAATGTTAATCATGATATGAATGAATGATAAGGGATGTGAATGAATGACGGCATGTGAATCGGATGTGAATGGATGATGTGGTTTGATGTGTGAATGATGTAGGTTAATGTAGATTGATGTATGGATGATGTGGTTTGATGTGTGAATGATGTGGGTTGATGTAGATGGATGAATGGATGATGTGGATGTGGATGTGGATGTATAAATTGGATGTGGATGTGGATGTGGATGTATGAATGTGAATGGGGATGTGTGGATGTATGAATGTAGATGTGGATGTGGATATGGATGTATGAATGTGGATGTGAAAACGGATGTATGGATGTGAATGTGGATGTGGAAATGGATGTATGGATGTATGGATGTGGATGTGGATGTGGATGTGGATATGGATGTATGAATGTGGATGTGAAATGGATGTATGGATGTGGATGTGAAATGGATGTATGGATGTGGATGTGGATATGGATGTATGAATGTGGATGTGAAAATGGATGTATGGATGTGGATATGGATGTATGGATGTGGATGTATGAATGTGGATGTGGATGTATGGATGTGGAGGATGTGGATGTATGGATGTGTATGTATGAATGCGGATGTGGAAGTGGATGTATGGATGTGGATGTACGAATGTGGATGTGTATGAAGAATAATGAATGCGAATGTGTATGTGAAATGATGTGGCGTCGATATGAGTGAATGGATGAGATGTGATGACATGTGAATTGGGATGTGAATAAATGATATGTGATGTGAATGAACCTGAGGTGATGAGATGGAAAATGATGTGATTGGATGACAATGAGTACACATATGAATGGAACGTGGAATAAGTAATGTGGGGACTGCTGAGGGATAATGTGGAAAGACGAGAGTTCATTATAGAAACTGTATTTGTGACCTGTTTGTAAATGATTGTTTTATGTCAAGAATGCTAGGGAAGCATTTTGACCGTCTTGTGATTAAGGTCGTGGAGACCTAACTCATAAAGTTGCAACTGATGACGGAGAGTCAACGGAGAACGTCTCGCATAGCATGGTCAGCCGAGGTCTTAACTAGTCTTGGTTCGATTAAAATGGTGAGCTTCCGGTACGGTGGATGAGGGGACCAAGGAAGCGGCCTATGAGTGAAGCGCTAGGTGACCTGTGAAGGATCCTAGAGGGTGCTGACCATAGGGTGCTGACCATACGGTGCTCGCGCTCTGGGTCACCGAAGATACCCACACGTGCATCGTGGAAGATATTGAATCAAGGAGTAAGAGTTGTTTTCTGAAACCAGGCATGGATTTGGTTGATTGACCTTGCTGGTCCTCAAACGGATGAGTCCATGACTCTTTTATATGGATCTGTTGGTTGATCTTGCTGATCTTCCACGGAGATTCCATTTTGTTATGTGAAAATATTGCCGGTTACTATGAGCTAGGAACTATCGAAAAGGCCCCTGTGTGAACAGGTGGTGAGCATTCTGGTTGCCAATGATGCCATAAGTACACAGATGAAGGAATGATTGGAAATAAGGATTCAACCAGAGATTTTGAGGATTGTGATCAGTGACACAATGGTTTCATTAAAGGATTGTTTTAAAGATAGTTGATGCTGAGAAAAAGCAATTTCATATTGGGTGTGTAAGTGGTGTGACTAGTTTTATGTTTGCATGAACATCCGGCTACAGGGCTTAGGAACTCTTTTCTCTGGTACCCGAGACAAAAACCTAACCAAATTCCTAATTGGATCCCATCACTACAGTGGTTGGGCGGTTGTCTAACCCATGGGACTAGATGGGGTTAGGCTGGATTGATGGATCCGTAAATCGAGACTCAATTTCTGTTTAGTTCAATAGATGAAGTAAATTCCAGACAAAAATTGTTTTATGGAAAAGAATCAACGGCTGTGCCTCTCAATGAGGAAAAAAGCGTTGGTCTCTATGATCCAAGTACAATCCTTTTCCCTGATCTGACTATGGGACTTACGGGTTCGGTCAGATGAGCTCAGTTAGTTAAGGCTTTTGACTACGTTAGGGAAAAGTTATCCTCGTGGAATCGCCTGTGCTTTTCGGGCAAAGGAAGAATTTCCGGGTTGGTTTTGGAAAAACCGATGGATTAGTCTCTTGTTCGGATATCCGTGGGCAAGGCCCCGAGTGTGGGACCCTGCCCCGTGCAAAAAGTGCTACTTCCGCTGCTAGCACCCTGAATTTGTTACGCAGTGGGGACGGGGATCTTACAAGAAAGCTTACCAATAAGGAGATGGGATTGCACGTTATGAGCAAGAGATGCTTCAAGAAGTGGCATCATTACCTTTATGGTGCCTATTTGAACGTTAGAAGTCACCATAGAGTGCTGAAATTTTTCTTATCCTCCCAACCAAACCTCTCCCCATGCAAAAGAGATAACTGGCCACTCTTCAAAGTTACAATTTTTAGATATCATATACATTGGGCACAGACAATGTGGTAGCAGTGGATGCATTGTCACGGATGTGGGCTTGCACTATGACATCAATCACGGTGGTCTATGGTGAGTGGACTAAAGGGATTCAAGAGGAATATCTTTTAAACTAGGGTGCTGCCCATATTACAAGAAGGTGATCGTGAAGGTATCCCTCATTACAAGCTTCACAATAACCTCTTATGGTACAAGGATAGAGTGTATCTTGTTTCCACTTCATCGGATGCTACATACCTATGGTGATTCATGAGATACATTCTTCTCCACTAGTGGGTCATCGTTGGTGTGCTAAAGACCTATGGCAAAGTAAGCAAGAGTTTCTTTTGGAAAGGCATGTGGAGAGACGTCAAGATATTTACAATGGAATGTTCTTCATGTCAAAGGAACAAGGATAGTGATCAACTACCCAATGGTTTACTTTATTCTTTACCCATTCCCGATGGGAAATGGACCCACGTCTCTATGGATTTCATTACATGTCTTCCCAAGACTAAGCATGGGTGGTATCAAATATCTATGGTGGTTGATAGGCTTACCAAATCAGCTCACTTCATTGCTTCTAAGACCACATATGGGACATCTAAAATTGCCGAGTGCTTCATGGAGAATGTGTTCAAGCTACATGGCTTGCCACTTAACATAGTATGTGATAGAGACACCAAATTCATGGAAAACTTTTGTATGAGAACATGGGTACACAAATTCCACTATAGCCTATCATCCTCAAATATACTGTCAAACAGAGTGTACCAACAAGTGGTGTGACGTCTACTTGAGGCATTATTGTCATGACATACAATCTTCCTGGGATGAATGGCTATATCTTGCTGAATTTTGCCATAATTCTAGCATTTGAGCATTGGGATGTCTCCCTTTGGGGTTATTTATGGATATCAAGTGTATGTGTATAGTCTTTCAAGAAGACAAGGTGGTCATCCCATTGGTTAAAAAAGAGTTGGAGAGAATGAGATAGCTTCTTCAACTATGCAAGGACAACAATATGAAGAAAGCCCAAGAGGTTATCAAGGACAATGTAGGCATCATGTAAAGTTTTAAAAAGGAATTATGTACTCTTGATGCACTCAAAGAGCCACCACAACACTCTTAAGGGTTCTACCAATCCCAAGTTTGCTCATAGGTACTATGGTCCCTACCTAGTACTCAAAAGAGTTGGTGATTTAGATTACAAGATGAACCTTCCTTCTTTTACAAGAATCCATAATGTGTTCCATTTATCTAATCTCAATAAGTGTGTGGGTTCTATACCTCAAGAGGTGCAGGACCTTTCACCTATGGATAAAGAGACAGCAATCATTTATGAGCCAAAGAGGATTGTGGGAAGAATCTCAATAATGTGTTCCATTTATCTAATCTCAATAAGTGTGTGGGTTCTATACCTCAAGAGGTGTAGGACCTTTCAGCTATGGATAAAGAGACAACAATCATTTATGAGCCAAAGAATATTGTGGGAAGAAGGACAAGAGAGTTGAGCTGTAGAAGCATAGAAGAGTTTGCCCTTGGAAGCGTTTGCCCTTGGATTAAGCTTCATGGCAACCACAAGGTAACCACTTTCTTATGTGTAACAACAAGGTCTATATATGGAAGATGTTTCTTGACCATGTGGCATGATTTTGGGTAAAGAGAGCAAGCATAAAGGGTGGATCCCAAGAAGGTGGAATGTCTAATGAATTGGTGGCCTACTCCCACAAATGTCACTCAATTGAGGGGATTCTTGGGACTTTCGTCTTTCTATCAGAGATTCATTGAGAAATATGCTCACATAGCAACTCCATTGATGAACAAGTTAAAGAAAGAGGCAAAAGACTAATGGAAGAGGCATGTGCAACATGGATTTTGCAAAGCTAGTCAGGACTAATCGTGGGTGTCAGATGCAAAAGGCTTTATTTGGAATTCTTAGTGGACATTTCCACAATATGGAGTCGCTTGGTTATTATGATGAATTATGAAAGAAAGGTGCATCTAGATTAGCCTAGATTATCCTAATTAGCCTTGATTAGGGAAAGCTAGAGAGATTAGCACTAAAGAATATGGAAAGTAAAGTGTAATGAGTATCAAGAAATATGGCAAAAGGTCAAAAGTTACAATACTCTTAGAGCTCATGCCTTATAGTCCCAAGGCCCGTGTGCCCTAATCCCACATGTAAATGACCCTAAGCCCATGTGCCTAGGCCCATCCCATGTGCATGTACATGTAAATGACCCTAAGCCCATGTGCCTAGGCCCATCCCATGTGCATGTACATCCTAAGAACACTTTGTTACAAACCATCCCCTCCTAACATGATTTCATCCTCGAAATCGAAGAGTGGTTGTGCCCAAAGAAAAGACATATACAAGTGGCTATGTACAAAAGCCAAAAATCACATCTATGGCAAAATGTCGATGTCGTAGAAGACCCATACATGAATCTTATGACCCCAAGAGGATAAAGGGCTCCCATCCATGATGAGGCTATCTATGCAATCATGTGGATGGATAGGAAATCCAAGGCATGCAAAATCCAAGGCAATGGTCTCGCAATAATTTAGTGCAAGTGGAAAGGATAAGGAACCACTGTCAATGCCAATGTAGAGAGCCAATGTGATCTTGCTAGGAGATAGTTCAAATCTTCATCTCCTTGTTTTCTAAAGGCTCAGTCAAAGGCTTCATTGCTTTGTCCTCTAAAGGCTCGGTCAATGTTTTTACAAAACAAAAACAAAACAAGAAAGCAATCTTTTCTCTCTACTACCAACATAGATGTGGAAACCTGGCATTCTTGACTCCTTGGTGGCTGCTAAGAATTCTATATTCATGTAATTTGCAATAAGAGTATGGATGGAACTTTGCACAATGCTTGTACATTTAACTGATCAAATAAAAAGGCAGAAATGGAGAGTGGTTTAGATAGCTTGGATGGAATGCATCCAACATTGAGCTTAACTCAGAAAGCTTCGATGGAATCCATCCCACATTAAAGTGTAAGCTCATTGCATCATCATCATAGTTAAGCCAACATTTACCACACACATCATTATCGTAAATTCAATTAGCTTAAAAATGGTTGCACTAGGGAACCGCCCTGGGCAAACAAGCATTTTAGATGATTTCTTGAAGCTCTTTGGTGGCACTCACAAGGCGCAATTCAAAGCAGCAGCGTGTGGTTCTAGGCATACATTTAAACAAGTTCACAGGCTGCAACTTCTCTCTCTCAGGCATTTCAGTGACCCTCTTCTCTCTCAAGAGTATCATAGCGGGCATCATTATCGTCGTTAATTTGCCGCTTTGTAGCAACCACAGGAGTAAGCCTAGCCACTAACGCAAGCTTTTGTGAGAGTTGATGCTATACCAACTGTACCTTTAGCTTCGGACACCTACGCTCAAGTTATCAGTTCACGGCATGAAAATATATATATATATATATATATGTATATATATATATATGTATATATATATATGTATATATATATATATATGTATGTATGTATGTATGTATGTATGTATGTATGTATGTATGTATATATATATATATATATATAATAGTAGCTTCATCATCATTAGCAAGGGTTGAAGAGCTAGGAAGCAAGGGTTGAGAAGCAAGGGCTTTTATTTTAAGTGTGGAAAGAGTGGTGGTCGCGCTGGTATATTTGCAAAACCAGGAAAGTTGTGGCCACTATGATTCTCATGGATGAGGGAGAGGACGCCAATGGATGATGAATTTCCATTTGATGTTGGTGCTATGGATAATGGACACATTAATATGATCAACATCACATCCCAAAAGTCTTAAATTTCTGAACTTTTAGTATGTGTTTGTTTTATATCTAGAGAGATAAGGGTGGATCACAAGGATCCAAGTACCCAAAGATCAGTGGGATCCATCAATGAGAGAGTTACTCATATTCTAGTCGATTCGGGGAGCACTCATAGCTTTGTCAACAATCACAAATCTCTTAACTCTTTCAACCTCACTCTGATGGAGTTTCCCATTACATTCCAAGTACAAGAGGCCAAGGTGAAAAGGAGGAAACTAGGATGGCATGCCCTTCTACCAAGGTTGTTTATCATCTTCATACACTTGGGAAGGTGATTTAGTGGTATTGGACATGGGTCATATTTATTTGATAATAGGGTGTGACTGGTTGTCAAGTGATTTAGTGGTATTGGACATGGGTCATATTGATTTGATAATAGGGTGTGATTGAACCGTCTTTACTTGTGACTTCCATATAAATCTTCAACAAGGGATCATAAGCTTTGACCATCATGGGAGAGCAAGTAGTGCTTGTTACAAAATCACTTATATAAGAGTTCTCTTTGATCACCCCAAAGAAATTAAAAAGGGAACTCAATACTCTTGGCACCATCTATGTGCTGCATTTGGCCCCAAGAAAGGATGGACAACACATAGATAAAGAAATGGCAACCCTTCTTACGGAGTTTGAAGATATTTTTCAAGTTCCAAAGAGTTTGCTACCCAAGAGCGAGATTGATCATTCCATTGTACTTGAACCAAATGCAAAGGCCATCAATAAGCCTCCCTGTCAATTGTCTAAGGTGGAAAGAGTAGAAGTGGCTAAGTGGAAGATCTACTTTCCATGGGTCTTGTTCAACCCTCATACAATCTTCATTTGCTTAGATCCCGTTCTATTGTGGTGAAGAATAAGGATGGGTCTTTCTACATGTGCATTGACTATCGTGACTTGAATAAGGTCACTATCAAGAATAGGTACCCTATCCCATGAATTGATGATCTCTTGGATGAGCTAAGGGAGTGAAATTCTTCACCGAGATTGATTTGAGATTGGGATACCATCAAATAAGGATGAAGGAGGGTGATCAAGAGAAGGCCACGTTTAGGATTGAAAGGGATTGTTTCATTTTATGGTCATGCCCTTTGGACTAACAAATGCACTAGCTTCCAATCATTGATGAGATGAATAGAGTATTGGCTCCTTCTCTATTCAAGTTTGTGCTAGTATTCTTTGATGACATATTGATATATATCAAGAACAAGGAGCCGCATTTGTTTCATGTGAAGTAAGTGTTTAAGGTGCTTTGAGAGGAAGAATAAGCATTTTGCAAAAGAGAGCAAATGCACATTCATGGTCGATGAAGTGGAGTATCTTGGACATTTGGTGGGAGAGAATGGCATAAAGATGGATCCAAAGAAAGTGGCATGTGTCAAAGATTGGCCAACACCAAGCAATTTAACTCGACTAAGAGGGTTTTTGGGATTATCTTCTTTTTCTACAAGAATTATGGAGGAGCACCATGCATCAATAGCGGCACCTCTTACCAATCTTCTTAAGAGAGAAGCTTTCTTTTGGGATTCCCCTATAATCAATCCCTCTTCAGAAATATAAAAGACTTGTTTCTAACTGTTTTAACCTAGAGAGAGAAAATATTCTAGAGAGAGAATATTCAAATTTTTAATATTTTTGGATAGAAAATTATCTCATCTTATTAAAATAAGTTCCCCTGAAACAGAAATTCGAAAAGAACTTTCCAATGTACAATTGGAATTAATTGGAAATGGGTATAAAGAACCTTAGCCTAAGGGTCTAGATTTTCAGAAATTTTTGGATTATGGTCCAATTAAGGTTCCTATGGGCCAATAGCATCAATCCATGTGTAGGGAGGAGATAAATCCAATTTGTAAAAGAAGATACCCAAAAATGAGTAAATGCTCACATAAGATGAAGAGTTGAAAATGTACAAGGTTTATTAGTAAAAAACTATGAGCAATATTAAAAATATGAGATATTTTGGGTATCCAAAAATGAGTAAATGCTCACATAAGATGAAGAGTTGAAAATGTACAAGGTTTATTAGTAAAAAACTATGAGCAATATTAAAATGATTCCATTATGACACATATGAGTTCTTTAAAGGAGGTGCATATTTCACATAAGATGAATAGTTGAAAATGTACAAGGTTTATTAGTAAAAAAACTATGAGCAATATTAAAATGATTCCATTATGACACATATGTAAGGAGGGGGAGTTCTTTAAAGGAGGTGCATATTTCACATAAGATGAAGAGTTGAAAATGTACAAGGTTTACTAGTAAAAAAACTATGAGCAATATTAAAATGATTCCATTATGACACATACGTAAGGAAGGGGAGTTCTTTAAAGGAGGTGCATATTTCACATGCTTGAATGAGTTTTAAACTCATAAAAATTGAGATATTTCATCTCTCCTCTCTCCTAATTCAAGTCTAGTTCCAAAAAATTAGCTTAACTGACCTAAAAATAGTCAAAAATTGACCAAACTAATTTGGAAAATTCTAGAATCAGTTTGTTTGGTTAGGAGCTCAATTTTTCCTATAAATAGAAGCCTCCCCCTTGTTGAAAAATATATAGTGTTTATGCATCGTTACTCTACTCCACCTAAGCCAAGAATTGTGAATTCATTTAATAATTCACTAGTTTTTGGAGCTTCCCTCTTTCTTTAATCCCCATTAGTGGCTCCATCAACATACTTAACCAATTGATTGGTTGGGGGCCTCTACCGTGAACAAAGAATCAAGCAATTTGTAAGGTAATTAGTGAATATTGATCTTTTCTATAATTTCTCAATGTTTCTCTCTTCTCAACCCCTCTCAAGTTTGAGAAGCTTAATTGGTATGGTTTTTTAAATGCTATTGAAGTTAATTGGTGAATAGTAGTGAAGAGTTACATAATTTAATAAATGCTATTGAAGTTAGTTTCCATTTATGTTTAAATTCTAATGGTTTTTATGTAATTTCTCTCTCTCACTCAAGAAATGGTCATACTCATGACCCATTCTCAATCCAAATCAAGCTTTTCATAAAGCTTTTCCTTAACCCAAGATTAAGCTATGCTTGAGGTTAAATTAATGGCTTTTTTCTATGCTTTTAGTTTATGAATATTGATGATTCAATCCATTATGGATTAATGATCCAATTAGAGATCATTTTAATTATTTTCTTAATGATAAGCTTTATCCCTTAGAAAAATTGAGATTTATCAGTCATAGCCGCGGAGCTATGGCAAAATTTTTATAAAAATTATGCATAAAATAATTTCATTCAAAGCATAAAAAGAGGACTTCCTACCATATTCTAGGAATTATCATCCTAGATTAATTGAAAGAATTTCATTATAATCATGGAGAAATTGAATTTTAATATCATGCATAAAGGATAAGTTTTTATATCAAAAGTGTTATTTTTACCATTTCTATTTCATGCATAGAAGTATGCATAATGGATAAATTTTTATATCAAAAGTGTTATTTTTACCATTTTTATTTTCATGCATAGAAGTATGCATAATGGATAAACTTTTATATCAAAAGTGTTACTTTTATCATTTTTATTTCATGCATAGAAGTATACATAATGGATAAATTTTTATATCAAAAGTGCTACTTTTATCATATTTGAATTTCATGCATAAAGGTATGCATAAAAGTTGATTATTTTATTATAAAAGTGTGTCTTTCATTATATTGAATTTCATGCATAGAGGTATGCATAAAGGTTGATTATTTTATTATAAAAGTGTGACTTTTATCATAATTGAATTTCATGCATAGAAGTATGCATAAAAGTTGATTATTTTATTGTAAGAGTGTTACTTTTATCATATTGGATTTCATGCATAGAGGTATGCATAAAAGATATTCTTTTTATACTAAAAGTGTGATTTTCCTCATAAATGGATTTTATGCATAACTTAGATGCATAAGAGAAATTCTTTTATTCTAAAAGTGTAATTCCTACCAAATTGAATTTATGCATAAGAAGATGCATAAAAGATTGATTTGAATTTCGAAAGTGTTAGTCTCCTTAAATGGAATTTATGCATAAATAAATGTGTAGAGAAATCTTATATCAAATATAAGAATTCTCTTGTATTCTATAAATAGATATGAGATGTGATAGGATGTGATAAGAGGTGTATAAGATGTGATAAGAGGTGATAAGATGCTTATGAAATAAGTTAGGAGGTGTATAAGATGTGATAAGAGGTGATAAGATGCTTATGAAATAAGTTAGGAGGTGATAAGATGAGTTAAGATGTGATAAGATGTGTATGGGATGAGGTAAGAAGTGTATGTGATAGGATAAGATGTATATGGGTTGTGATAGGGCGAGAATGGATGTGATGTAAAAGATTAGATGTGAAGGCATATGGGGTTATATGAATGGGAATGTGGAAATGGATGTATGTATGTGGATGTGTGGATGTGGAGATGGGAGTGTGGATGTATGAATGTGAAAATGGATGTATGCATGAGGATGTATATGCATAGATGTGAATGTGGATGTAGATGTGGCTGTATAGATGTGAATGTGGAATGTGGATGTGGATGTATGTGAATGTGGATGTATAGATGTGAACGTGGAATGTGGATGTGGATGTATGTATGTATGTGGATGTAGATGTGGATCATACAGGCGACGGCTGCTGGTGCTGACCCGTACGGATAGGTGCAGTGCATCTTACAAGCGGCTGCAGGCGCAAACCTGTACGGACAGGTATAGGCGGGTACTGCTGTCCTGTCCAGCAGGTACAGGCAGGGTAGTTCAGTACTGTACAGCTGCAGGCAGCGCATCATTAGGTACAGGCGGCGCATAAAAAGGATTGCTGCAAGTACTGTTCTGAGACGGTTGCAGGGGGGGAAAGTACAGACAGGTACACACGTGCTGCAAGTACAGACCCGCACGGACAAGTGCACACGTGTGATGCAGAGTTGCTGATACAGGCAGCTGCTAGTACAAACTGGTACGGTCAATCCCTCCGGAGCAGAACTGCGCATAATAGTTGGTAAACTCTGAACATATCTTTCTTTCCACTGGCTTATGTCTGCTACAGAGTTGTTTCTTCTGGCCCTGTGTGAGAGGAGGGGTATAGCAGTTTGAAAGGTGGAAACAGAGATTGAACAGTGGATTTGTATTTAGGCTGAGTTTGAAGCCATGAACATGGAACAGTCAGATACGTGCTCAAGGCTGCCCTGTTGTATTGTCTTGGTTGATTAGAGGAAGCCTTGGTGTGTTGCTTTTGTGGGACACAGATCTGTATGTGAATCCTCTATGCTAAGAGGTCTTGAGGGCTGCCAGATTGGACATGCAGGTTTACTTTCCCTGACTGGCTTTGTTGTACTTAGTTAAGCTTTCCATTGAATTTGAATAAAGAAATACCGAAAGGGGCGCCAAGCTTTGGTGTCGTTTTCCTTTTTGTTCTGGAGCATTCTAGCTCCTTTTCATTTGTTCTTTGACTTAACTACTTTTGCAAAGGTGACTGCTAGTCTACCGCACTTTGGTTTCTACCAGAGGCCGGTTTCACCAAGGCCATGACACATGCCCAAACGGCTACAACAAACAGGCAAAAGAAACAAGAGAAAAAACGGGCGCAAAAAAAACGATCAAAAACGGTCAAAACGGCCAGTTTTTTTTCAGGACCGTTTCGCATTCGTACCGTACCGTACGGTACAAAACGACCATTTCGTTTCATTTCGGTTCAACGAAACGTCTGCCGGCCAGAAAACCATTTTGCCAATGTTCTACTCCGGTCGTTTCGCCCAGTCCCGTACTTCAGTGTATGCTGTAGTACGCATCCTACAGACAACTATGGATCAAAGCATAAGGTGCCAAGTTGACAACTCGCAAAGCCCATGGGCAAAGACTAGAAGAGGGACACGAAACCATTCCTACAAGTAAGGATGTAGACTGATGGAGGACTCTGAAAATGAGGTGTTGATGTAAATGGCTGATATCAACAAGTATCAAAGTGGAGTCGCCTAGGGTTGGGAAGCGGCCCAGTGAGGGGGAGTTTCCAAGGCAAGAGCAGCTCCTAGGTGACACTATCACAAATGAGGAGAGTCCAACACATGTTTCATTGCCCAGGTTGCCAACACTGGACCTTTTGAACATCTATGCCCCTAACCATAGGGGAGAAAGATCTCATCCTCACAAAATGGCTTCCTCATGCTAATCATTGGGAGAGACTTTAATATGGTTGATAGAAGAGGTGGACATCAGGGTGTGTGGTACACCCTCTTGACAGAGCTGCTTGGGAAAGGTACATCCTCTCTAATCTATGGCAGTGACTGCTGGATTGAGGATCACATACATAGGAAGCCCACCTTCCTCCTTAACATTTGCCCTAGTAGAAGGAGAGATGCAGGATGTATTTATGCCCGCCTAGACCACTTCTATATATATATATACCTTCTTAAGGTCAGAAAAATCTGAACGTACGAATTGAGAGATTTGATAGAGAAATAATAATGAAGAAGGACAAACACAAAAACAAAGCATTTGAAAGATCAAAAATAACCTAACTAACAGACCTAGCTACTAAGGAGAGGAAATCAAAAGATAATATCAAACGAAGACTTTTAATTAAGACATTAACAAAAAAACAAAAAACAAAAACAAACAAACAAAACAAAACAAACAAACAAAAAAACAAAAAACAAGAAAACAAGAAAACAAAACAAAACACTTACATGAATGAAAGAAACTTTAAAAAATAAATAATAATAAAAACACACACAAAAGTATACACACACTTCTATGTTGATGATTGGGTTCTTGACACGAAGGATTTATATGCACTGCAGATGGCACTTCTGAATCCGATCATTGTCCAGTGGTTCTAAGCATCAAAGGGCTTCGGCAAGATGGCTCTTCGCGCCATGTGCGCATTCCTAAACACTTTTACTCAAATGATAGGCTCTCCCGTCAGGTGATTGGCATTTGGATATCTCGACCTTTCTAATGGCCCACAAGGTGTGGCTTATGCATTACAGCTGATCAGCCGGCCACTGTCCAGTGGTTCTGAGAATCAAAGGGCCTCGGCAGCATGGCTCTTCGCACCATGTGCGCATTCCTGAACGTTTTTACTCATATGACAAGCACTCCCGTCAAGTGATTGACATTTGGAGATCTCGACTTTTCTGATGGCCCACAAAGGTGTGGCTTATGCATTACCCATTAGATGAAAGGTCAAAGGTTATTCTTGGGTGTTCAGAGATAAAGGTTGCAGAGCAAAGGCCAAGGGCATGCAGCCAAGGCTTATGGATCAGCAGAAGCAGCTGTGAATCAGCAAGAACCGGCAACCCTCGTCTGCGTTAGAGCATGCACAAGTGGAGGACAGCCAAGAACTTTTTGGACAGCCATGAACCTTTTGGTATGTATCAATAGATTTGCATGCATGAGTAGGATCTAAGGTCAGATCCAAGAACTATTGTTTGTATCATCATCTTTTGCAAGTAGATTAGGGCTACATCTCTTGTTTTTTGTGTGTTTGCTAGATGATTAGGATTGGTGTTATTCTAGTCTTAGCGTTAATCCCAAGTTTAAGTCTTCTGGTGTTAATACTCATGTGGCATGAGTACATTCATGTTTATGTATGTTAGAGCATAGTTTTATGCAAATTAAAAGCACTCACCTCATGTATTTCTACTTGGTGGATTGGTCTATTTGAGGATCCCTAAAGACTCTCTGATGCCAAACTCTCCATATTGGAAGAGTCTACAAAAGATCAACTTTTATTGTGGGCCTTATCGAGTCGTTCGCATAATGAATGTACCTTACGAGTTAGAGACTAGAGCACAAGTATGAAGCTATATCAAGTTTTTGATGTGAGGTGATTGAAAGGGAGAGGAATTGGGAGTTGATGCTAGTTTAGTTTGTATCCAAGAACTAGTTTGCATAATAGAGGGTCTACTTGTGTATGTTCCTCATGAACCAAAAGGTGCTAAGCCATAGGAAAATATCCTTTGAGAACCAGCTGTATATGAGGTACTGATAAAGTGGAAAGCTAGATCTGATGATGATAATGCGTGGCAGAGTGTGGCGTCATGACAACGACAGTTCAATGATTTTGCTAACAACTTTCTCTTGTGGAGTACGTCAATGCTATGAGCAAAAAATTACGAGCAAGATTCTTTCGAGCGAGAAAAAGAAGACCGACACCCAACTATAGTTCTCTTTGAAACTACAGGTGGTGACAAACGAGAGAGAGAGAGAGAGAGAGAGAGAGAGAGAGAGAGAGAGATTGTAAGATAGATTGAACATGTAGTCATGGCAATCCACCTAATTGTCACCATAAGATCTACCAAGCAATAAGACCTATGTATGTGTGTGTATGTATGTGTAGTGTGCATGCATATGTGTGTGTATATATGTGTGTGAGTCTTTTAATTCACTTTTATATGTGCGCACAAAAATGACCAAAATAGCATAATTAAAACATAATATTAAAATCACTTGTAGCAAAGATGTCCAAAACTTAAGGCAATACACGTAATTCATGGAAGGGAAAAAAAACCCTATTATTGCAGTTATTCTGAAATAGCAATGTCATCTACAAAATAACATTTTGGTCTCTTCTTAGATTGCCGAGTAGTGTGATCATAACGAGTGTCTGCCTCCATCTCTCTTGCCATGCTCTCTGCATAAGAAGGCAAACAACTACAAAATGGTCAACAAACATTGAACCTTATCATCTGAATATTTCAAAATTCCATGGTGCTTTCAAAGCATAGAGATACTCACTAGTCCAGTGGAACATCTGTGATTGCCAAACTCTCCTCATCATCCCCAAGCAAATCTCCAAACCCACCACCCAAGTCAGCAGTTCCAGTGCTGACTTTATAGTAATTATCTACAAATGGCATCAAATGACTGGTACATATCTCATCATCTCTCTCAATCACCATGCACAATCGTGCACTGTGCATAGCAGCTCTCATAACAGAGCCAGTCCCACCTCCCATCTCAAGCACTGAGCCTAAATGTGGACATAAGGCCTCCATGAAGAACAACATCAGGGGGACACTCTTTTCAAGTGGGCCCCTCCAACCTCCACTCTTACCATCACGCTTAGCCCTTGCAGATGAAGGCAAGCAATGGACCAAGACCTCTTTGGAGAAGTCTAAGTCCAACGCTTGTCCTACCTACAAAAAAGAAAAAGAAGCAAACACAACTAAATTATCCATTCAAGGAATGCACAACACAATAGCACAAACCGCACAAACCTTACACTTTATAACTTACCTTTTGAGCATTCAAAAGGTTAACAACTGGTTTTTGGCCAGCCTTATGGAAGGCCACCACATGCAGCAATGTCATCTACATGTAAATACAATAATGAGAGAGAGTATTATTTTCAACAACTTGCAAGCTACTTAATAAACATCAATATAAATGTACATGGTAGCATTACCTTTGTAGACACTCCTAGTCTTGTTTCATAGCTGTAAGGCTCTGAAGAGTTTAAAGCCCAACGAAATCCGGCAACCATGCGTGTCCTAGTAGCAACTCGCTCCACAAGAGAAAGGTGAGTAGGACTAGTGATAACCAAAACCCAACCCAAGTCATCCATCACAGCATTGGCCACCACCAAAGAACTCTTTATATGATCCTCACTAATTTGATTCCAATAAGGAATCCCATCATCAAAGCCTGCAACTGGAGTTCCTGAGAAAAGACAATCCAAGAAAACAAGCCAAAATAGAAAGCAAGTTTCAAAAAATGTTACAAATAAGAGGTGTGCCAAGAGAGAGGTTCCATTGGAAAAGGGGGCAGGTCTTTACAAACCTGTTGGCAAATCAATGACAGTGAAGTCAATGCTCCAACTACATGGCTTGCCTCCTCTGAATTTTTGTTGTAGGGAGTGACTCATGAAAAATTGTCTCATGACTTCAAAGCCCTCCTTGAAATTATGCTCTAGCAACTCTTTTCCCAACTGAATATAGTCATATGTCCATACATTCACTTGACTTCTCACACCAAGCCTCTCTTGCTCACGAAAAGCAGTCAATGAAACAAACCCCGATGGATTTGCACCACTTCTTGGAACTGCATGATCAAGCACTATATGATCCAGAAAACCAAAAAATGCATCCATTTAAAGAGTACACATTTGTAACATTATATGCAATCCTACATCAATATAGTAAACTTACCTTGACTCTCATTCACAGGCTTATTTGGTGGTCGTCCCCCCTTATTTGAGGCTTGAATTTGTTCCTGTAGGTCCTTTTCCTTCAAGGCTCGCAATTCTTCATCGATCCTTTTCTTCTCCTCCTCATTAACAGAACCTGAAGAACCAGAGTCAGACATGCACTCCCCCTTCAAATGCCGCAAGTATATCTCTTTGTCCTCTTCCAAACATTCCCCCCTCTTCATGTCCAGCCACTAAGGGCACTTCTTCCTCTCCCACTCAGTTATCATCAAAGCCCCACCTGTCTGGTTGTTTTCTCTAAAGATAGAACATGAGTACATGCTGAATGTAGAATCCACTATCCATGCCTTACAAACATGAGGCAAGAAAGGCATTTTCTTCGTAGAGATAAGCATCAGCAAATATCTAAACCCAAGCAAAAAAACAAACTTTTAGAAAAGCATAATATTACAATATTTCTAAACAGCAATACCACTAAACTTGATATCTTATTTCTCACCTGTAGACCAAACGTCTAGAAGCATTTTTTAAGTCAACATGTTTTGCTGCTGGCGTTGCCACATTCATCTCTCTCTCAAATGAATAAAACAATACAGCTCGATACCTCCCAACAATGTCCATGAAGTATGTTTCCAAACTTGGCTCTTGAGGCAATGTCAGTTTCTCCTTGCCGATATTAGAATCCACCACCTGTTTTACCAATCTGGCTGCATCCTCTAGCAATTGGTCCATCCACACCTCCTTGGCCAACCATGAAATGTATTGATGGTCTCCAAGAGGCATCCCATAAGATTGCTTTACATTGTCATCTTGTCCTAGAAGCTTTAGCATTGAGCATTTAAGAATTGGAGAACATGCTGCTGAGGATAGCGCATATAATTTCTCCAAACTAATTTTATATTGGGGCTCTTCAAAGGGAAGCTTCCACAATATCTCAAACCATTCTTTGCCATTTGATGGATTAACCACCGAAAGCATCTAAGACATAAAAGCAATATCCTTTTACACAAAAGCTTAAATAGCCAGTCATTCCTTTAAAACTCAAAAGAAAGGTATCCAAAAATACATGAAAGTGAATATCAACAAACCCTTATCATTTTTCTATTGTAAGTCTTGATAACATTCTTCTTTGCCTTTGTCACCTCCACATCTCTATCCTCTTTGGAAAGTCCTGGATTGATCTTCTTGCATGCTACCTCAAATGCTGTGTCCCATTTTCCCTGCAATAAAAAATGAAAAACCCAAAAAACAACAAAAAGTAAAAAAAAAAGAATCATAGAATGAATTGAAACCACTTTCTCAAAAGAAAACCTACCGCAAAAACCATGCGGCCTAGTATTGACTGGGTCAAGGGATACCACACCCTTTTTCCCATGCTTGCCTCTCTTGCTCTCACGGAGGCAATGTGATTCTTTTCCGCTTCAGTGAAACTCTCCATGAGAGGTGTCTCATCCAATGCACAAAGGGTACTTGTGTGATAGAGATAATCCTTCAGATTTGTAATAACAATGGCCTCTTCATGCATCCTAAATAAAGATTGACAATAGTCAATACTAACAAATCCTAGTGCAAAAATACAAATTGAAAAGAAATTCATTCATTATATAGAGAGATATGGGAGAGAATCTTACAAGTTAATTCTCTGTAGAGTAGCCACAAGAACCTGCTCATCTTTTTCATTTGGTACAATGAACTCAGCTTGAACTCTGATATGCTTTCCCTTGTTATTTGCAAAACTCTCATTGATACACTCCATCCAAGCTGCAGTCCTGTGATTACCCTCCCATACAAAAAACATTTTCCCCCTCAACATAGACCACTCTTCCTTAGATTCAAGCTCCTCCTCAAACTCAGCATTGATAGCCTGCCAATGCCTATCCCAAGTACTTGTTATTGTTTCATCAACATCCAAGGTAGACCCATCAGGCAAATTAGTTGACAGAATCAAGCTACCCTTCATTGCCATATAGCCCTCTTTTTCCAAAACTGACTTTAATCTGGACAAATCACGTCTAAGCTCTCTAACCCTTTCATTTATCCTGCACCTGCAAAGGGGAATCCTAGGTGCTAGAATTCCAGGATTAAGAGCCAACCTAGACAAAAAGTCAGAACCATCTGCCTTAGAGATTGCTTGAGGAATCAGCTCGTCAGGTGTATCATCCTTATCTTTTGAATCATCTTGTGTAGCTGCAACATGAACTAGTTCTTTACTAGTAGCCAGATTTGTGTCTTCAACCATTTGTTCATCCTCTTGTTTATCTTCAAGATGCTCCATGCTCTCAGTAGGCTCCATGGTTGATTTCTTGGTACTAGCATTAGATGCTGCAAGAGTTTTTCTCTTTCTAGTCTTCACTGCCTGCAAGAATATATATATATATATGATAGAGAGAAAATATTGGGTTTTTCAATTACATGCCATTTAAAGAAGCCAAAAGTCTCTTTGCAAAAACACATACACCCATGCCTGTTATAAAAGAAAGCCACAAGGGCAATAACTTTGCAATGACCACAAGGGCTGTAACAATCTACATCCAAAAAGCTCTAGGATAGGCAGAGCATAAGCACACAAAGGGACACTTTCGCCATAGCAATCTACATCTCTACATGACTACATGCAATGTTGTTTCTTGATTGGAGCAGCCTTTATGGTTTTTGGCCAGCCTTATGGAAGGCCACCACATGCAGTAATGTTTCTTGTTTGGAGCTATATCTTTTGGAGAAAGTGTGCAACGTTGCTCCCTCCTGCTAGTTTCGCCAGCGAACTATGTCTTCCACACCTCTTCTTTGTCTCCACACTAGCAATGCACATCAGTAAGATGTTGTCAACCTCATCCACGAAATCCCCTGCTCCTTGAGCTACTTGGGGGAGGACAAGCTTGTGCCAGGGGACATTGTGGAGCAGGTTCATGTGGGCAGTGTGACCCTGACTGCTCCCTTTACAGGGGGGAAAGCAGGGCTCCAACTCGAGCTCCGCCGGCTTTACAAGGTTGGGGACACCCATGCCCAGGTGAAGGTCAGACGGCTCAACAACAAGCATGTCAAGATGCAGGTCTCCATTGTCCCCCACGACTCTGGCATGATGAGAAAGCAATATGCTCTCAGAGCAAGCAATGATGCCAATCACGTGGTCACCTTCATTGACTCCACTGAGGCTGAGAGTCTCTTGATCCAAGGTAAGCATGTTTTCTCCCCTCCAAAAGAGCGTTTTAGGGTAAGCATGCATAATTATATACATTCATACCTAGTGCATGCATTCAAATATGCACATACATGAGGCTAAGGGTCGCTTGATCCAATTGTTTCAGGTGTAGGCATACATAACTACACAAGTGCATTAATACATACACAATACATAAGGCTGAGAGTCTCATGTATGTACATACACATACGTACAAGCATATGGAGGGACTGCAAACTGAACCACACACTGATTGAGTAGGAAGAAGATTGATGCAATGTTGTTCCCTCCTGCTAGTTTCGCCAGCGAACTATGCAGGAGGAGCATTGGAAGTTCTCTCAAGCCACATTATCCGCAAGCTGTTAACATCATGCGCATGCAACAGCTCCTCGCAAGCAACATCATCCCTCCTGCTAGTTTCGCCAGCGAACTATGCAGGAGGGACCATTTAAGAGTGAACATTCAAGAGGAAAAATGCACCTCTTTTCTTTTTGGAGCCATTCTTGGCGTAGGTCGTGGATGCTCCTGCGTGGCTCGTGGATGCTCGTGCAGTCATACGATACTATGGGTTTCCCAACAAAATTCCGTGCAGACGTTTTTGCATTCCCAATAGAATTGCTCCACTACGATAGCATCCTGAGCAACTACACAGGAAAAGGACATCATAACTACATAAGTGTAGCTGTTGTTGCTCAAACGGTGAAGTATGAAGTATGAAGGCTGAGAGAGAGAGAAGGAGCGCCAGGGCCCAGGGGTGAGGGGAAGAGAGAGATAAGCCGCCGCCGTAGGCGGCGCCGCATTGAAGACTAGTATATATTTATATATATATGTTTTTTTTAATAAACTAATATTAATGATATATTACTTTGAGGTGAAATTAATTCTAGCAATGACAACTAATATAAAAATCATTTAAGATGCCACTTTCCCTAACCATGGCATGATGCTGTAACCGGGCTTCGCTTTAAGATTTTGTGATCTCAAAAAAGGCGAGGTTTTCTAAATAAGTTTTTAAGATAACTATTTTCTATATCTTAATGTGAAGAAATCCTGAAGATTATAAATTTCAAGATTTCTTTGAGACGCTACCTCTTTGAAGTAATGCTCATCTCCTTCTTTGGTAATTAGTCTTCTTTACTGCTCTTTGCACAATGGAAACTGCATATCTAGAGGACAAATTTGGAAGTAAGCAGGTGGAGCTAGCAACCACAAATGGTATCACCGAGGTTTCCAAACATTATCTCTCAATGACCTTTGGATTGAAGGAAGATTCACTCATTCTGCATCAGATGTTTGGTGACAAGAATGACGGTCTTTCATTTGAGATGCCAGCTATAAACAGAGGAGATCAGAATGTCTTTCAGCTGGACATTCAATTTGGGAGAACCTTTGTAGTTAGTGGAGAAAAAATGTTGTCTCGAAGCTGCACAGCTGAAGTTTTGGATGATGCTAAGGTTCAACAAGAGCCTATTATCAACATTGGGGCCACAGATAAAATTAGTATTGTTGAAATTCTACAAAAATTGCCTGCTAAAAATTCGCTTAGAATCAAATTTGATTTAATTGGAGAGATCAGGCAGGTTGACGAGCTTCCTACAAGATATGATGGGAATATAATGTTTGAGTTGCCCTATGTTAGTGCTGCTAATAGAATGGTTGGATTGGAGAACAAGTTTGATGGCCATGTGTGGACAGATGAGACAACAAGCAATATTTCTTGTTTCATTGGGACAGTTAGGATAAGGAAATGTGGAGGGTATCTAGAGTGCACTAATGTGCTTTGTGCAGGATTGACAAGGTCAAGGGAGACCAATAAGCAGCATTGGATTGGACGTCTGGCAAAAGTTTGTCCTGCTAAACAAAGTGTGGAAACCTATGGCAGTTTGAAGTGCTCTTTTTGTTCAACACCTCCTACATGCCAAGCTGTATGCCCTTGCAAATTAGTGATGTGCTTCCCCTCTGAAAAAATAGGAAAGAAAGTGACACGTGCAGTTCTTCACATTGGCTCTCATATGCACCCTGTTAAAGCTGGAATCACAAGGATGGATGCTGAAGAGGTCAAGAACAGAGTGAAAGAGATGGTACAGCAAGATTTTTTGGGTAGACCAAAAGCTATGCAACATAAATTGGCTAGGGAAATCCTTCTTCAATCAGCCATCTTTGGAGACGTATCATCAGGAAAAAAGCTTTCTGATAATGATTTGACAAATATACTGGAGAAGCTTGCACCTGTCTTGGACAAAAGAAGACTTTCCCGCTAGAGAAAGGAGTCACAAATGGAGGTGGGACAAGCAATTGGAGAAATAGAGGCAATAATAAAGTTGAAGAATAGCTTGCTGTATGACTACTTCCAAAGTGTTGTTTTTCCTGGGCAGTTAGAATTTTCCTCTTTCAATAGGTGTCATGTCTTCAAGATGTCTACACAAGGTCCAGGGAGTGGGGTTGATTTAGTTAACAAGATGAGACCTGGTGGTGAGCTTGAAAGCTGCTGGATTTGTTTTGACTTTGTGAAAAGAATCAAAGATTGGACAACCATGGCTAGTCATGTTTATAACCCTTTTGTGCAAGAGATGCAGACAATAGCAATTGGAGACTTCAAAGTTGAGGACACAGATGCTCAAATATTATTTTGGGAGTTACTAAATCGGGTGATGGAACGAGAAGGTTATAAGAAGGCTCAATTCAAGGGATTCATGGCAGATGAAGCACAATCAAACTGGCGAGCTGTGAGAGCAGTTTTCAATGGTGGGCCAGATAATGTAATGATAGGTATGGAGCGTTCTTGTTCTTTCCATTGGGAGCAGAGCTTGAATCAACATGCTAAGAAATGTATACCACCACATAGCCAAGAAGAGTTTAAATTAAGATGTCGACGTTGGAAGAATTCTCCTTCTGAAGAGGCAGCTGAAATTGAGCTTGATGAGTTGAGAGCATGGTTGAGGAAGGGCCATGCTGACAAGACAAAGATCTCTATGCTAGAGACATGGATTGTGTGGTGGCATGCCAGAGTTGCCCATTGGGGAGAGTACATGATGCATGTAAATTTTCTATTATCTTCTCTAGTTTTCATAATTGTATATGTTTCCCGCTTTTTGAGAGAAAATTTACAAATGCATTTTTGTTGTAGGCAATTGAAGGTAAGGACACTTACCTTATACCACAAACCAATCTTGCAGAATCAGTTCATGGAAGCTAGCTTGCTTCACATGATGGTGTGAAGTATGTTTCCCTATATACTGCCTCCTATAATGACCTGATGGCAACTTTGCTTCAGAGTGCAAGGTATGACTCTTTCTTGAGAGGTACTCATAGGGGTACAGGTCCAGGGATTGAAAAGATTAAGAAAAGATATGCCTCGGCCAGTCCCAGTTTGCCGACAACAAAAACTGTCATTGAATTGACTAATGATGCAGCCCCACTGAGCTACATGCAACAAAGAAAAGGGCTTCAACAGATGATGGAGTACGCACAGTGAGAAGAAAACGTAGAGTGGGATCACAGACACCTATTCAACCCAATGATTCTCATCGCCCTGAGTATGAGTATGTGACACAAAATGTAAGGCGCCGGCTTCAAAGAGATCAATTTCCTTCTGTGGAAAGTACATACACTGAGGTCAAAATTCACCAAACAAAATGGGCAATTAGGAGGACAAACCCAGGAAGTGAAGTAAGGTGTCAGGGTTACCTTCGTGAAAAGGGACACAAGTGTAACGCTTTGATTGATAAAAAGGGTCGAGGTGGCTTGATGGGTGTTCCTGCACCATGCTTTGAGGGACTTGTTTCCTTGCCATCTTGTGTGAAGAAGCAATATGTTTGGTTCTGTGGAGATAATGTTGACCATACATGGGAGATGTCGGACCTTATTACTGAGAAACCAATCAATCATCCACAAGAATGGCCTGTTGCAGAAGGGACTTGTTTAAACAGCATAGAAGTGCAAGCTCTATGGGATGCAGGGTTTGATCTACAGCACATTGGACCATCCCGTGGAAGGCCAGCACAAGAAGGCACATCACATGATGCTAATTTAGACATACGACCCACGGAATGTGCAGGTAAACCTATAGTCATTTCAAGGACGGTCACAAAAGAAATGGAGGACAGAATCAAGAGGGCTATGGATTTGGTTTGCACCATTCATCACAGACAGGTGGTTGTGGACAAGGAGCATGTGGATTACACAATTTCAACTCCAGGTAGCCAGGAAAATGGGGAGACATATAAGGTCACTATATCAACTTTTCCTACCTGCACATGCCAGGACTTCAAAAGACGAGTTGACCAAGGGAAAAAGTATATGCCTTGCAAACACCTTTACAACATCTACATAAAGGAGTTAGGGCTAGATGTTAGCAAACAAAAGTTTGTTCACCAAGCAGCATTGACAAAGAGAGAGCTCCACTATATGTTTCGTGTGTTGAATTGATAGATGTGGACTACTTAGTTGTTTTTTCAGCACATTAGTTAGGCAACTACTCTGTTTTTTGGGACCGATATGGTATCTATGATAGGTTTCAAACTTATGTATTTAGAAAAAATTGGTCTACTTTTTGGGCTTTGTTAGCTATCATATTTATATGCTGAGTTTTGTAAAACGGTATCATATTTGTAAAAGATGTTCACATGCTTAGGACATGCTTAGGTGTTTGGATAAAATTGGTCTACCTTTTGGGCTTTGTATCCTGTTTTGTTTGTATGTTGGGTTTTGTTAAACAATACCATATTAAACACAATGATGTTCTCTTTGTTTCCTGTTTTGTTTGTATGTTGCGTTTTCATGGATAAGTGCCATCAAAAAACAAAAACTCCAATGAGTATTCCTTAAACACAATTACGTTTTCAAAAGAATTATGTTTTCAAATGATGCTCAAATGCTTTATGTAAATCCAAAACAGATAACTAATTCTACTGCCTTGCCCATCTGGGTTGATCAACACAATTAGTTTCTTAGCGAAACCATGGCTAAGTGCCATCAAAAAAACTAAAACTCCAATGAGTATTCCTTGAGATATTTTGCCTTCGCTCAGACGCTCAGAGGTTTTTGCTCGGAAAATGGGCATCCCGTAAGAAGTGTATGTGATAGGATAAGATGTATATGGGTTGTGATAGGGCGAGAATGGATGTGATGTAAAAGATTAGATGTGAAGGCATATGGGGTTATATGAATGGGAATGTGGAAATGGATGTATGTATGTGGATGTGTGGATGTGGAGATGGGAGTGTGGATGTATGAATGTGAAAATGGATGTATGCATGAGGATGTATATGCATAGATGTGAATGTGGATGTAGATGTGGCTGTATAGATGTGAATGTGGAATGTGGATGTGGATGTATGTGAATGTGGATGTATAGATGTGAACGTGGAATGTGGATGTGGATGTATGTATGTATGTGGATGTAGATGTGGATGTATAGATGTGAATGAGAATGTGGATGTGGATGTATGTATGTATGTGGATGTGGATGTATGAATGAGGGCGTGATAGTGGATGTATGCATGTGGATGTGGATGTATGGATGTGGATATGGGATGTGGATGTATGTATGTATGTGGATGTGGATATGGATGTGTATGTATGAATGTGGATATGGGATGTGGATATATAAATGAGGATGTGAAAATGGAGGTAAGCATGTAGATGTGGATGTATGGATGTGAATGTGGATGTGGATGTATGGATGTGGATATGGATGTGAATATATGATATGTGATGTGAAGGAATCTGAAGTGAAGAGATGGAAAATGATGTGATTGGAAATGGAATGTGAAATAAGTAATGTGGATTGATAATGTGGAAAAATGAGAGTTAATATAGAAATTGTATTTGTAAACTGTTTGTAAATGCTGTTTGTAAATGGCTGTTTTATGTCAAGAATGCTGGGGAAGCATTTTGACCGTCTTGTGTTTAAGGTCGTGGAGACCTAACTGATAAAGTTGCAACTGCTGACGGAGAGTCAATGGAGGACGTCTCGCGTAGCAAGGTCGACCGAGGTCTTGACTAGCCTCGGTTCGATTAAAATGGTGAGCTTCCGGTACGGTGGATGAGGGACCAAGGAAGCGGCCTATGAGTGAAGCGCTAGGTCACCTACGAAGGATCCTAGAGGGTGCTGGGTGACCATACGATGCTCGGGCCATGGGTCGCCTAGGATACCCACGTGTGCGTCGAGGAAGATATTGGAACAAGGAGTAAGAGTTGTTTTGTGAAACCGGGCATGGATCTGGTTGATTGACCTTGCTGGTCTTCAATGGATGAGTCCATGGCTCTTTATATGGATCTGTTGGTTGATCTTGCTGATCTTCAATGAGAGTCCATCTTGATTTTTATAAGTGATTATATTGCCGAGTATTATGGGCTAGGAACTATTGAAAAGGCCCCTGTGTGGACAGGTGGTGAGCGTTCTAGTTGCCAATGATGCCATAGATACTCTGATGAAGGAATGATGGGAAATTATGAATCAACTGGATAAATTGGAAGATTGTGATCAGTGGTACTATGGTTTCATTAAAGGATTGTTTTAAAGTTAGCTGATGCTAAGAAAAAGGCAATTTCATATTGGGTGTGTAAGTGGTGTGGCTAGTTTTATGTTTGCATGAACTTCCGGCTAGGGGACCTCGGAACTCTTTTCCTTGGTACCCGGGACAAAACCTAACCAAATTCCAAATTGGATCCCATCACTACAGTGGTTGGGCGGTTGGCTAACCCATGGGATCGGATGGGGTTAGGCTGGACTGATGGATCCGTAAATCGAGACTCAATTTCTATTATTACGATAGATGAAGTAAGTCCTGGATAGTAATTGTTCTATGGTTGTAATTGTGTGATATAATTCATACGATTTGATATTCAAACTAAAATTCGTAATTTGGTAATTGGGTCTTCAGATGGAAGTACCGCAATTATACAGAATCCCTGACTTGCTTGAGGCCTAGACATGATGGTATTTACCTTATAATTCCAAGGGCCGTGACTACCCGTATATACCGAGAGTATAACTGCAGCTCTTTACTGACAGTATATACGAGTAAATCTAAGACTTGAAATTATAAGCGTTAATGCTATCCAGATGATGATTTCAAATGTGGTTGATATGATTTTTAATTCTGTTTGGGAACTGATGAATTGAATTGGATTCTGATTGAAAAATGATGATCCCTGAAAATGGGTTGAAATGTAATAAGCTGAACAAAACCACAATGTGGATGATTGGGACGAGTCCCTGTAATGATAAATGATAAAAATGATTCAGCAAATCACTATGAGATTAGTGGATTGTGCTGTCAAAGTGCTACTGTTAACACTTGACTCGGTATATCAAGTTAAGGGATGACAAATTGAGAACTTGCTTGACTGAAATTCCCGTGGAGGAATGTTCAGAAAGAAAAATTTTCGATCTAAGGGACCATTATCGTGTTAAAGATATGAATGATATGATCTGAATGAATTGTTATTTAATGATGAGTTCTATATAAGGGATATTTATCCCCATATTCTGTTGGGTTGACCGGAATATAAGGAACCCCAGAATAAATTGGATCTTAAGCAAAAGAGTTGTCCTCTACTTGCGAGATGAGGACATCTTGCACCTTTTAAGTGGGGTATAATGTAAGATTCCTCCCCCAGCCTTAGAGGTATACAGGAGTAAGAATCTCCCTTTCTGATCTTATAATTATTCTCTCTCTAAAATAAAAGAAAGATTTTGTTTAAAAAGGGAAGACACTTTCCCCAGAATACCTTCTCAGGAGCCCACTTATTTTAAGGATTCAGAACGATGAGTTCAGAAGTGAAAACCGGTATTTTGGATGCCAAGGTTTTAGTCATCAGTTAAAAGACGGTCCGACTCCTACCATGGAAAGGGCACAAGGAAGTCTAGAACCCAAATTCAGAGACTATTTCCTTCATACCAATCTAATCAGGGTCCATCTCAGACAAGATTGTTAACTCCATTAACTAGGTCCGACCCATTGATTAGGGTCGAGATGACCAGTCAAATGCTTGGCGACTTAGAACATCAGATGCAAGCAATTCATAAAGATATAAACGTTGCTCCTAGGATTGACAGAGACAATATACGGATAAGAAGAGGACAGTCAGAGAAATCAAAGAAGCAGTTATAGTCTTCAATTGAATACGGACCAAAAGAATTTCTTTATCTCTAGGGGAGTATAAGTAGTTATCCCCCAGATATTGTGGACCAAAGGAAGTAAGTGACTTAACCTACGAACTTCTTTTATCTCCTCATCTCAAAGTTCTTAACGCCTTCTATAGAAATATGTGCCAAACCCAAATCATGGAAAGACGGTAAAACTTTAGTGGCAAGATACCGTTGGCTTCTAGGTTACGCTAACTCCTTCCTTTATATAAGTCGTAACTTTTACTTATCGCTCACAGTAATCTTACTTCCATCGATCTCCTTCTTCTTAATCTCCTTCATGGCTTGGCAACAAGAATTAGTTTTATCCATGATGATTTCTCACCTTCAAGACGCAAGCGAGTCTGTGAAGAAGGATTTTATAGAACAGTATGAGCGCTCACTTTTTCCTCAATTGGGAACGTCTGTAGCTCAGACCAAATGGCGGACCTATCAAGACATAACTAGGGTAACACCTTGGGGTCAGCAGCACTTTCGCAACAATGTCCGCTTGGCCATGGTTATTGAAGCCTTGGGTTTGGGTCCCCGATACTACTGCGTCATGAGATCAAGACATCTTGGGTCTTCTGAGCGGGTCTTCTTACTGGCATGTTTTCTTCCTCATCAGAAGATATGCCTTTACCCCGTTTTTGGTTTGCCTCTCAGAGGTCCTTTTGTTAGAACACCTCATACCACTGAGATAGGCACGGCAATAACCAATAGAATCATTCCCATAGATGAGTTACCTTATACGTGCGCAGCTTGTGAGTGCTACTTTTGTGATCATATGATGGACGAGCTTATGGAAGTGTAAAGAGTTCTTCTATCTTTACTGTATATGTTCCAAGAATGAATAAAGTTTAAATCTTGTTCTTGTCTTGACCCTTACTCTCTTTGAGATTTTTTTAATTGGTGATTAATCTTAATTAAAAACTTTCTCTCAGTCTCATACTTGTGCATCTTGCGAAATTACCCCCAGTTTGCGAGATGAGGGCATCTCGCGTTTTTCAAGTGGGAGAGAATGTAAGATTTCTCCCCAGCCTCTCAAAATGTCCAGCATCTTCCCCTGTAATCAATCCCTCTTCAGAAATATAAAAGACTTGTTTCTAACTTAGAGAGAGAAAATATTCTAGAGAGAGAATATTTAAATTTTTAATATTTTTGGATAGAAAATTATCTCATCTTATTAAAATAAGTTCCCCTGAAACAGAAATTCAAAAAGAACTTTCCAATGTGCAATTGGAATTAATTGGAAATGGGTATAAAGGACCTTAGCCTAAGAGTCTAGATTTTCAGAAATTTTTGGATTATGGTCCAATTAAGGTTCCTATGGGCCAATAGCATCAATCCATGTGTAGGAAGGAGATAAATCCAATTTGTAAAAGAAGATACCCAAAAATGAGTAAATGCTCACATAAGATGAAGAGTTAAAAATGTACAAGGTTTATTAGTAAAAAACTATGAGCAATATTAAAAATATGAGATATTTTGGGTATCCAAAAATGAGTAAATTCTCACATAAGATGAAGAGTTGAAAATGTACAAGGTTTATTAGTAAAAAACTATGAGCAATATTAAAATGATTCCATTATGACACATATGAAAGGAAGGAGAGTTCTTTAAAGGAGGTGCATATTTCACATAAGATGAAGAGTTAAAAATGTACAAAGTTTATTAGTAAAAAAACTATGAGCAATATTAAAATGATTCCATTATGACACATATGTAAGGAAGAGGAGTTCTTTAAAGGAGGTGCATATTTCACATAAGATGAAGAGTTGAAAATGTACAAGGTTTATTAGTAAAAAAACTATGAGCAATATTAAAATGATTCCATTATGACACATATGTAAGGAAGGGGAGTTCTTTAAAGGAGGTGCATATTTCACATGCTTGAATGAGATTTAAACTCATAAAAATTGAGATATTTCATCTCTCCTCTCTCCTAATTCAAGTCCAGTTCCAAAAAATTAGCTTACCTAACCTAAAAATAGTCAAAAATTGACCAAACTAATTTAGAAAATTCTAGAATCAGTTTGTTTGGTTAGGAGCTCAATTTTTCCTATAAATAGAAGCCTCTCCCTTGTTGAAAAATATATAGTGTTTATGCATCGTTACTCTACTCCACCTAAGCCAAGAACTGTGAATTCATTTAATAATTCACTAGTTTTTGGAGCTTCCCTCTTTCTTCAATCCCCATTAGTGGCTCCATCAACATACTTAACCAATTGATTGGTTGGGGGCCTCTACCGTGAACAAAGAATCAAGCAATTTGTAAGGTAATTAGTGAATATTGATCTTTTCTATAATTTCTCAATGTTTCTCTCTTCTCAACCCCTCTCAAGTTTGAGAAGCTTAATTGGTATGGTTTTTTAAATGCTATTGAAGTTAATTGGTGAATAGTAGTGAAGAGTTACATAATTTAATAAATGCTATTGAAGTTAGTTTTCATTTATGTTTAAATTCTAATGGTTTTTATGTAATTTCTCTCTCTCACTCAAGAAATGGTCATACTCATGACCCATTCTCAATCCAAATCAAGCTTTTCATAAAGCTTTTTCTTAACCCAAGATTAAGCTATGCTTGAGGCTAAATTAATGGCTTTTTTCTATGCTTTTAGTTTATGAATATTGATGATTCAATCCATTATGGATTAATGATCCAATTAGAGATCATTTTAATTATTTCCTTAATGATAAGCTTTATCCCTTAGAAAAATTGAGATTTATCAATCATAGCAGCGGAGCTATGGCAAAATTTTTATAAAAATTATGCATAAAATAATTTCATTTAAAGCATAAAAAGAGGACTTCCTACCATATTCTATGAATTATCATCCTAGATTAATTGAAAGAATTTCATTATAATCATGGAGAAATTGAATTTTAATATCATGCATAAAGGATAAGTTTTTATATCAAAAGTGTTATTTTTACCATTTTTATTTCATGCATAGAAGTATGCATAATGGATAAATTTTTATATCAAAAGTGTCATTTTTACCATTTTTATTTTCATGCATAGAAGTATGCATAATGGATAAATTTTTATATCAAAAGTGTTACTTTATCATTTTTATTTCATGCATAGAAGTATACATAATGGATAAATTTTTATATCAAAAGTGTTACTTTTATCATATTTGAATTTCATGCATAAAGGTATGCATAAAAGTTGATTATTTTATTATAAAAGTGTGTCTTTCATTATATTGAATTTCATGCATAGAGGTATGCATAAAGGTTGATTATTTTATTATAAAAGTGTGACTTTTATCATAATTGAATTTCATGCATAGAAGTATGCATAAAAGTTGATTATTTTATTGTAAGAGTGTTACTTTTATCATATTGGATTTCATGCATAGAGGTATGCATAAAAGATATTCTTTTTATACTAAAAGTGTGATTTTCCTCATAAATGGATTTTGTGCATAACTTAGATGCATAAGAGAAATTCTTTTATTCTAAAAGTGTAATTCCTACCAAATTGAATTTATGCATAAGAAGATGCATAAAAGATTGATTTTAATTTCGAAAGTGTTAGTCTCCTTAAATGGAATTTTTATGCATAAATAAATGTGTAGAGAAATCTTATATCAAATATAAGAATTCTCTTGTATTCTATAAATAGATATGAGATGTGATAGGATGTGATAAGAGGTGTATAAGATGTGATAAGAGGTGATAGGACGTGATAAGAGGTGTATAAGATGTGATAAGAGGTGATAAGATGCTTATGAAATAAGTTAGGAGTGTTGGAATATGTTGGAATTTATGATCAATGTCATGGTCTAAGGTTAAAACACACAATAAAATGTAAAAGGACCATGTAATGTGAAGAGAATCCAGGTGAATGAAAGGGTCAAACCCCACTTGGAGTAGGCAAGTTTCAGAAGATTCCCTGGAGGCTATATTCTAGGGAGCCATGTGGGGGGAGATGGCCTTGGATGCTCTTGATGAGATGTAAGCAATGATGTTATTCAAGCATGTACACTTTGGCTATAAAATGGTGGCCCTCCTAATGAGAAAAACATGAATTTATATGCTATGTGATGCTTCTTATTGTGCTGTCATTATGCTCTCTTAATCTTTGATTAAGTACTAATTAATTACACTTTTGTTCATGTGACCACCATGTCTTATCTTGAACCTCCATAGCTCTTTCATCACTCCATGCTCACATTAAGCTTGCATTATCACTCATTATGCTTTTCCCAACATGGTATCAGAGCCATGATTATCCCTAGGCATAGTAATTAACCACATTGATTAGTTTTTTATTTTTTCAAGCTTTCCATTAAAGCTTCAATACACCCCCTGCTGGTCTTTTGCTTCATATGAGCTCTATACTACATCAAATCTCAAGCTTTTTGATTCAAAAGAGAGCTAACAGCTGGCGCAATCTACACCTAGCTCCATTTGAGCTCCCACAAAGCACACGCGGCGAAATCAACTCTGCCAACAGCCCGCCTCTGTGCTACGAAATTCATCAAATTGACGCCGTACAATGAATGGTTTGCTAATTCCTCTTGTGAGCATAACATTGATGCTATGAAGCTCCCACGTATTGATTTTCATGAGCAATGGTCCACTGTAGCTGCTGTTTGAACTAATTTATCAGTAACACTACATGCTGTGTTGCAGAGCAGATTTATAGAGATTGAAGCAACATCTTGACATGTTTGAGTGCTGAGCTTAGAGCCAATACCTTGGTTTTCACTTGGTTTAAAGCATTTTATGTTTCTCATTTGGGAAGAGCTTCATTCAATTGCTCAAAGCTCACTCTATTTTTGGGGGCAGTTTTTCCTCTTTGAATTAATCATCTCCACTAATCATCATATAATTAATAGTAATTATCTATTGAGATGACATTCTAATATGCATATTGAGTTGAATATCTCTTTGTAGTCATGCATTCGGATGCTGAATCATCTAATGAAGATTATATCAAGAAATCATTGAAACCCAAAAGCAAAACTAGAAAACCTAGGATGAAAATCAAGTCTAGGCCCAGTTATTATCACTATGCAAAGGCTTATGGGTTTGGGGAATTCTTGAGTAATTTCATGCATCTATATGGTGATGGGGGATTCTAGCTTTTAATCTATTGCATTGTTCAGTTCCAATCATGGAGTCAACTTACATATCATCCTCTTTCATCAAGAAATTCAACGGTCACGACTTCCACACTTGGCAAGTCAAAATGAGATTTTTACTAATGAAAGAAGGAGTTTGGGGCATAGTCAATGGTACTATACCTAAACCTGCCACACGAGAAGGAGAAATCTCTTGGCAAACCAAGGATGAGAAAGCATTAGCTCTCATTGCCCTTGGAGTTGAAGATAGTTATATACATTACATTGGTAATGGAACATCTTCACAAATTGCTTGGAATTCACTGGATAAATCTTTTGGTGCTCAAGGCCTCCACAGCAAAATCAGTCTCAAAGTAGACTTTTACAGTCTAGAGTACAAGATTGATGAGACACTTGCATCTCACATCAACACCATGAAGAGCTTGATGGCCCAGCTCGAAGCCATCAATGAACTAGTCAAGGAGAGTGATGCCATAGCCATCCTCCTAAAGTCAATGCCATCCGAGTATGATACACTCATGCCGACCTTAAAGTACATGCAGGATCCCACTTTGGAGGGAATAGAGAGTGTTCTCTTGGAAGAAGAGAAGAAGTTGAAAGGAAGAGCCATTGATCTTGTCTCAATGAACTAGCCATCAATGAACTAGTCAAGGAGAGTGATGCCATAGCCATCCTCCTAAAGTCAATGCCATCCGAGTATGATACACTCATGCCGACCTTAAAGTACATGCAGGATCCCACTTTGGAGGGAATAGAGAGTGTTCTCTTGGAAGAAGAGAAGAAGTTGAAAGGAAGAGCCATTGATCTTGTCTCAAACCAGGCATACCTTGTTCAAAAGCAAACCGGCAAATCACTCCACCAATGTACACATTGTGGAAGGACAGGACATCTTGCCAAGAATTGCTACCACAAAGACAAGCCAAAGCGAATATGCACCAAATGTGGAAAACCAGGTCACCTCACCGACAAATGTTACACCAACCAGGCAAATATGGTAAGCACTTCGAATGATTCCGAAGAAGCAATTCAAGCATGCAACAATGTTACTACCTCTTTTGATGAAGCGGTAGATGCAGAATGGGCTTTCTAAAGCCAACAATGTTTATGCCCTCTCTTACCCAAATGTTTATGTATGGACACCTCTAACCTTAGATGATGTAGGTTATGTGTTGTTATGATGCCCACAATATCTCTCAGTAGGCCATGTAGCCCTCAAGGGGGGATTGATGGGGAGTTGGGTCTCCATGACCAACAAATGATGATGATGCCCATGGATATGATGATGATGATGCTATGATGATTATGGGGTATGGGAGAGGAATGTTTTCATGTAGGAATGTTTTCATGTCATGTCATTTTCTTTTCGCAATGTAGAAGCTATGCTCCCTATGAGCGATGCTAATTTCTTTTATGTACTGTAGAGCTATACTCCTGATGAGTTAAGCTTTTTCTTTCATGTAATGTTTGGATCAAGGGAGGGCAATATACCATGCCATGATCAAGGGAGGGTGTTGGAATATGTTGGAATTTATGATCAATGTCATGGTCTAAGGTTAAAACACACAATAAAATGTAAAAGGACCATGTAATGTGAAGAGAATCCAGGTGAATGAAAGGGTCAAACCCCACTTGAAGTAGGCGAGTTTCAGAAGATTCCCTGGAGGCTATATTCTAGGGAGCCATGTGGGGGGAGATGGCCTTGGATGCTCTTGATGAGATGTAAGCAATGATGTCATTCAAGCATGTACACTTTGGCTATAAAATGGTGGCCCTCCTAATGAGAAAAACACGAATTTATATGCTATGTGATGCTCCTTATTGTGCTGTCATTATGCTCTCTTAATCTTTGATTAAGTACTAATTAATTACACTTTTGTTCATGTGACCACCATGTCTTATCTTGAACCTCCATAGCTCTTTCATCACTCCATGCTCACATTAAGATTGCATTATCACTCATTATGCTTTTCCCAACAAGGAGGTGTATAAGATGTGATAAGAGGTGATAAGATGCTTATGAAATAAGTTAGGAGGTGATGAGATGAGTTAAGATGTGATAAGATGTGTATGGAATGAGGTAAGAAGTGTATGTGATAGGATAAGATGTATATGGGTTGTGATAGGGCGAGAATGGATGTGATGTAAAAGATTAGATGTGAAGGCATATGGGGTTATATGAATGGGAATGTGGAAATGGATGTATGTATGTGGATGTGTGGATGTGGAGATGGGAGTGTGGATGTATGAATGTGAAAATGGATGTATGCATGAAGATGTATATGCATAGATGTGAATGTGGATGTAGATGTGGCTGTATAGATGTGAATGTGGAATGTGGATGTGGATGTATGTGAATGTGGATGTATAGATGTGAACGTGGAATGTGGATGTGGATGTATGTATGTATGTGGATGTAGATGTGGATGTATAGATGTGAATGAGAATGTGGATGTGGATGTATGTATGTATGTGGATATGGATGTATGAATGAGGGCGTGATAGTGGATGTATGCATGTGGATGTGGATGTATGGATGTGGATATGGGATGTGGATGTATGTATGTATGTGGATGTGGATATGGATGTGTATGTATGAATGTGGATATGGGATGTGGATATATAAATGAGGATGTGAAAATGGAGGTAAGCATGTAGATGTGGATGTATGGATGTGAATGTGGATGTGGATGTGGATGTATGGATGTGGATATGGATGTGAATATATGATATGTGATGTGAAGGAATTTGAAGTGAAGAGATGGAAAATGATGTGATTGGAAATGGAATGTGAAATAAGTAATGTGGATTAATGAGGGATAATGTGGAAAAATGAGAGTTAATATAGAAATTGTATTTGTAAACTGTTTGTAAATGCTGTTTGTAAATGGCTGTTTTATGTCAAGAATGCTGGGGAAGCATTTTGACCGTCTTGTGTTTAAGGTCGTGGAGACCTAACTGATAAAGTTGCAACTGCTGCTGACGGAGAGTCGATGGAGGACGTCTCACGTAGCAAGGTCGACCGAGGTCTTGACCAGCCTCGGTTCGATTAAAATGGTGAGCTTCCGGTACGGTGGATGAGGGACCAAGGAAGCGGCCTATGAGTGAAGCGCTAGGTCACCTGCGAAGGATCCTAGAGGGTGCTGACCATACGGTGCTCGGGCTCTGGGTCGCCTAGGATACCCACGCGTGCGTCGAGGAAGATATTGGAACAAGGAGTAAGAGTCGTTTTGTGAAACCGGGCATGGATCTGGTTGATTGACCTTGTTGGTCTTCAATGGATGAGTCCATGGCTCTTTATATGGATCTGTTGGTTGATCTTGCTGATCTTCAACGAGAGTCCATCTTGATTTTTAAAAGTGATTATATTGCCGAGTATTATGGGCTAGGAACTATTGAAAAGGCCCCTGTGTGGACAGGTGGTGAGCGTTCTAGTTGCCAATGATGCCATAGATACTCTGATGAAGGAATGATGGGAAATTATGAATCAACTAGATAAATTGGAAGATTGTGATCAGTGGTACTATGGTTTCATTAAAGGATTGTTTTAAAGTTACCTGATGCTAAGAAAAAGGCAATTTCATATTGGGTGTGTAAGTGGTGTGGCTAGTTTTATGTTTGTATGAACTTCCGGCTAGGGGGCCTGGGAACTCTTTTCCTTGGTACACCCGGGACAAAACCTAACCAAATTCCAAATTGGATCCCATCACTACAGTGGTTGGGCGGTTGGCTAACCCATGGGATCGGATGGGGTTAGGCTGGACTGATGGATCCGTAAATCGAGACTCAATTTCTGTTATCACGATAGATGAAGTAAGTCCTGGATAGTAATTGTTCTAGGAATCAACGGCTGTGCCTCTTGATGGGAAAAAAAGCGTTGATCCCAATGATCTAAGTGCAAGTTTCTTCCTTGATCTGATCGAGTATCTTTATAGGTGCAGTCGGATCAGTTTGACCACTAATGGTCTTGACTACGTTAGAGTAAAAAGTTGTCCTGGAGGAATCGCCCGTGCTTTCTGGATAAGGGAAGTTTTTCCGGGTTCGGTTTTGGAAAAACCGACGGATTAGTCTTTTGTCCGAATATCCGTGGATGAGGCCATGGTACAAGGATAGAGTGTATCTTGTTTCCACTTCATCGGATGCTACATACCTATGGTGCTTCATGAGATACATTCTTCTCCACTTGTGGGTCATCGTTGGTGTGCTAAAGACCTATGGCAAAGTAAGCAAGAGTTTCTTTTGGAAAGGCATGTGGAGAGACGTCAAGATATTTACAATGGAATGTTCTTCATGTCAAAGGAACAAGGATAGTGATCAACTACCCAATGGTTTACTTTATTCTTTACCCATTTCCGATGGGAAATGGACCCACATCTCTATGGATTTCATTACATGTCTTCCCAAGACCAAGCATGGGTGGTATCAAATATCTATGGTGGTTGATAGGCTTACCAAATCAGCTCACTTCATTGCTTCTAAGACCACATATGGGACATCTAAAATTGCCAAGTGCTTCATGGAGAATGTGTTCAAGATACATGGCTTGCCACTTAACATAGTATGTGATAGAGACACCAAATTCATGGAAAATTTTTGTATGAGAACATGGGTACACAAATTGCATCTATAGCCTATCATCCTCAAATATATTGTCAAACAAAGTGTACCAACAAGTGGTGTGACATCTACTTGAGGCATTATTATCATGACATACAATCTTCCTAGGATGAATGGCTATATCTTGCTGAATTTTGCCATAATTCTAGCATTTGAGCATTGGGATGTCTCCCTTTGGGGCTATTTATGGATATCAAGTGTATGTGTATAGTCTTTCAAGAAGACAAGGTGGTTATCCCATTTGTTAAAAAAGAGTTGGAGAGAATGAGATAGCTTCTTCAACTATGCAAGGATAACAATATGACGAAAGCCCAAGAGGTTATGAAGGCCAATGTGGATGATCATAGGCATCATGTAAAGTTGCAAAAAGGAGATTATGTACTCTCGATGCACCCAAAGAGCCACCACAACACTCTCAAGGGTTCTACCAATCCCAAGTTTGCTCATAGGTACTATGGTCCCTACCTAGTACTCAAAAGAGTTGGTGATTTAGATTACAAGCTGAACCTTTCTTCTTTTACAAGAATCCATAATGTGTTCCATTTATCTGATCTCAATAAGTGTGCGGGTTCTATACTTCAAGAAGTGCAGGATCTTTCACTTATGGATAAAGAGACAGCAATCATTTATGAGCCAGAGAGGATTGTGGTGGGAAGAAGGACAAGAGAGTTGAGCTGTAGAAGCATAGAAGAGTTTGTCCTTGGAAGCGTTTGCCCTTGGATTAAGCTTCATGGCAACCACAAGGTAACCACTTTCTTATGTGTAGCAACAAGGTCTATATATGGAGGATGTTTCTTGACCATGTGGCATGATTTTGGGTAAAGAGAGCAAGCATAAAGGGTGGATCCCAAGAAGGTGGAATGTCTAATGATGAGGAGATGGGATTGCACGTTATGAGCAAGAGATACTTCAAGAAGTGGCATCATTACCTTTATGGTGCCTATTTGAACGTGAGAAGTCACCATAGAGTGCTGAAATTTTTCTTATCCTCCCAACCAAACCTTTCCCCGCGCAAAAGAGATAACTGGCCACTCTTCAAAGTTACAATTTTTAGATATCATATACATTGGGCACAAACAATGTGGTAGCACAGTGGATGCATTGTCACAGATGTGGGCTTGCACTATGACATCAATCACGGTGGTCTATGGTGAGTGGACTAAAGGGATTCAAGAGGAATATCTTTTAAACTAGGGTGCCCATATTACAAGAAGGTGATCGTGAAGGTATCCCTCATTACAAGCTTCACAATAACCTCTTATGGTACAAGGATAGAGTGTTTCTTGTTTCCACTTCATCGGATGCTACATACCTATGGTGCTTCATGAGATACATTCTTCTCCACGTGTGGGTCATCGTTGTGCTAAAGACCTATGGCAAAGTAAGCAAGAGTTTTTTTTGGAAAGGCATGTGGAGAGACATCAAGAAATTTACAATGGAATGTTCTTCATGTCAAAGAAACAAGGATAGTGATCAACTACCCAATGGTTTACTTTATTCTTTACCCATTCCCGATGGAAAATGGACCCACGTCTCTATGGATTTCATTACATGTCTTCCCAAGACTAAGCATGGGTGGTATCAAATATCTATGGTGGTTGATAGGCTTACCAAATCAGCTCACTTCATTGCTTCTAAGACCACATATGGGACATCTAAAATTGCCAAGTGCTTCATGGAGAATGTGTTCAAGCTACATGGCTTGCCACTTAACATAGTATGTGATAGAGACACCAAATTCATGAAAAATTTTTGTATGAGAACATGGGTACACAAATTGCATCTATAGCCTATCATCCTCAAATATATTGTCAAACAAAGTGTACCAACAAGTGGTGTGACATCTACTTGAGGCATTATTGTCATGACATACAATCTTCCTAGGATGAATGGCTATATCTTGCTGAATTTTGCCATAATTCTAGCATTTGAGCATTGGGATGTCTCCCTTTGGGGCTATTTATGGATATCAAGTGTATGTGTATAATCTTCCAAGAAGACAAGGTGGTCATCCCATTTGTTAAAAAAGAGTTGGAGAGAATGAGATAGCTTCTTCAACTATGCAAGGACAACAATATGACGAAAGCCCAAGAGGTTATGAAGGCCAATGTGGATGATCATAGGCATCATGTAAAGTTGCAAAAAGGAGATTATGTACTCTCAATGCACCCAAAGATCCACCACAACACTCTCAAGGGTTCTACCAATCCCAAGTTTGCTCATAGGTACTATGGTCCCTACCTAGTACTCAAAAGAGTTGGTGATTTAGATTACAAGCTGAACCTTTCTTCTTTTACAAGAATCCATAATGTGTTCCATTTATCTGATCTCAATAAGTGTGCAGGTTCTATACTTCAAGAAGTGCAGGACCTTTCACTTATGGATAAAGAGACAGCAATCATTTATGAGCCAGAGAGGATTGTGGTGGGAAGAAGGACAAGAGAGTTGAGCTGTAGAAGCATAGAAGAGTTTGCCCTTGGAAGCGTTTGCCCTTGGATTAAGCTTCATGGCAACCACAAGGTAACCACTTTCTTATGTGTAGCAACAAGGTCTATATATGGAGGATGTTTCTTGACCATGTGGCATGATTTTGGGTAAAGAGAGCAAGCATAAAGGGTGGATCCCAAGAAGGTGGAATGTCTAATGAGGAGATGGGATTGCACGTTATGAGCAAGAGATGCTTCAAGAAGTGGCATCATTACCTTTATGGTGCCTATTTGAACGTGAGAAGTCACCATAGAGTGCTGAAATTTTTCTTATCCTCCCAACCAAACCTTTCCCCGCATAAAAGAGATAACTGGCCACTCTTCAAAGTTACAATTTTTAGATATCATATACATTGGGCACAAACAATGTGGTAGCACAGTGGATGCATTGTCACGGATGTGGTCTTGCACTATGACATCAATCACGGTGGTCTATGGTGAGTGGACTAAAGGGATTCAAGAGGAATATCTTTTAAACTAGGGTGCCATATTACAAGAAGGTGATCGTGAAGGTATCCCTCATTACAAGCTTCACAATAACCTCTTATGGTACAAGGATAGAGTGTATCTTGTTTCCACTTCATCGACGGATGCTACATACCTATGGTGCTTCATGAGATACATTCTTCTCCACTTGTGGGTCATCGTTGTGCTAAAGACCTATGGCAAAGTAAGCAAGAGTTTTTTTTGGAAAGGCATGTGGAGAGACATCAAGAAATTTACAATGGAATGTTCTTCATGTCAAAGAAACAAGGATAGTGATCAACTACCCAATGGTTTACTTTATTCTTTACCCATTCCCGATGGAAAATGGACCCACGTCTCTATGGATTTCATTACATGTCTTCCCAAGACTAAGCATGGGTGGTATCAAATATTTATGGTGGTTGATAGGCTTACTGAATCAGCTCACTTCATTGCTTCTAAGACCACATATGGGACATCTAAAATTGCCAAGTGGTTCATGGAGAATGTGTTCAAGCTACATGGCTTGCCACTTAACATAGTATGTGATAGAGATACCAAAATTTATGGAAAATTTTTGTATGAGAACATGGGTACACAAATTGCATCTATAGCCTATCATCCTCAAATATATTGTCAAACAAAGTGTACCAACAAGTGGTGTGACGTCTACTTGAGGCATTATTGTCATGACATACAATATTCCTAGGATGAATGGCTATATCTTGCTGAATTTTGCCATAATTCTAGCATTTGAGCATTGGGATGTCTCCCTTTGGGGCTCGTATTCCATGTACACATTAATGCATCAAATGTTTCCATAGGATGCGTATTGGCACAACCTAGGGAATTCAAATTGGATTACCCAGTTTTCTTTGCCAGTCGACAACTCAATGATGTAGAAAGGATATCAAGTGTATGTGTATAGTCTTTCAAGAAGACAAGGTGGTCATCCCATTGGTTAAAAAAGAGTTGGAGAGAATGAGATAGCTTCTTCAACTATGCAAGGACAACAATATGAAGAAAGCCCAAGAGGTTATGAAGGCCAATGTGGATGATCATAGGCATCATGTACAGTTTCAAAAAGGAGATTATGTACTCTCGATGCACCCAAAGAGCCACCACAACACTCTCAAGGGTTCTACCAATCCCAAGTTTGCTCATAGGTACTATGGTCCCTACCTAGTACTCAAAAGAGTTGGTGATTTAGATTACAAGCTGAACCTTTCTTCTTTTACAAGAATCCATAATGTGTTCCATTTATCTGATCTCAATAAGTGTGCAGGTTCTATACCTCAAGAAGTGCAGGACCTTTCACTTATGGATAAAGAGACAGCAATCATTTATGAGCCAGAGAGGATTGTGGTGGGAAGAAGGACAAGAGAGTTGAGCTGTAGAAGCATACCTTATCATCATAACCTCATCTCTCACCTAAGAAAATAAGGTGGTTGGCTACCCTTTAAAACTATGACTTTGAGATCACTTATACAAAGGGGAAGGTTAATGTGATGGTGGGTTTACTTTCTAGAACGTGGGCAAGCTCGTTATCGGACATCACGGATGTGCACAAGGATTGGATTGATGATATCCAAGAGGAGTATATGATTGATGAAGAGGTATCACAAATGGTACAAAAAATATAGCATGATACTTGTGATGATTTACCTCATTTCTAGTTATATAATGGTCTTTTATGCCATAAGGAAAGGGTATATCTTGTGCCACCTCATTCGACTTTCAAGAAAAATGTTCCCCCTTTCCAAAAGAGGGAAAACGCTTAAGATAGTCTAGTAAGTCTTAGCTTGGAGAAAATTTCCTACTCATCGACACCTTGACCATGTAAATAGTCAAGGATATGATTTGTAGGTAAGACCTAGTCCGATCCATAGGGTAATTGATCATAATTTGGACAAGTACTAATCTTGATTCCTAGAGAGACAACGCTTTTTTTCTCATCCATGTAAGGCACAATCGGCTGGCCTAGTCCACCCGTTTGTAGGATGGTGTCTTCAAGGCATTCTATCCTCCCACTTTCCACCCTGCTCACGCATCAATTTGTTTTCTAATTAATCCTACCACAATGTTTGACATAAATAAATATGTTCCATAATTAAAACCCTTTTCACAAGGTTCGTTTTAAAATAGTCTTTTTCCACAGTACAATAATGCCAAAGACAAGATTTATAAAAAAGGTTTATACATGAATCAATTCCATACAAGCCAGACTGGCTCTCTTATTATTTTCCTTTATACCGATGATCTAGAATTCGGCCTTCTAGCCTCTACATGCTAGGAAAAACCCTACGGGACCATACACCTCATCGTCGGCGGTCGCTCGTCTCGCGAGGAGTCAAGCTGACCTGTCACTCTCTAAGGCTCCGTCGCTCAATCCTCCTGCCCCTCTCAGAGGGATGTCTACACGCTAGGATGGGCTAATTCACCGCACTAGCTTGGGCCCTCAGAACTAGCAGCATCGCAATTACTCGACTCAATCGGCAAATCTCATTCTCCCAATGGTATGAGGAATACCATGGGTGGCGGACTCAGAGCCTTACTAATGCCTCCGCCGTCCGACTACACAAGCACAAGGACAGGGCAGCGTCGCTCGAGGCAGGAAGAAATTGTACCTGTACCTCAATTTAACCAAGATAACAATCCATTTACTCAACTAAACCATAGGACTAGAATCCATGTTACCTTCTTAAGAAAACAATCCTTTTCACATAGATTTTAGCATTTTAACTTGAGATTGCGATAAGACATTCTTTATTAAGGCATAAGCTGTTGTTTAAAAGAATACAAACTTTAACTAGTAAATCAATCAAATAGATTACTATTAACAATTAATAGAGAAGCCGGGGCCATACCTCAACTTCCTAAGAATGATATATAATTGAAAAATAATATATATATATATATACCTTATAGAAATTTGTCTTTGCTCGTTAAAATAAGAGTTTCAAAACTTGATATATGAGAATAGAGAGTCTTCTAATATTTTCTCTTACGATTGAAATCATCCGTTTATCCCCAAGCTTTATCTCCTCTTACTCGTACTCTGACTTTTCTCTCTTTCAAAGATCTATGGCAAAGTAGTAGGGCTACGGCATATTATTCTTTCTTTAGAAGAAAAGCTATGGAGTATTAGTCTCTTCCTCATAAAGGTCATAGCAATCTAGCTTTCTTTTCCAAGAGATTAGATAAGAATGAAGGGATATATGCATCTCAAGGTCTAGAATCTCCTTGTGCTAACTAGCTACATTCTTACAGTTTTCCTGTGTAGAGACCTTGACAGAACCAGCGAATTGCTTTAGCCATAAATCCCTTATAAAAACTCAAAATATGGTCGTATAACTAGTCAAAAGAACTGGAAGGTATCTGGTCTACAAGCCGCTCTGGGTAGAATAGGTAAAAACGTCTGTATATAGCCCTGCAAACATGCCATCTTTAGAAACGCGTTGCTTTTCCACATTTTTAGTATGCATGGACTCTAAATATGTAAAAGTACTCTAAATACGACCTCCTATCACCTAAATTTGAATTTCTATTTTTGGAGATACTTATCTCTTAATAGAACTATTCAAGAGTCTTCTTATTTCTTTTAGGATTTTTGGAGCTAATATTTTTATTCTAGCACTTTTCTAATGTTTGTAGCCTTATTGTCTCACTCTTCTCTAAGTGCACTCTCTTTCCTTCTTGAAATCTATATTAAAAGAGACACAAACATAGCTTGGAAGGGATTACCTCAAGATGAAGCATCATGGCAATCGAGCTCTATGTTGGAGGATTTTGAGCACCCTTTGAATGTATCCAAAGAGATTTTATGAGCCAAAATAGTAAAAAATATCTTCTTGTAACTTTTTAGAATTCAGTGTTAATGACGTCTAGATAAAGCTCAAAATGCATGCATGAAAAGATGCAGGGGGGAAGAGAGCTTGAGCTCTTGCAAGCATACACACACTCACAAAACCCTAATAGAGAACACACAAGGTGAGAGGCTGAAAATCTTCTTCTTCTTCACTCAACACTCAACACACCATATACAAAGATAAGAGTACACATAATATGAAAGGTACTCAAACAATACATACACGGGTTCTCTATAGTGTGAACCCAACTAAATGAGCTGGCGCTATAACTATGCCCGTCTCTAGAATGGCTGTCACACAGCCTGCCATCCCATTGGCCGCATATCACCCAAGATCTCACCAACCATGCCAGTGGTGTAAGTGTGGGGCCTATCCCCCAGGCGGGTCATCACTGTCCACCGCCTCATTAGACGAGCTCGATATCTCAACACTCCCCCTCGAGCTCAACTCCATCTCATGTACACCAAGCGAAGCCCTGAATCTGCAGAGCTTCTCTGTACCCAATGCTTTGGTGAAGATGTCAGCTACCTGATCCTCTGTGCTGACATAAACAAGGTCAAGATCTCCTACCAAGACCTTCTCTCTGACGAAGTGGTAGTGGACCTCTATGTGCTTTGTGTGAGCATGAAAGACTGGGTTCCTGGCCAACTGTATACTGCTAATGTTGTCACAGAAAATGACAACTTGTCTATCCACTGATAGACCCAAATCTGCAAGTAGCTTTCTCAACCAAGCTACCTCACATGCTGCCATAGCAGCTCCTCTCCTCTATACTGGATAGAGCAACCGTAGGCTGCTTCTTGCTGCTCCAAGTCGCAGCAGCACTCCCCAAAGAAAACATGAATCCACTAGTAGATCTCCTATCTGAGATACTACCAGCCCAATCAGCTTGTGTGTACCCATGTACACATATCTCTGTCCCAGTCTCATAGAATAGTCCACAATGCAAGGTAGACCTCACATACCTCAGTATGCGTCTCACTGCATCCAAATGCTGTTTCCGTGGAACCTACATAAACTGACTCACCAACCCAACAGCATAGCTCAAATCTAGTCTGGTGATCGTCATATAGATCAAGCTTCCTACTATGCATATATACATAGTAGGATCCTTTAAGATCTCTCCTGAGTCTGCACTCAACTTGCCATTCTGATCCAATGGCACTGAGATAGGCTTACAGTCTGTCATACCATACTTGGACATGTCCAAGCCATACTGTCTCTGCAGTAATCCAATACCATGTGGTGACCTAATCACCTCAATGCCCAAGAAATATCTGAGCTCCCCTAGATCCTTCATCTCGAACTTCTGTCTAAGCAAGATATTTACATCAAAGATCTCTGCATCATGGTCCCCCGTAATGATCAAGTCATCTACATAGATGACAACAAGCACAACCCCTCTATCACCATGTCTCACATACAGCGAGAAATATGCATTGGCTACATGAAATCCAATAGTGACAAGATATTCAGAAATCTTGTCAGACCATGCTCTTGTTGGTGCTTGCTTTAAGCCATACAAGGCTTTCTTCAACCTGCAAACATGCTCGGGGTGACTCACATCCTCATAACCAGGTGGCTACAACATATACACCTCTTCTTACAAATCCCCATGCAAGAATGCATTCTTTACATCCATCTGATGTAAAGACCATTGCTTTGACGTAGCCACTGCTATCAAAACTCTCACTGTTGCCATCTTGGCAACTGGGCTGAAAGTTTCCTCATAATCAATGCCATATGTCTGCGCATATCCTTTGGCTACCAACCTAGCCTTATACTTGTTTATGCTTCCATCACTGTTATGTTTTATTTTGTACACCCACTTGCATCCAATGGCTTTCTTGCCTTCAGGCAATTGCACTAAGTCCCAAGTTTCATTTCCATATAGTGCATTCATCTCCTCATCCATAGCTTTCTCCCAACACACATTTCTAACAGCCTCATCAATGCATGTGGGCTCAACAACCTGCACAACCTTTGCCATATATGCATAGGGTGAAAGCAAGGGTTGGTGGTACAAGAAAAGGGCCAATTTTTTTCACCTTTTTGGTACTTTGGGGGGGAAATTTGAGGGTAAAAGGTTTGTATTTAGGAACTATTTTTAAGATCTTTGAGAATCTTTTGTGCAGTACCACCCCGTGAGAGTAGTGGTGTCATTAGTGGTGGTAGTGGTTTCAATTTTTTATGGTTTCAAATTTTTATTGTTTTTGCTCATTTCTGTTTGAACTAAACGGGCGTCGTCTGGTCGCACCATCTCTCTCTCTCTCTCTCTCTCTCTCTCTCTCTCTCTCTCTCTCTCTCTCTCTCTCTCTCTCTCTCTCTCTCTCTCTCTCTCTCTCTCTCTCTCCCCCCCGCATTCGATTGTAGCAGAGCTGCTCTGCTCTAGAGCAGTCGTCTAGCCATGAGGACCCCAAAGCCCAAGGGAGCTGCTGCCAGCAGAGCGTCACCTTCAACATGCAAACCGAAAGCGAAGGCAAAGGAGGGCATGGTGCCTCCTGGCAGCAGCAACAAGAAGGGTGCTTCCACCACACCCCCCCAACAAATAAAGCCGGAGCACATAGCCAGTCCCAACACAAGGGCAAGTGCAAAATAGTGCAAGGTCGACTCCGAACGGACCTCACTCCTCTTTGACAACGATGAATCAAAATCTACCAGCAAGTCAAGACATGGTACGCTATTCATTGGCATATGCATGTGCTAAGTAAATGGTGCATGTTAACTCCCTGCACTGACATTTGAAGTTAAATGAACAGTACTATATTTGGGAGCGTCACCTTCAACATGCAAACCGAAAGCGAAGGCAAAGGAGGGCATGGTGCCTCCTGGCAGCAGCAACAAGAAGGGTGCTTCCACCACACCCCCCCAACAAACAAAGTCGGAGCACATAGCCAGTCCCAACACAAGGGCAAGTGCAAAACAGTGCAAGGTCGACTCCGAACGGACCTCACTCCTCTTCGACGACGACGAATCAAAATCTACCAGCAAGTCAAGACGTGGTACGCTATTCATTGGCATACGCATGTGCTAAGTAAATGGTGCATGTTCACTCCCTACACACTGACATTTGAAGTTAAATGAACAGTACTATATTTGGTACTTTGCAGTAGCAAATTTGGTACTCTTTGAGTACCAGAATTGGTTCTGTAGGGCATCACCTCACATTAGACATAATGTCGGGCACCACATTTAATCTATAGGAGTCAGCAATTCTCTGATTTGTTTTGAACACATTTTAGGTAAGAACAAAATGGAGGAGTACCCTCAACAAACCAGGTTCTGTTACACGGCACAGGACCTGCATGAAGAGTACGGTCTCAGTCTTGAGGGCAAACTCTTCAAGGACTTGACTGATGAGGACATGCCACCCGACCAATGGTTAACTTTATTCAAGTTCAAGTACCAAAAGAATAGCAAGATCTATTTAAACCATTTGTAGCCACAACTGGTGGAAGATTGCAGACTTCTATTCTCCAAAGTTTATCAGGGGCCCCCTTCATGTGGTGAATTGACCAACAAATTTGCTACGTGCTACGCTTTTGAGAAATTCCATGCAGCGAAAAAAGACCCAGCAGGGCATAAAGTAGCATGGGCCTAGTTTGGGGAAGGAGTGTTGCAGATGATATCATCTAGGAGTGGCGGGCTTGAGCGTAAAATTGAGGCATGGAGGAGGCAAAATGCTTCCTCTCCTGGCAGTGTCCTGCATTCAGATAAGAAGGCCCGGATGACTCAAAGTGGTAGTAATATCTGCACAGAACCAGATAATGCTTGCAGAGGGGTAATTGCTGACTACCTACCTGATTTAGAGGCATTGCTACAAAGACTGGCAGACCCAGTGTCACATCCAGGATGGTCAAACCTCAGAAGCTTGAAGGCCTCTATTCAAGCAAACAAGGACCAGCTACTGGTATATGAAGGTAGAAAGGACGTGGCAAAGAGTTTGATGGAAGACATCGATACCCTAGAAGCACGCATTGTTCAGCTTCAGCAACAAATCCCTGTTCCGGATGAAGAGATCAGAGAGGTGGAGGCTGAGCTGGGAGCAAGTCGGCGCTTGTTGCGACGACACGGGGTTTTCGAAAATATCCAAAAGCTCCAAGCGGAGGTTGAACAGCAGGAGGTATTGTATTTCTGGCCTATTGCATTGTGTTTGACTGTTGATAGTGTTTAATTTGCACATGGTTTGGCAATTTGGCATGTTTCACTTCTTGATTGGTTTATCTGCTGACATTTTTGGTGGTTTTGGAACTTCTTGAACTGTTTTGGTACTTTCTTTACTTGTTTTGGTATTTTTTATAACACTTGGTGTTGTGCTGCTGCCTTTCTTGGTACTTAATGGTGCTTCTTTATTTCATTTGGTACTCTATTGAACTATTTTTGTATTGTTTTGGTACTTTCAGGTTACTGAGTTTAGTCTAATAGGGCACCTTTGGTTGTCTTGGATAATTGGTTGCACCCATGACTGGTACTTTTGGTGCTTTGCTGTTCATTTGAAACTCTTCTGACCTATTATGATACTGCTTTGGTACTTTCTAGCTACAAGTTTTAGAGTCTTTAAGGTATTGCAGTTACATCTTGGGTTCAATGTTGGCACTAACTTTGGTACTTTTTGTGCTTCTTTGCTTCATGTGGTACTCTTTTGAAGTGTTTTGGTACTGAAGTTGAGCTTTTATTTGGTCTTATATGGTAGTGCTAAATATGGGTGCTATCTAGGTATTATCTTTGGTATTTTTCGTTTTCTTTGATTCGTTTGGTACTTTTTGCACTATTTTGGTACTAGTTTGGAATTTCACTGTAACAAGTTTTTGGGTCTTTTGGGTATTTTTGGGAGTCTTGTGTGTTTTTGGTACTTAATTGTACCAAATTATTGCTGTTTACAACTGTTTTGGCATAATTTACATGTTTTGGTACTGTTTAGTTACCTTTTGGTACTTTTTTGAGACTGATTTGTTAACCTTTTGGTACTATTTTGGTTTGTCATTGGTTTGTCTTGGTACTGTTTTGTTACCTATTTTGGTACTATTTTGCTACTTTTTGGTTTTGTTTTGGTACTGTTTTGTTTCCTATTTGGTGCTATTTTGCTACTGTTTGCTACTATTTTGGTACTGATTTGTGTTGAAATATCAAGCTCGTATACAGCTGGAGGATAGCACATGGGTGCTGACAGAGTGACAGTATGGTAGATAGATATCGTGTGGTGTGTTTATGACCGCGTCCAGCTGGTCATGTGTGGTGTGGACATTACACTAGGTTTACTTTGTAGTGTGGACATAACACTATGTTGTGTTCTCCTTTGTGTGTGAGAGAGATGGTGACTATGGCTTCTCTCCTTCTTTATGGTTGATGATTATGGATTAGGGTTTGCTTCTCTTGTGTGTGTTACATCCTGCTCCTGTTTTTTATCATGGTATCAGAGCCAAGAGCTCATTAGCTGAGTTGTGTGAGTGAGTGAGAGAAGAGGGAAGAAGAAGAAAAAGCTGTGAAGGAAGCCATTGGAGCTTGGAGCAAAGGAAAAGCTGTGGAGCACACACCGGCATCAGATCTGAGAGCTAAGGACCATTGGTAAGTGTAGCAAGACCCCCTCTGCGGATTGCAGGTGCCAAAGAGCAGGTTCAGTGAAGATTGAAGTGCATAAAGCAAGTGAAAAATTCTGGTTTTTTCTCTAAGCTTTCATGGAAAGCTTGAAGTGAATGTATACTCTTGGCAAATGTATACACAAAGGCACATGTATTTGGGCTTGCAAATGCATTAGCAAAGTGGACACAAGCATCATACAGAATCTTGAAGCAGATTGATGCATACAGATTTGATTAAAATCAAGAGAAAGTGAATTTATGTAAAAATTTCTGGTTTTTCACAAAACCAGTGGACATACCCCCCGTGGAGGATCAATTGCAAGAGCTAGAGGCAAAATTGAGCTAAACCCTTCATACCCAAGGTAGATTAGGTCATTGCTAACAAGCCTATCTATTCAATTGTGATTTCCCCTCTCTCTACAGCCCACAACAGCAGGCGGCGCTTTTCTGTGCAGATTTCTGAAGAATTTGATTAGATTTCATCTATTTCACTCATTTGGTCACCAAAGTGAATGCTTTAAAGCTTGGGGAGTTTAGCAAATACATTGCTAAGGACTTGTGATGCTTGGTTGCAGCTCATTTCATGGATTTGGAGCTCATTGAAGTGATTTAGCAGAGGTGTGCAGGTTTACAGAAAGTCTGTCCAGAAACAGAGCATTTTTAATCAAGGCATTAATCTTTGTCTATATCAAATTGGCAAAATTCCTCTGGTACAAGTAGAGTCCTATGAGTTGCTAAACTTTTGAATCAAAAAGTTTTGGATTTGGAGAAGATTTGAAGGAGATAGAGCAATTTTAGTGAGAGGTGGTACCTGACAGTTGCAGAAAAATTCAAACCAGAGGTTACAAAAATTGGTGGTTCTCATTCCCCTTGAAGAATTGGATCAAACCCTTCTAGGATATGTTGGAACAATGTGTTGGGAAGCTAATGCAAGTTGAATCATTGCATTTGGACAAGATTTGAAGGATTTAGAGCATAATCTTGACTGGTTACTGGCGAGAATTTACTGGCGAGAAAAAAACCAGAAATTTTTTGTGAAGGAGTTTCATTTGATTTCAACTTTGATCGAGTGTACATTGTTGGTGAACCATTGTGGGATGATAATGCACACAATTTGCAAGCATTTGATGTGATTTGGAGAGATTTGGAGCATTACAGGTACTTCATACATTGTAATCGAAAGGGTACATCTACTCTATTTTTTTGCAACAATGGGAGATGGTCCGATACAGATTGTTGGCGAGAAGCTTGATCGCACTAACTTTCAAGTGTGGAAGTTTCGAATGAAGAGTTTTTTGAAAGGCAAAGGTTTATGGAGTCTTGTCTCGGAGGAAGATCCGGAGCCATACTTACCTCCTCAACCAAATAATGCTCAGTTACTGGCTCACAAGCAATGGGTAGAGCGATCTTCGAAGGTGTTGCATTATTTTTCAATATGTGTAACAGATGCCTTGCTCATTCACATCCAAGATGCAGATACACCGAAAGAAGCATGGGGTATATTGTGCCGAATGTATGAGACAGACACTGGTGCAAGGAAGATACAACTAAAGCAACAGATTCACAGTGTCACACGAAGGAATAGGAGTATACATGAGTATGTTCAGGAAATCAAGGGTTATGCTGATTCCTTGTCATCAATCCATGCCCCGATGGATGATGATGATTTGGTTGCTCTCACATTGCGTGGTTTAGGCAAAGAGTACAAATCTTTTGACACTTCCATCTCATTAAGGTTGGGAGGAATGCCAGACTTTAATGAGCTTGTGTCATTGCTCATTGTGGAAGAATTGAAGCTTGGCCTTGGTGGTATGAGTGTTACAGGTGGTGCATCCTCGTCAAGCAATGATGAGCATGCAAGGAATCAGGCTTTTTACTCATCTAGAGGCTTTCGAGGCAGGGGGAGATTTACCCCTCGAGGCCGTGGAGGACGTGGTTGGAATGACAGGTCTACTCAACCACAATCAAATCAGAATTTTCAGAATTCACAGTCATCATTTGGATCACGTGGAGGTCGTGGATTTCAATCCCATAGGGGGAGATTTGGAACAGGTGCTCGTGGTAGAGGACGATGGCAAGGTCCTCAACAAAATTTGAATGGGATTGAATGTTACTATTGTGGCAAACTTGGACATTTGGCAAAAGATTGTTACAAAAAGCAGAATGATGTGAGGAATGGAAGACCACAACATGGAAACTATGCATCTACTAGTAACAATGATGGGAGTTCGAATCATCTTTTTGCAATGAAGCATGTTATGGGGACAATGGAGTCTCAGAATGCTGGAGATGATTCATGGTACTTGTGTTACCTACATGCTATACAGAGGCCATGTGGAACCTTTTTAGCACTGTCTGTAACCTATTTGGTACTATTTTAGTAGTATTTGGTACTATTCTGCTACTATTTGATATTATTTTGGTACTGCTTTGCTACATTTTTGGTATTGTTTTGGTAGTTTTTGGTACTTCATGTACCAATTTTGTGTTGTTTAAAACTATTTTGGTACAATCCAACCTTTTTTAGTACTGTTCTGGTAGTTTTTGGTACTTCATGTACCAATTTAGTGTTGTTTAAAACTATTTTGGTACAATCCGATCCTTTTTAATACTGTTTTTAAAACTATTTTGGTACAGTCCGACCCTTTTTAGTACTGTTTTTATTCTGCTTGGGTTTGGCTTGGGAGTTGTTGAAACTTCATTGTACCCATTTAGTGCTGTTTAGAACTGTTATGGTACAATTTACCTGTTTTGGTACCTATTCTGGTTCAGTTTTTGTACTGCTTGTGTACTTCCTTGCTAATTGTTTGTTTTGGTGGATAAGTAGATAGAGTATTTCTGTTTTGCATATGGAGTATGTGAAGCTCCACAATGAATGCTTGGAGACCCAAGACCATCAAGAATTTGTACATAAGTTGTGTGCTTATGTGAAGAGGGGGATGAAATATACATTGACTCCAAGGCCTCATGTTGTGGACCGTGCCAACACAATTCATGTGTTTGGTACTTGTGTTGCCTGTGGGGAGGCTTTGGAGGCTTCTTACGTGGTTGGTACCTTCATGCTTCCCTGCAAGCATCAGTACCATCCATTGTGTTTTGCAGCTGTGTTGAGAACAAGAGATATGTGCGTGAAGGCACGTTGCAACACCGCAATCCCTTTGGCGGAGGCAAAGGCCTGGGTGTCAGGGAGGTCATTATTGAAGAGTAAGTGGGGTGTTTGTGTTGGACACTGTATGTTTATATTGTTTGAACTGATGATCTAATCTTGTCTTTCATCTTTGTGCATATGTAGGTAGAGAATCTTTCGGTGCGAACACCCATGACACCACCCCAAAGGATAGGAAGGATCTCCCTGGTCACAGTAAGTTAGATGCCACTTACATGTTTAAAGAAGATCCTTACAAGTCAGTGCAGAAAATACTGCAAGACCTTGATGCCAACACAAGGGAAGGGAAAGGGGCTGAGCCAGACTCAAGCATGGGGGAAGATCGACTAAAAGCGGAAGTGCAGGAGAGAGACAAAGACGAAAAGGGACCGGAGGAGAAAGAACAGGGGGGAAGTGATCTGATTGAGGAGGTTGCTGAGCAAGAGACTGACCAAGGCGAGAAGAACAATGAAGAGATGCCGGCTGTTGAGGAGGTGACAGTTGAAGTTCTCTCAGAGGCAGAGGTTTTGGCTACGGCATCAACATCTAAGGCAGGTAGAAAGAGGAGGAAGAACGGAAATAGGGCAGCGGAAGCTACTCAAAGTGCACAGGAGGCTGCAGGTGCAGAGGAGACCAAAGACACTGAGGAGGCTAAAAGCAATGAGGAGGCCAGAGCGGCGGGGGAAGCTACTGAAAGTGCTGAGGAGGCTAAAGGTGCAGAGGGGGTTGAAGGTGTAGAGGAGGCTAAAAGCGCGAAGGAGGCCAAAGAGGCGGGGGAAGCTACTGAAAGTGCAGAGCAGGTTAAAGGTGTAGAGCAGGTTAAAGGTGCAGAGGAGGGTGAAGGTGTAGAGTTGCCTAAAGGCACGGAGGATACAAAAGGTGTGGGGAAGGACAGAGCTACGGAGGAGACACCTGATGCAACGCCCTTATAAATAGGTGATAGCAATGATTCAGCCACCCTCTTCGAGCTCTTTGCTATGAAATGTAGAAAGCGCCCCGTTGGTGGTGGTCTCAAGCCGCAAGGCTGCAAAAATTAGCTGATGTTACAGCATTTTGTACTTGCTTCTGGACTAATTTGAAATACGAGCCCATTTTGCTTTTGTCGATGCGTTTTGTGTCATGCCGCTCTACTCTTGAAAGGTGTCAATGTGTTTGTAAACTGTCATGTCCTACTGTCACTGTTTTGTAACCTTTTATTGGTGCCCAATGTCTAACTTTGCTTTTGCAAAAAGGCTGTGTTCTTCTACTCATATAGTTTAGTGGTACTACAACGGTGGCTACATGAACAACCACCGGATACATCAATGCCGATACATGTAATGGCAAGCAATAGGCGCCTTGTTGTTTTGGTGGATGTCAATGGAGTGCTACTGAAGGATTATGTTGAAGCACCCAAGGATTTGTGGCAGCTCCCGTTCCCAGATGGAGTTAGGCCCCGAGGTGTGCAAGTGTCTCAATACAAATATTGTGTCGTCAGACCTGATGCGGAGGACTTCATCATCAACTTGAGGAAGCGATGCGACGTGATGCTCTGGTCATGTAGCCAAAGGAAGAACCTGATGGCCATAATGAATGCTTGCTTCCCTCGGCGGTTGATGAAGATGAAAGGCCTCTTTTTAGGTATTTATCCCTAAACTTTCACAACTGGTGTTATTGATTTTGATACTGTTTGGTTGCTACTGTTCTGTACACAATCTGGTACTATTTGATAGTTTGGTACTTTTGGCACTGCTAACACAATTTGGTACTTTTTGGAACTTTGGTACTCTGGTGCTATGCTGCTTTGGACTATGTTTGTTCATGTGTACACAATTTGGCACTGTTTTGAACATAATTTGGTACTCTTTGGTTATCTTTGGTACTTTGGTACTCTGATGCTATGGTAGTTTGAAATTGTGTTTTTTATTTTGTACACAATGTGGTACTGTTTGGTGCTTTGATACTATGGTACTTGGTTCTGTGCTTGGTAACATTTGTGTACACAATTTTATAATGTTTGGTACTTTGGTTATTTGGTACTTTGGTACTGTGTTGTACCAAGTTTGGCACCTTTTCACTGTTATGTACTGTTTGTTAGCTTTGGTACTCTTATTTGTGCTGCTATTCTAATTGCTTGGTTTACCTATTTTACAGATATTTTTGACCAGTCTCATTGTGAGAGGTGGGCTACCAAACTCAGAGATGTGCCAGTCCTTGGCGAAGGAGTTCGGTAACAAGCCTATTTTTCTGAAGCTCCTAAGAACAGTGTGGCGCAAGTATCCGCAATTCAATGAAACGAACACCCTCCTTGTGGACGACACGAGATACAAGTCCTTGAAGAATGATTACGACTCGTGCTGCTGCATCCGGTCATATGAGCCTAAGTATTATGACCCCGACAAGCCGAAGTATCTTATGGATGTCATTTTCCCGTGGATCTCTGGGTGGCTAGCTGATAAGTTCCCCACTGCTTACAGCCACCGGAATCCCTTGTTTGATGTTGAGGATGACATTTCCTCGTTCGTTGTCAACTACTTTGTATCTATGGAGGGGTATTCGTACCGCTTTGACCCCCCTGATGTGTAAAAGATTCTATATGCTTGTACATTGCCTTTGGCATTTAATGATAACTATCTTTTTGTACATGTACTTTTTTTGTCTACTGCTTTTGTACTTTTCTGTTACTACTTGGTGAAAACAAAAAGGAACAGTACCAAAATTTGGTACTGCAAAAACATAGTAGAGCTAAAAACAATAAAGCACAGTACCAAATTGATAACACAGCAATAGCATTAGACAGTACTGATCACAAGTAAGATTCTAATCAAGAGAATTAGACAGTACTGATCACTCACAAGCAAGATTCTATTCAAGAGAATTACAACTGTTGCCAGTGGTTAGAATTGTAGTTGGGGTAAACACTGTATGGCTCCCGTCTTGGTCACTTCCGTCTTCATATGGCATACTGTTGTAGATATTTTCATATATCTCTGAGGATAGTTTAAAGTGGTGATGGAGGCCAGGGATAGCCTCCATGGGGAACCGTATGGCTCTAACAAGATGCGAGTAGATCATCACCGGTGGTGTCTGATCTAATAGGGTATAGGTATCAACTTTTCCCTCAACCTGGGCATAGTACAATCCCTCAACTAGCAATCCACCTCTTACGATCTTGTTATGCCAAAGGTCCTTCAGTACTCTTGGTGCTACATAAACGGTTTTTGTGCACTTAAGAAGGTAGAAGTCCTCCTTCTCCTCGGCTGCGTTCACTGCAAAGTTATCCCCAATGGATAATAATTGGCTCAACACCTCAAGGTCTCCTTCATACATAGGCAACCCTAAATCCTCACTCACATGGGAGGAAAACAAATCATTGTAGTTCTCCTCATCATCGTCGTCCTCATCACTATTTGTAGGTTGTACTGACTCTATCAATGGCTCGATGGAGACATATTTCCATTCTTCAATGTGCTGTTTATTATTGCATCTCCTCCCACTGCTCATTCACACATGGATCACAGAAGCATGACAGCGTACAAAAACGCACATCACATGGATTGTGCGTTGAGTAGCCGTCAACACAATGGAATGAGCGAGAGCCTGCAATTGGTTTACAGTCCCACAACGGAAAACGTAGCACATCATTCGGTGAAACCAACCAGAACACCCTCCTTGTGCTGGCACTTCCACCTTCCGTTGTCAGTTGAAACCTCGCATTCAAAAAATTGACCACATCAGCCGCACACTTCATGGGCCAGCCATCGGGTTTTAGCTCTTCGTACGTCAGGGTTCTCTTGATAATAGCACCTGCACCATCATGCTCTCCTTTTCCATGCCCTAAAGCAAAGAAGTTATGCATCATAAGCAATCCTGTCAACTAATAATACCTGGCTATGAAATAGTGTGGTCTTCGTGCCTTGAACTATGAAGCGGCACCATCTGACCATACCCAATGATAACGCAAACAGTGTCCTTGCTGTTTCATCCAGTTGTCATGCAGCATAAAACAATGCTGAACAAAGAGCGTGTTGTGGAGCTTGTCATCTGATATGTAAAAATGCACAGTCTTCTCAATAGCTCCTACTGAATTTCTGATATAAGAGATGTGTACCAGTATTGTTACCTGTGTTGACCACCAATGCATGGACCGGATCTCATTTTGCACTTTAAAGCTGTAATTCTCTGCAAAATCAACAACAGATACCACAACATCTCTGGGAAACTTAAGCAAGCAGTCTTTGAATTGTTGGGCCTGCCACCTAAACATAAAGTTGTGCTTAACGAAGCTTTTCAGATGATCTGAAAAGAGATGAATGAAAGTTGCACTTTTCATCCTTTCCACGACCAAGTCCTTTCACTTCTTCTCTTTTCCATCACCATTAACTTGTCCAGTGCCCACATCCTGGAATATCTTAATAGTCACCTCCTTGCTATCTGTTGCAATCTCGGCTGGGCAGAATGACAACTTTCGTACACCGCATTTGGGGCACTCTCCAAGCAAGCATCTCTTTGCATGATATTCACCCTCCTTAGGGCGAGGGCACAATATAAAATCCAGCAAGTTACTTATGTGTTGAAAAACAGCCTGGTTTGCATAACATTGGCCTGCCTCACTACGTGTACCACAAATGGAGCATGTACATGGATGTTCTTTGCCGTGATGCCCAAACTTGTTTTGGCGCATTTGATTGAAAGCATCCTTGAAGTATACCATCTGGATATGGTAAATACAGCAGCAAGTATAGCGCTCTTTCAATCTTCGGACAAAAAAAGGCTTGAGTGTCTCAAAGGACCTAAGTGACAACTTCACCGCCGCAGGATACATGCTCTTGAATCTTTTGTAGAGCTCCACCTTTAAACGAAAAATGAACCACGTTAGAGCTCAGAATACTATCAAACAAGAGTAAAGCACCAAAGCTATTTACAGTACAAAATTTGGTACTGTAAACCACCAACTCATTCTAAAGTACCAAATTTGGAACTGTAGTGCCAGATAACAGACTATAGTGCCAAATTTGATGCAGAATAGCACCATATTAAGCTCTATTTATTACCAAGCGGACCATAGTACCCAATTGGATACTTTTCTACATTAAGCATGGTACCAAATTGGATCATATTAACAAATTGGGTGCTTTTGTGAATACAAAAAAGCACCAAATTTGGTTCTATGTACCAAGCTGGAACCATAGTACCAAATTTGGTACTGTTTTACATACTGCATATTACCAAAATGGATCCATAGTGGCAAATTGGGTACTTTTTTGGATACAGAAAAGCTTTAAAATTGGTACTATGCATCCAGTTTGGTACTTTTCTGTATTCACTAAAAGCACCCAATCTGTTTCCAAAACACAATTTGGTATAATACTACCAAGTGTGAGTGGTGCCCAAAAACACCAAATTGGATTTGTGGAACCCCTTAGGTACTATGCAGGCACACTTAAAGCACCTTGCATAGTACCAAAATTGATCCATAGTACCAAATTGGCTATTTCTCTGTATACTTCACAGTACCATAATTGGAAGCTTAGTACAAAATTGGATACTTTTTTGGATACAAAGAGCGCCATAATTGGTACTATGCATCTAGTTTGGTACTTTTCAGTATCCTCTAAAAGCACCAAATCTGTTTCCAAAACCCATTTTGGTATTATACTACCAAGTGTAAGTGGTGCCCAAAAAAACCAAATTGGAGCTGTGGAACACCTTAGGTACTAACCAGGCGCACTTAAAGCACCCTGCATAGTATCGAACTTGATCCATAGTACCAAATTGGCTATTGCTCTGTATACTTTACAGTACCATAATTGGATGCTTAGTACAAAATTGGATACTTTTCTGGATATAAAACGCTCCAAAATTGGTACTATGCATCCATTTGGTACTTTGCAAGATACATTGAAAGCACCAAATCTGTCTCCAAAACCTAATTTGGTATTACACTACCAAGTGTGAGTGCTCAAAAGTGCCAAATTGAGACTGTGCTTCCTTACTCTTGGACATTGCAACCAAAAGTTGTACCGTGAATCCTGTTGGGTACAATGCAAAATTCAGAGACGTGCCAAATTTAATCCTATGAAGGTGGAATTGGTACCTACAATGATACTATTATGGAGCTGGGAATTCAAACAATGGTAAGTACTTGGATATGGGAATTGGTACCTACAATGATTGCAGTACCAAATTGGTACTTATGGCCTAGAGTGATTGCTGGTAAAAAACTACCAGTTTGGTACTGAACAGCCAAGCTTTCAGTGCTGCCCAAAGACTACAAATTTTGAACTATTCCAACAGAAATCAAGGCCACCATGGATTGCATTGTAGCAAAAACATATTACCTGAGAGTCATCTAGAAGATGAATTGGATGTTTGATGACACATTTTGCCTCGATCCTCTGCTTACAAATATCCTTTTTGTTTGGTGAAACTCTCGTCTCAGATTTCCAAAAAGCGGTCACCAAATCTCTAGTTTCACTTGTGATACTTGTATACAAAGGCAATTGTCTGTGACAAGCACTAAGTGGCAACACTTCATTCTCATCTTTCGTTTCCAGTCGACTGCTTGCTGCCGCTATATTCCGTCGATGAACACCCAAGACAGCAGCAATTTTGGACTGGTTCACTGACATTGTTCTCTGATCACCATTGTTCAGTATCATCATCAAAGAGGCTCTCTTTACAAACAGCTCACTTGCAGAGTGAGGTACTTTCAATTGAGTCAATGTGTTGCAAACGTTGGAAAGAAGACTCGATTGCACATCCGAACTCCTCAACTTGGAAAACGGCTGATGATGCATGAGCTGCTCTAGAATTTCATGTTGTTCTACTGTTGTTAGTCCTTGGGTCTGCGCCAACATCTAGCCATGGGGCTTTGCATATATTGTTCCTTGACCTGGTTCTTGAAAGGCTACCTTCCCTAGAGCAGGGTTGCGCTCCTTGCATCGTTGCTCACGCTTCTTTTGCGCCCAATAGCCCCGAAGAAATTCTTGGTTGCCGACAGGTTCGTGAGCAGCTTGGGTTTCATTGATAGTATCCTGTGTAAATGCAGGTATCCTTGACTCAAGGTTAGTGAAGGAATCACACTCAACCTCCAGCATCGTCTCTGTAAATATGCTGACGGCCTGAGCTACCATGTTTATACAGAGAGAGAGAGGGCTATGGTGTTCCGCAGGGGATAGAGGATGTGCAGGAGAGAGGTCTGAGAGAGAGAGGGAGAGAGAGATAGAGAGGGGAGGTCTGAGAGAGAGAGAGAGGGAGAGAGAGAAATCTGCTTCCTTGCGTCTGCACCCACGTCTCCACCCATGTCTATCTGTTATGGGACGTTTCAAAAAAAAGACTAAAGTATAACACCTCAGGGAATTTTCACATCTTAATATTTCTCCTTTATTTCCTTTTTGCCCTCTTTTTCTTTACTCTCATTCTACCAAGCCTAGGTGGTGTCAAGGACAACCAATTTTGTACCACCATCCCTTGCTTTCGCCCCATAGTGATGTGCCACATAACCATCATAAATAAATCTCTGCACAGGATTTTTCACTCTCTCAGATCTTCACAGCTTTTTATTCATGGCTTCCATAGCCTTCTTTACACCAGGTGTTCTCATAGCTGGGATCCCAAGCTCCTCATCAAGGCTCATCTCTGAGCCACTAGACTCAACATGAGAATGCCCTGCAGAAATGTCAGGCATACCAAGGGGCTCAACCACTTTCTCTTTCCCTTTACGTGATGTACTAATCACATTTGTAGGACTCGTATTATGACGCAGCCTGCCACTCCATGGTCTATCAATAGACCCACTAGATGAGGACTCTCCTGGTCCACTCAAAGACTGTGATTGCTGACCTGCATTCTGTGCAACCACACTTCCACTCACATCAGCCCCAACAGCTTCTTTTTCAGTAGCATACCAGTTGCTCATCTCATCAAAGACAACATCCCTGCTTACCCTCAACTCACGTGTAGCAGGGTTATAACACCTGTATCCCTTTTGCTCAAGGGAATATCCAATAAACACACATTTTTCAGCTTTCGGATCCAGCTTAGTTCTCAACTCATCTGGCACATGCACATATGCAATGCATCCAAAAACTTTCAGATGAGACAAATCAGGTTTTCTACCAGTAAACCTCTCCTCTGGAGTTACATCATGTATGGCTGCAGTTGGAGTCCTATTCATGATGTATACTGCTGTAGAAACAGCCTCAGCCCAATAGCTATGCGGCATATTCTTCTCTTCCATCAATGCTCACGCAATCTCAGCAATGTGCCTGTTTTTCCGCTCAGCAACTCCATTTTGCTGCGGAGTGTATCTGCATGTAAACTGTCTCCGAATACCATTCTGCTTCAAGAATTCAGAGAACTCATTGGAGAAGTACTCTCCCCCTCCATCTGACCTTAGGCACTTTACATATTTCCCTGTTTGCTTTTCAACCAAAACTCTGAAATTCTGAGAGTGAGTGAACACCTCACTCTTCTCCTTCATGAAATATACCCACACTTTCCTTGTGTGGTCATCGATGAATGTCACATAGTATCTGCAGCCTCCCATAGACATGGCCTTTGTAGGACCCCATACATCTGAATGCACAACATCTAGTGCATTTCTGCTCATATATCTATTACGTGGAAATACATGCGTTGTTTGTTTTCCAAATTGACATGCTTCACATATTCTCTGCATACCTTCCACTTTAAACTTTGGCAGCCTTGTCACAATTCCTTTTGTTTGCATAGACTTCATTTGCTGCACATTCACATGTCCAATTCTTTTATGCCAATGAAATAGCCTTCCAAGCACACAAAATTACAGCAGATCCGAGCTCAAGCATGCGAAATATACGCATTGGGGTGCCCCATAGCCATAAAAGCTGCAAGAAGGTTCTCAATAACACACACACAGTCTCTCTCTTTCTCTGTCTCTCTAGGAAACTACAGCCATGCACACACAAAAAGAAACTAGACCTAGGTTATGGCACACAAAAGATAAGCATAGAGATCATCCTCACCATCTTCTTCTTCACTCTCTTCCTCCATGGATATGGCGTTGAAGCACAAGAGAGATGGAAGAAACAAGAAACAAGAAAGCAAGAGTTTGTGCCAATTGAGAGAGATTGAAAAGAACCGTGAGATTGGTAGATAAAGGTAGAGAGAGGTTGTAACCAACTTCCAACTTCCCAAACCTCCCAAATCACATGACTCCTTTCTCTTTCTTTCTTTATTGAATTTGAAAAGTTTGTTACATAAGCTTTTTGAAACCTTAGGCTTAGCTTTCATTTTTGTGCATACATAGACCATGGCTTTTAACCTTACAAAATAGCTAGAGAGAGTTTCCATGCTTTGGCTTTACAAGTGCGGACCCGCTAAATTGCCAAGCATTTACAAAGTTGGACATACGTACATATCATATACGGCAACAAGTGTATGTCTAGGCTTGGATATAAAATAAACATGGGATAACATCATTCTTATTTGAGAAAAGTTGCATCTTCTTAGCCTATTTGATGTCAAAATTGGAGGCTATCATTCCTCCCACACTTAGCTTGTGAGCTCTCGCGAACAAAATATCAATGAAGTTTCTCCCTTTTCACATACTTAATCACTCCTTCAAAAAACTCCTCAAACTTCATCACACCTCTTCAAACTCCTCAAACTTCATCACACCTCTTCAAACTCCTCACTTACTCTCCTACACTTACTCCATACTCCACCAAACATAGAATGAGGTGAAAAATCATCAACACATCCCCCACAAAAAAACCCACAAACATCCTATGGAAATAATAACAACTCTCAACTTCAAACACCAAAATAATCCCCATCAAAAGATCATAATTTCATAGCTCTCCCTCACTCAAAATCTGCATGAAAATCTGCCACCCTTAAAACATACCCTTGCTACACCAAAAATCTCTGGCGTAAGGATTTTTTAGCATCATGAAAACGCCAATGTGTGTATATTGATTGCTTCTGTGTGTGTGCACCATTACGTGGTAGGAACTTCGGCAACCTCTTCGGGCATGAACCACCTCTAATTTCTTTTTGATTTCATTATTAGTTTTTTAACCTTCAGGCAACGTGGCCGTCTTACCCGTCAGGCAACTAACACTTGTAGGTTTTGAGTTCGCTCTCCTCTCTCCTGTCTCGATGTGCAGGCTTTCCTCCTCCCAGCTTCCAAGCACTTCCTACACGGCATACAATAGCATCTTCCTCCTTTCTCGACCTACTCCCAGATGTGCTAGGCTCCTCGATCTTCTCTGGTTATTTTGTGCGCAACAGGCCTCATGCTCTTTCCCTCTGCGCTTCCCTCTTCATCATTCTGTACCCAATCTTGGCTTGCTGCCCTTTCTCTTGCGAGCTTGGCACGACTAAGGCAGTGTGCCCACCTCCTTTCTCTACATCCATGACCTGCATCACACCTCCATCACACACAGGTTACACACCCGTGATCCAGCCAAGCGGCTTCTGTCCTGCGTCTTCTGTATACTACCCTTCTTCCACTTCTTCATGGCTTCTCTGCTAGTGGCTCTTCACTACACTCGCCTTTGGCAATTTCTTCCTCCTTTCTCGTCGAAGAGACACCCTCAGCACTGCTCGACTCACACGACAGCATCCTCCTCCTTGCGCAGCAAAAACAATAGGTTGTTCTGTCAAGTTTGAATCAGCTAGCACTGCAATGCAGGAGCTTCTGTGTTGCTACACCCATTATCATAGCTTTCTTCTGCTCGAATTACTCAATCAATGCTGTACTTTCCTAATTCTCCTCCTGTTGTTTCCCTGTTCTTCCTACACACGGCCTGCATACCTTCGAATTTTGGCTGCTCCCTTTCTTCCATCTTCCGTCTCTTCCCCCAATCTATTCAAGCAAACCGCTTCCCCTCTCTACCTTCATTGCCTTTTGCATATATTGTATGCCCTCTATGTCAACATTTTCTGCCCATTTCCCACAACTTCCATAGCTAGCTTCTCCCGGCGAACGCACCAAATGAAATATCCTTCCAAGCACATGAAATTACAGCAGATCCGGGCTCAAGCATGCGAAATATATGCATTGGGGTGCCCCATAGCCATAAAAGCTGCAAGAAGGTTCTCAATAACACACAAACACAGTCTCTCTCTTTCTCTCTCTCTCTCTAGGAAACTACAGCCATGCACACACAAAAAGAAACTAGACCTAGGTTATGGCACACAAAAGATAAGCATAGAGATCATCCTCACCATCTTCTTCTTCACTCTCTTCCTCCATGGATATGGCATTGAAGCACAAAAGAGATGGAAGAAACAAGAAACAAGAAAGCAAGAGTTTGTGCCAATTGAGAGAGATTGAAAAGAACCGTGAGATTGGTAGATAAAGGTAGAGAGAGGTTGTAACCAACTTCCAACTCCCCAAACCTCCCAAATCACATGACTCCTTTCTCTTTCTTTCTTTATTGAATTTGAAAAGTTTGTTACATAAGCTTTTTGAAACCTTAGGCTTAGCTTTCATTTTTGTGCATACATAGACCATGGCTTTTAACCTTACAAAATAGCTAGAGAGAGTTTCCATGCTTTGGCTTTACAAGTGCGGACCCGCTAAATTGCCAAGCATTTACAAAGTTGGACATACGTACAAATCATACGACAACAAGTGTATGTCTAGGCTTGGATACAAAATAAACATGGGATAACATCATTCTTATTTGAGAAAAGCTGCATCTTCTTAGCCTATTTGATGTCAAAATTGGAGGCTATCAGCCAAATGTCTGTGTCTGCAACAATTCCTGAACCGTTTGCAAACATCGCAGCACTCATTTCAGGCATGTCTACATTCAATGTAAACATTCTGCCCACTTTGTTGCCTTTTGCAACCAATCTGCACTTGTCTTTAAAATCTTCAACATAACAACCATCAAGGTTAAACCGAACCTGCAAACCCTGCTCAATCATCTAGCCAACTAAACCAGATTCTTTGTTATGTTCGGAACGTGAAGTACATCTGCAAGGTACTTCACTTTGCCATCCTGCATAAACAATGGCACATCTCCAACATGGACAATTGGATGAGCAGTGTCATCCCTTGTTTCCACAAAACCTAGTCTTCCGGGTTTTTCATCTCCTTGAACCACTCCCCATGACTTGTCATGTGGTTCGAAGCACCTGAATCCACATACCATACATCATCTTTTTGTGTTGCATTAACATTTTCAGACATGGCTACATTCACAACATGCTGCATAACAAACAACCTTTCATTATCCTCATTATTTCTGCTTGAGGATGCATAGTTGTTTTGCTGAACTTTTCCATTTTGCATGTCAGCCTGCTTCTTATAACATTCTGCCTGCACATGTCCAGGCTTACCACAATAATAGCATTCACGTGCATCATTATATTTCCTTTGCCAATTTCCACAGCCTCTTTGACTCCCCCTGCCTCTGAATTTGCCTCTTCCACCTGCTTGTTGTTGTTGTTGTTGTTGATTCTGGGACTGTTGTTGTTGTTGCTGCTGCTGCTGGCCATAATTCTGATTACCTGTTTGGCCACCTCCTTGACCGTGTCCACGGCGTCCTCTACCTCATCCTCTTCCTGAACTCATGTAGAAGGCCTGTTGCTCTGAACTGTTTTTGCTTTGTGAAGACTGTTGGTCTTCACCCAAGCTCTTCTCTTCTATAATCAGCATAGACACCAAATCTATAAAGTTGGGAATGTTTTCCTGAGTCTGAATAGACATCTTGAATGCCTTGTATTGTGGCCCGAGACCACGTAGACAGACTTCCACCTTGTCATCATCATCTACTGACACACCAATAGATGCAAGGGATTCCACAATACCCTTTATCTTCGTAGGACTGTATAGTTGCCCAATAGCTTTACTCCTGCAAAGAAAGCTCCTCAATGAGAGATCGTTTGCTAGTGTAAGATTCCTCCCCAGCCTCTCAAGATGTCCAGCATCTTCCCCTGTAATCAATCCCCTCTTCAGAAATATAAAAGATCTTGTCTCTGCCTATTTTGACATAGAGAGAGAAAATATTCTAGAGAGAGAATATTCAGATTTTGAATATTTTTAGATAGAAAAATTTCTCATATTATTAAAATGAATTCCCCTGAAACAGAAATTCAGAAAGAATTTTCCAATGTGCAATTGGAATTAATTGGAAATAGGTATAAAGAACCTTAGTCTACGGGTCTAGATTTTCAGAAATCTTTGGACTATGGTCCAATTAAGGTTCTTAGGGGCCAATAGGATCAATCCATGTGTAGGGAGGAGATAAATCCAAATTTTTAAAAGAAGATACCCAAAAATGAGTAAATGCTCACATAAGATGAAGAGTTGACTATGTACAAGGTTTATTAGTAAGAAACTATGAGCAATATTAAAAATATGAGATATTTTGGGTATAATGATTCCATTTTGACACCTAGGTAAGGAAGGTGTGTCCCTTCAATGCTCACATAAGATGAAGAGTTGAAAATGTACAAGGTTTAATAGTAAAAAACTATGAGTAATATAAAAATATGAGATATTTTGAGTGTAAGGATTCCATTTTTGACACATCAGTAAGGAAAAGGAGGGCCTTCAATGAGACGCCTAAAACACATGCTTAAATGAGTTTTAAACTCATAAAAATTGAGATATTTCATCTCTCCTATCTCCTCATTCAAGTCTAGTTCCAAAAAGTTAGCTTAACTGACTTAAAAATGGTCAAAAAGTGATCAAACTGACTTGGAAAATTCTAGAATCAGTTTGTTTGGTTAGGACCTCAATTTTTCCTATAAATAGAAGCCTCCACCTTGTTGAAAAATATAGTGTCTTATGCATTGTTACTCTACTTCACCTAAACCAAGAACTGTGAATTCTTTAATAATTCACTAGTTTTTGACACTTCTCTCTTTCTTCAATCCCCATTGGTGGCTCCATCAACATACTAAACCAATTGATTAGTTGGGGGCCTCTACCGTGAACAAAGAATGAAGCAATTTGTAAGGTAATTAGTGAATTTTGATCATTTTTTATAATTTCTCAATGTTTCTCTCTTCTCAATCCCTCTCAAGCTTGAGAAGCTTAATTGGAATGATTTTTGAATGCTATTGAAGTTAATTGATGAATGGTAGTAAGAATTACATAAATTGATGAATGTTATTGAAGTTAATTGATTCATGCATAGAGGTATGCATAAAAGTTGATTATTTTATTATAAAAGTGTTACTTTTATCATAATTGGATTTCATGCATAGAGGTATGCATAAAAGTAAAAGTGTTACTTTTATCATATTGGATTTCATGCAGAGGTATACATAAAAGATATTCTTTTTATACTAAAAGTGTGATTTTCATCATAAATGAATTTTATGCATAACTTAGATGCATAAGAGAAATTCTTTTATTCTAAAGGTGTAATTCCTACTAAATTAAATTTATGCATAAAAGATTGATTTTTAATTCAAAGTGTCATTCTCATCTAAATTGAATTTATGTATAGGAAGATGCATAAAAGAATGGAATTTCAATTCAAAAGTGTTATTCTCATCCAAATTGAATTTATGCATAGGAAGATGCATAAAAGATGGATTTTTAATTCAAAAGTATCAATTCTCATCTAAATTGAGTTTATGCATAGGAAGATGCATAAAAGATTGAATTTTAATTCAAAAGTGTCATTTTCGTTTAAAATGAATTTATGCATAGGAAGATGCATAAAAGATTGATTTTTATTTTGAAAGTGTTAGTCTCCTTAAATGGAATTTATGCATAAATAAATGTGTAGAGAAATCTTATATCAAATACAAGAATTTCTTGTATTCTATAAATAGATATTTGAAGTGATAAGATGTGATCAGAGGTGTATGAGATGTGATAAGATGTGTATGGGACGCATATGAGATGTGATAGGATGTGATAAGATGTGTATGAGATGTGATAGGATGTGATAAGAGGTGTATGAGATGTGATAAGATGTGATAGGATGCATATGAGATGAGTTAGGATGTGATAAGATGAGTCAAGATGTGATAAGATGTGTATGGGATGAGGTAAGAAGTGTATGTGATGGGATAAGATGTATATGGGTTGTGATAGGGTAAGAATGGATGTGATGTAAAAGAATAGATGTAAAGGCGTATGGGGTTATATGAATGGGAATGTGGAAATGGATGTATGGATGTGAATGTGGATGTATGAATGTGGATGTGGATGTGGATGTGGATGTATGTATGTATGTGGATGTGGATGTATGAATGAGGATATGAAAATGGCTGTATGCATGTAGATGTGGATGTATGGATGTGAATGTGAATGTGGATGTGGATGTGGATGTGGATGTATGGATGTAGATACGGATGTGGATGTATGTATGTGAATGTGGATGTATGAATGAGGATGTGAAAATGGATGTATGCATGTAGATGTGGATGTATGGATATGAATGTGGATGTGGATGTGGATGTGGATGTGGAATGTGGATGTGTATGTATGAATGCAGATATGGATTGGATGTATGATGTGGATGTACGTACATGGATGTGTATGTAGAATAATGAATGTGAATGTGTATGTGAAATAATGTGTCGTCGACATGAGTGAATGGATGAGAATGAGTACACATATGAATGGAATGTGGAATAAGTAATGTGAACTGAGGAGGGATAATGTGGAAAGACGAGAGTTTGATATAGAAACTATATTTTATGAACTGTTTGTAAATGACTGTTTTATGTCAAGAATGCTGGGGAAGCATTTTGACCGTCTTATGGATTAAGGTAGACCTAACTGATAAAGTTGCAACTGTTGATGGAGAGTCAATGGAGGACGTCTCACGTAGCAAGGTCGACCGAGGTCTTGACCAGCCTCGGTTTGATTTAAACGGTGAGCTTCCGGTACGGTGGATGAGGGAACAAGGAAGCAGCCTATGAGTGAAGCGCTAGGTGACCTGCGAAGGATCCTAGAGGGTGCTGACCATACGGTGCTCGGGCTTTGGGTCGCCGAAGATACCCACACGTGCGTCGTGGAAGATACTGGAACAAGGAATAAGAGTTATTTTCTGAAACCGGGCATGGATCTGGTTGATTGACCTTGCTGGTCCTCAACAACAGATGAGTCCATGGCTCATTTATATGGATCTGTGGGTCGATCTTGTTGATCTTCCACGGAGATTCCATTCTGTTATATGAATATATTACTGGTTACTATGAGCTAGGAACTATGGAAAAGGCCCCTGATGAGTGAACAGGTGGTGAGCGTTCTGGTTCCAATGATGCCATAAGTACACCGATGAATGAATGACTGGAAATAAGGATTTGTAAGATTCCTCCCCCACCCCCTTTTTGATGTCTAGTATCTTTCCCTATAATCAATCCCTCTTCAGAAATATAAAGACCTTGTTTCTATCTATTTTAGCCTAGAGAGAGAAAAATATTCTAGAGAGAGAATATTCAGATTTTGAATATTTTTGGATAGAAAAATATCTCTTCTAATTCAGATGAGTTCCCCTGAAACAGAAATTCAAAAAGAATTTTCCAATGTGCAATTGGAATTAATTGAAAATAGGTATAAAGAACCTTAGCCTAAGGGTCTAGATTTTCAGAAATCTTTAGACTATGGTCCAATTAAGGTTCCTATGGACCAATAGCATCAATCCATGTGTAGGGAGGAGATAAATCCAACTTGTAAAAAAGAAAATACCCAAAAATGAGTAAATGCTCACATGAGGTGAAGAGTTGAAAATGTACAAGGTTTATTAGTAAAAAACTATGAGCAATATTAAAATGATTCCATTATGACACATATGTAAGGAAGGGGAGTTCTTTAAAGGAGGTGCATATTTCACATAAGATGAAGAGTTGAAAATGTACAAGGTTTATTAGTAAAAAAAACTATGAGCAATATTAAAATGATTCCATTATGACACATATGTAAGGAAGGGGAGTTCTTTAAAGGAGGTGCATATTTCACATAAGATGAAGAGTTGAAAATGTACAAGGTTTATTAGTAAAAAAACTATGAGCAATATTAAAATGATTCCATTATGACACATATGTAAGGAAGGGGAGTTCTTTAAAGGAGGTGCATATTTCACATGCTTGAATGAGTTTTAAACTCATAAAAATTGAGATATTTCATCTCTCCTCTCTCCTCATTCAAGTCTAGTTCCAAAAAGTTAGCTTAACTGACCTAAAAATGGTCAAATATTGACCAAACTGATTTAGAAAATTCTAGAATCAGTTTGTTTGGTTAGGAGCTCAATTTTTCCTATAAATAGATGCCTCCCCCTTGTTGAAAAATAGTTAGTGTTTATGCATCGTTACTCTACTCCACCTAAGCCAAGAACTGTGAATTCATTTAATAATTCACTAGTTTTTGGAGCTTCCCTCTTTCTTCAATCCCCATTAGTGGCTCCATCAACATACTTAACCAATTGATTGGTTGGGGGCCTCTACCGTGAACAAAGAATCAAGCAAGTTGTAAGGTAATTAGTGAATATTGATCTTTCTATAATTTCTCAATGTTTCTCTCTTCTCAACCCCTCTCAAGCTTGAGAAGTTTAATTGGTATGGTTTTTTTTAAATGCTAATGAAGTTTGTATAGTAGTGAAGAGTTACATAATGCTATTGAAGTTAATTTTCATTTATGTTTAAATTCTAATGATTTTTATGTAAATTCCCTCTCTCACTCAAGAAATGGTCATACTCATGACCCATTCTCAATCCAAATCAAGCTTTTCATAAAGCTTTTCCTTAACCCAAGATTAAGCTATGCTTGAGGCCAAATTAATGGCTTTTTTCTATGCTTTTAGTTTATGTATATTAATGATTCAATCCATTATGGATTAATAATCCAATTAGAGATTATTTTAATTATTTCCTTAATGATAAGCATTATCCCTTAAAAAATTTGAGATTTATCAGTCATAGCAGCGGAGCTATGGCAAAATTTTTATAAAAATTATGCATAAAATAATCTCATTCAAAGCATAAAAAGAGGACTTCCTACCATATTCTAGGAATTATCATCCTAGATTAATTGAAAGAATTTCATTACAATCATGGAGAAATTGAATTTTAATATCATGCATAAAGGATAAGTTTTTATATCAAAAGTGTTATTTTTACCATTTTTATTTCATGCATAGAAGTATGCATAATGGATAAATTTTTATATCAAAAGTGTTATTTTTACCATTTTTATTTCATGCATAGAAGTATGCATAATGGATAAATTTTTATATCAAAAGTGTTATTTTTACCATTTTTATTTCATGCATAGAAGTATGCATAATGGATAAATTTTTATATCAAAAGTGTTATTTTTACCATTTTTATTTCATGCATAGAAGTATGCATAATGGATAAATTTTTATATCAAAAGTGTTATTTTTATCATTTTTAATTTTCATGCATAGAAGTATGCATAAAAGAAATTTTTTTATATCAAAAGTGTTACTTTTATCATTTTTAATTTTCATGCATAGAAGTATGCATAAAAGAAATTTTTTTATATCAAAAGTGTTACTTTTATCATTTTTAATTTTCATGCATAGAAGTATGCATAAGAGTTGATTATTTTATTATAAAAGTGTGACTTTTATCATAATTGAATTTCATGCATAGAGGTATGCATAAGAGTTGATTATTTTATTGTAAGAGTGTTACTTTTATCATATTGGATTTCATGCATATAGGTATGCATAAAAGATATTCTTTTTATACTAAAAGTGTGATTTTCCTCATAAATGGATTTTATGCTTAACTTAGATGCATAAGAGAAATTCTTTTATTCTAAAAGTGTAATTTCCTACCAAACTGAATTTATGCATAAGAAGATGCATAAAAGATTGATTTTAATTTCGAAAGTGTTAGTCTCCTTAAATGGAATTTATGTATAAATAAATGTGTAGAGAAATCTTATATCAAATATAAGAATTCTCTTTTTTTTTAAAAAAGATATGAAATGTGATAAGATGTGATAAGAGGTGTATGAGATGTGATAAGAATTGATGAGATGCGTATGGAAAGTGATAGGATGTGATAAGATGTGTATGGGATGAGGTAAGAAGTGTATGTGATAGAATAGGATGTATATGGGTTGTGATAGGGCGAGAATGGATGTGATGTAAAAGATTAGATGTGAAGACATATGGGGTTACATGAATGAGAATGTGGAAATGGATGTATGTATGTGGGTGTGTGGATGTGGAGATGGGAGTATGGATGTATGAATGTGAAAGTGGATGTATGAATTGAAAATGGATGTATGCATGAAGATGTATATGCATAGATGTGAATGTGGATGTAGATGTGGATGTATGGGAATGTGGATGTGGATGTATGTGAATATAGATGTGGATGTATAGATGTGAATGTGGAATGTGGATGTGGATGTATGTATGTATGTGGATGTAGATGTGGATATGGATGTGTATGTATGAATGTGGATATGGGATGTGGATGTATAAATGAGGATGTGAAAATGGAGATAAGCATGTAGATGTGGATGTATGGATGTGAATGTGGATGTGGATGTGGATGTGGATGTATGGATGTGGATATGGATGTGAATATATGATATGTGATGTTAAGGAATCTGAAGTGAAGAGATGGAAAAGGAGGTGATTGGATGAGTACACATATACATGGAATGTGGAATAAGTAATGTGGATTAATGAGGGATAATGTGGAAAAATGAGAGTTAATATAGAAACTGTATTTGTAAACTGTTTGTAAATGCTGTTTGTAAATGGCTGTTTTATGTCAAGAATGCTGGGGAAGCATTTTGACCGTCTTGTGATTAAGGTCGTGGAGACCTAACTGATAAAGTTGCAACTGCTGACGGAGAGTCAATGGAGGACGTCTCGCGTAGCAAGGTCGACCGAGGTCTTGACCAGCCTCGGTTCGATTAAAATGGTGAGCTTCCGGTACGGTGGATGCGGGACCAAGGAAGCGGCCTATGAGTGAAGCGCTAGGTCACCTGCGAAGGATCCTAGAGGGTGCTGACCATACGGTGCTCGGGCTCTGGGTCGCCCAGGATACCCACGCGTGCGTCGAGGAAGATATTGGAACAAGGAGTAAGAGTTGTTTTCTGGAACCGGGCATGGATCTGGTTGACTGACCTTGCTGGTCCTCAACGGATGAGTCCATGGCTCTTTTATATGGATCTGTTGGTTGATCTTGCTGATCTTCAACGAGAGTCCATCTTGATAAGTGATTATATTGCCGAGTATTATGGGCTAGGAACTATGGAAACGGCCTCTGTGTGGACAGGTGGTGAGCGTTCTAGTTGCCAATGATGCCATAGATACTCTGATGAAGGAATGATGGGAAATTATGAATCAACTGGATAAATTGGGAGATTGTGATCAGTGGTACTATGGTTTCATTAAAGGATTGTTTTAAAGTTAGCTGATGCTAAGAAAAAGGCAATTTTCATATTGGGTGTGTAAGTGGTGTGGCTAGTTTTATGTTTGCATGAAATTCCGGCTAGGGGGCCTTGGAACTCTTTTCCTTGGTACCCGGGACAAAACCTAACCAAATTCCAAATTGGATCCCATCACTACAGTGGTTGGGCGGTTGGCTAACCCATGGGATCGGATGGGGTTAGGCTGGACTGATGGATCTGTAAACCGAGACTCAATTTCTGTTATTACGATAGATGAAGCAAGTCCCGGATAGTAATTGTTCTATGGATAGGAATCAACGGCTGTGCCTCTTGATGGGGAAAAAAGCGTTGATCCCAATGATCCAAGTGCAAGTTTCTTCCTTGATCCGACCAAGTATCTTTATAGGTGCAGTTGGATCAGCGTGATCAGTAATGATCTTGACTACGTTAGAGTAAAAAAAATTATCCTGGTGGAATCGCCCGTGCTTTCCGGGTAAGGGAAGTTTTTCCGGGTTCGGTTTTGGAAAAACCGACGGATTAGTCTCTTGTCCGGATATCCGTGGACGAGGCCCCGAATGTGGGACCCCTGTCCCGTGCGAGAAGTACTACTTCCGCTGCTAGTACCCGAATCCGTTGCTCGGTGGGAACAGGGGGATCTCACAGTTGGTATCAGAGCGAATTGGTTAATAAAGATCAACTGAGGAGCCAATTATGTCAAAAATTTATCAAGACGCACAAAAAGGTTGTAATTGTTTGATATAATTCATACAAATTGTTAATTCAAATTGAAATTCGTAAATTAGTAATTGGGTCTTCAATTGGAAGTACCGCAATTGTATGGAACCCTGACTTGCTTGAGACCTAGACATGATGGTATTTACCTTATAGTTTCGAGTATCATGACTATCCGTATATACCGAGGGTATAACTGCAGCTCTTTACCGACAGTATATACGAGTAAATCTAAGACTTGAAATTATAAGCGTTAATGCTATCCAGATGATGATTTTGAATGTGGTTGATATGATTTTTAATTCTGTTTGGGAACTGATGAATTGATTTGGATTCTGATTGAAAAATGATGATCCTTGAAAATGGGTTGAAATGTAATAAGCTGAGCGAAACCACAATGTGGATGATTGGGACGAGTCCCTGTAATGATAAATGATGAAAATGATTCAGCAAATCACTATGAGATTAGTGGATTATGTTGTCAAATTGCTACTGTTAATACTTGAGACGGTAGATCAAGTTAAGGGATGACAAATTGAGAACTTGCTTAACTTAAATTCCGTGGAGGAATGTTCAGAAGGAAATTTTCGGTCTAATGGACCATTATCGTGTTAAAGATATGAATGATATGATCTGAATGAATTGTTATTTAATGATGAATTCTATATAAGGGATATTTATCCCCATATTCTGTTGGGTTGACCGGAATATAAGGAACCCCAGAATAAATTGGATATTAAGCAAAAAAGTTGTCATCTACTTGCGAGATGAGGACATCTTGCACCTTTTAAGTGGGGTAGAATGTAAGATTCCTCCCCCAGCCTTAGAGGTATACAAGAGTAAGAATCTCCCTTTCTGATCTCATAATTATTCTCTCTCTAAAATAAAAGAAAGATTCTGTTTAAAAAAGGAAGAACCTTTTCCTGAATACTTCTCAAGAGTCCCACTTGTTTTAAGGATTCAGAACAACGAGTTCAGAAGTGAGAATCGATGTTTTGGATATCAAGGTTTTGGTCTCGAGTACGGCCCAAAAGAAGTTCTTTATCTCTTGGAGAGTATAAGAAGTTATCTCCTAGATATTGTGGACCAAAGAAAGTAGGTGATTTAGCTTACGAACTTCTTTTATCTCCTCATCTCAAAGTTCTGAATGCCTTCTATAGAAAAATGTGCCAAACCCAAATCATAGAAAGACGGTAAAACTTCAGTGGCAAGTTACCGTTGGCTTCTAAGTTACGCTAGCTCCTTCCTTTATATAAATCGTAACTTTTACTTGTCGCTCACAGTAATCTTACTTCCATCGATCTCCTTTCTTTCTTAATCTCCTTCATGGCTTGGCAACAAGAACTAGTTTTATCCATAATGATTCCTCACCTTCAAGACGCAAGTGAATCTGTGAAGAAGGATTTTATAGAGCAGTATGAGCGCTCACTTTTCCCTCACTTGGGAACTTCTGTAGCGCAAACCAAATGGCGGACCTATCAAGACATAACTAGGGTAACACCTTGGGGTCAGCAGTACTTTCGTAACAATGTCCGCTTGGCCATGGTTATTGAAGCTTTGGGTTTGGGTCCCCGATACTACTGCATCATGAGATCAAGGCATCCTGGGTTTTCTGAGCGGGTCTTCTTACTGGCGTGTTTTCTTCCTCATGAGAAGATATGCCTTTACCCCGTTTTTGGCTTGCCTCTCAGAGGTCCTTTTGTTAGATCACCTCATACCACTGAGATAGGTGCAGCAATAACCAACAGAATTATTCCCATAGATGAGTTACCTTATACATGCGCAGCTTGTGAGTGCTGCTTTTGTGATCATATGATGGATGGGCTTATGGAAGTGTAAAGAGTTCTTCTATCTTTACTGTATAAGTTCTGAGAATGAATAAAGTTTAAATCTTGTTCGTATTTTGAATCTTGCTCTCTTTAAGACTTATCTTGGTGGTTAATCTTGATTAAAATTTTTCTCTAAGTCTCATATTCGTGCATCTTGCGAAATTATCCCAGTTTGCGAGATGAGGACATCTCGCATTTTTTTAAGTGGAATAGAATGTAAGATTCCTCCCCCACCCCCTTTTTGATGTCTAGTATCTTTCCCTATAATCAATCCCTCTTCAGAAATATAAAGACCTTGTTTCTATCTATTTTAGCCTAGAGAGAGAAAAATATTCTAGAGAGAGAATATTCAGATTTTGAATATTTTTGGATAGAAAAATATCTCTTCTAATTCAGATGAGTTCCCCTGAAACAGAAATTCAAAAAGAATTTTCCAATGTGCAATTGGAATTAATTGAAAATAGGTATAAAGAACCTTAGCCTAAGGGTCTAGATTTTCAGAAATCTTTAGACTATGGTCCAATTAAGGTTCCTATGGACCAATAGCATCAATCCATGTGTAGGGAGGAGATAAATCCAACTTGTAAAAAAGAAAATACCCAAAAATGAGTAAATGCTATTTCACATAAGATAAAGAGTTGAAAATGTACAAGGTTTATTAGTAAAAAAACTATGAGCAATATTAAAATGATTCCATTATGACACATATGTAAGGAAGGGGAGTTCTTTAAAGGAGGTGCATATTTCACATAAGATGAAGAGTTGAAAATGTACAAGGTTTATTAGTAAAAAAACTATGAGCAATATTAAAATGATTCCATTATGACACATATGTAAGGAAGGGGAGTTCTTTAAAGGAGGTGCATATTTCACATGCTTGAATGAGTTTTAAACTCATAAAAATTGAGATATTTCATCTCTCCTCTCTCCTCATTCAAGTCTAGTTCCAAAAAGTTAGCTTAACTGACCTAAAAATGGTCAAATATTGACCAAACTGATTTAGAAAATTCTAGAATCAGTTTGTTTGGTTAGGAGCTCAATTTTTCCTATAAATAGATGCCTCCCCCTTGTTGAAAAATAGTTAGTGTTTATGCATCGTTACTCTACTCCACCTAAGCCAAGAACTGTGAATTCATTTAATAATTCACTAGTTTTTGGAGCTTCCCTCTTTCTTCAATCCCCATTAGTGGCTCCATCAACATACTTAACCAATTGATTGGTTGGGGGCCTCTACCGTGAACAAAGAATCAAGCAAGTTGTAAGGTAATTAGTGAATATTGATCTTTCTATAATTTCTCAATGTTTCTCTCTTCTCAACCCCTCTCAAGCTTGAGAAGTTTAATTGGTATGGTTTTTTTTAAATGCTAATGAAGTTTGTATAGTAGTGAAGAGTTACATAATGCTATTGAAGTTAATTTTCATTTATGTTTAAATTCTAATGATTTTTATGTAAATTCCCTCTCTCACTCAAGAAATGGTCATACTCATGACCCATTCTCAATCCAAATCAAGCTTTTCATAAAGCTTTTCCTTAACCCAAGATTAAGCTATGCTTGAGGCCAAATTAATGGCTTTTTTCTATGCTTTTAGTTTATGTATATTAATGATTCAATCCATTATGGATTAATAATCCAATTAGAGATTATTTTAATTATTTCCTTAATGATAAGCATTATCCCTTAAAAAATTTGAGATTTATCAGTCATAGCAGCGGAGCTATGGCAAAATTTTTATAAAAATTATGCATAAAATAATCTCATTCAAAGCATAAAAAGAGGACTTCCTACCATATTCTAGGAATTATCATCCTAGATTAATTGAAAGAATTTCATTACAATCATGGAGAAATTGAATTTTAATATCATGCATAAAGGATAAGTTTTTATATCAAAAGTGTTATTTTTACCATTTTTATTTCATGCATAGAAGTATGCATAATGGATAAATTTTTATATCAAAAGTGTTATTTTTACCATTTTTATTTCATGCATAGAAGTATGCATAATGGATAAATTTTTATATCAAAAGTGTTATTTTTACCATTTTTATTTCATGCATAGAAGTATGCATAATGGATAAATTTTTATATCAAAAGTGTTATTTTTACCATTTTTATTTCATGCATAGAAGTATGCATAATGGATAAATTTTTATATCAAAAGTGTTATTTTTATCATTTTTAATTTTCATGCATAGAAGTATGCATAAAAGAAATTTTTTTATATCAAAAGTGTTACTTTTATCATTTTTAATTTTCATGCATAGAAGTATGCATAAAAGAAATTTTTTTATATCAAAAGTGTTACTTTTATCATTTTTAATTTTCATGCATAGAAGTATGCATAAGAGTTGATTATTTTATTATAAAAGTGTGACTTTTATCATAATTGAATTTCATGCATAGAGGTATGCATAAGAGTTGATTATTTTATTGTAAGAGTGTTACTTTTATCATATTGGATTTCATGCATATAGGTATGCATAAAAGATATTCTTTTTATACTAAAAGTGTGATTTTCCTCATAAATGGATTTTATGCTTAACTTAGATGCATAAGAGAAATTCTTTTATTCTAAAAGTGTAATTTCCTACCAAACTGAATTTATGCATAAGAAGATGCATAAAAGATTGATTTTAATTTCGAAAGTGTTAGTCTCCTTAAATGGAATTTATGTATAAATAAATGTGTAGAGAAATCTTATATCAAATATAAGAATTCTCTTTTAAAAAAAAAAAAGATATGAAATGTGATAAGATGTGATAAGAGGTGTATGAGATGTGATAAGAATTGATGAGATGCGTATGGAAAGTGATAGGATGTGATAAGATGTGTATGGGATGAGGTAAGAAGTGTATGTGATAGAATAGGATGTATATGGGTTGTGATAGGGCGAGAATGGATGTGATGTAAAAGATTAGATGTGAAGACATATGGGGTTACATGAATGAGAATGTGGAAATGGATGTATGTATGTGGGTGTGTGGATGTGGAGATGGGAGTATAGATGTATGAATGTGAAAGTGGATGTATGAATTAAAAATGGATGTATGCATGAAGATGTATATGCATAGATGTGAATGAGGATGTAGATGTGGATGTATGGGAATGTGGATGTGGATGTATGTGAATATAGATGTGGATGTATAGATGGGAATGTGGAATGTGGATGTGGATGTATGTATGTATGTGGATGTAGATGTGGATATGGATGTGTATGTATGAATGTGGATATGGGATGTGGATGTATAAATGAGGATGTGAAAATGGAGATAAGCATGTAGATGTGGATGTATGGATGTGAATGTGGATGTGGATGTGGATGTATGGATGTGGATATGGATGTGAATATATGATATGTGATGTTAAGGAATCTGAAGTGAAGAGATGGAAAAGGAGGTGATTGGATGAGTACACATATACATGGAATGTGGAATAAGTAATGTGGATTAATGAGGGATAATGTGGAAAAATGAGAGTTAATATAGAAACTGTATTTGTAAACTGTTTGTAAATGCTGTTTGTAAATGGCTGTTTTATGTCAAGAATGCTGGGGAAGCATTTTGACCGTCTTGTGATTAAGGTCGTGGAGACCTAACTGATAAAGTTGCAACTGCTGACGGAGAGTCAATGGAGGACGTCTCGCGTAGCAAGGTCGACCGAGGTCTTGACCAGCCTCGGTTCGATTAAAATGGTGAGCTTCCGGTACGGTGGATGAGGGACCAAGGAAGCGGCCTATGAGTGAAGCGCTAGGTCACCTGCGAAGGATCCTAGAGGGTGCTGACCATACGGTGCTCGGGCTCTGGGTCGCCCAGGATACCCACGCGTGCGTCGAGGAAGATATTGGAACAAGGAGTAAGAGTTGTTTTCTGGAACCGGGCATGGATCTGGTTGACTGACCTTGCTGGTCCTCAACGGATGAGTCCATGGCTCTTTTATATGGATCTGTTGGTTGATCTTGCTGATCTTCAACGAGAGTCCATCTTGATAAGTGATTATATTGCCGAGTATTATGGGCTAGGAACTATGGAAACGGCCTCTGTGTGGACAGGTGGTGAGCGTTCTAGTTGCCAATGATGCCATAGATACTCTGATGAAGGAATGATGGGAAATTATGAATCAACTGGATAAATTGGGAGATTGTGATCAGTGGTACTATGGTTTCATTAAAGGATTGTTTTAAAGTTAGCTGATGCTAAGAAAAAGGCAATTTTCATATTGGGTGTGTAAGTGGTGTGGCTAGTTTTATGTTTGCATGAAATTCCGGCTAGGGGGCCTTGGAACTCTTTTCCTTGGTACCCGGGACAAAACCTAACCAAATTCCAAATTGGATCCCATCACTACAGTGGTTGGGCGGTTGGCTAACCCATGGGATCGGATGGGGTTAGGCTGGACTGATGGATCTGTAAACCGAGACTCAATTTCTGTTATTACGATAGATGAAGTAAGTCCCGGATAGTAATTGTTCTATGGATAGGAATCAACGGCTGTGCCTCTTGATGGGGAAAAAAGCGTTGATCCCAATGATCCAAGTGCAAGTTTCTTCCTTGATCCGACCAAGTATCTTTATAGGTGCAGTTGGATCAGCGTGATCAGTAATGATCTTGACTACGTTAGAGTAAAAAAAATTATCCTGGTGGAATCGCCCGTGCTTTCCGGGTAAGGGAAGTTTTTCCGGGTTCGGTTTTGGAAAAACCGACGGATTAGTCTCTTGTCCGGATATCCGTGGACGAGGCCCCGAATGTGGGACCCCTGTCCCGTGCGAGAAGTACTACTTCCGCTGCTAGTACCCGAATCCGTTGCTCGGTGGGAACAGGGGGATCTCACAGGATTCAACTAGAGACTTTGAGGATTGTCATCAGTGACATAATGGTTTCATTAAAGGATTGTTTTAAAGTTAGCTGATGCTGAGAAAAAGGCAATTTCATATTGGGTGTGTAAGTGGTGTGACTAGTTTTATGTTTGCATGAACTTCCGGCTAGGGGGCCTTGGAACTCTTTTCCTTGGTACCCGGGACAAAACCTAACCAAATTCCTAATTGGATCGCATCACTACAGTGGTTGGGTGGTTGGCTAACCCATGGGACTGGATGGGGTTAGGCTGGATTCATGGATCCGTAAATCGAGACTCAAATTCTGTTATTACGATAGATGAAGTAAATCCCGGATAGTAATTGTTCTATGGATAGGAATCAATGGCTGTGTCTCTTGATGGGGAAAAAAGCGTTGATTCCAATGATCCAAGTGCAAGTTTCTTCCTCGAACTGACCGAGTACCTTTAGAGGTGCAGTCGGATCAGTTTGATCAGTAATGGTCTTGACTACGTTAGAGTAAAAAAATTATCCTGGTGGAATCGCCCGTGCTTTCCGGATAAAGGAAGTTTTTCCGGGTTCGGTTTTGGAAAAACCGACGGATTAGTCTCTTATCCGGATATCCGTTGGTTGGACGAGGCCCCGAGTGTGGGACTTTGCCCCACGCAAGAAATGCTACTTCCGCTGCTAGCACCACGAATCCGTTGCGCGGTGGGGACAAGGATCTCTACAGTTGGTATCAGAGCATTTGGCTAATAAAGATCAACTGAGAAACCAAATATGTCAAAAATTTATCAAGAAGCACAAAAAGGTTGTAGTTGTGTGATATAATTCATACAATTTGATATTCAAATTGAAATTCGTAATTTGGTAATTGGGTCTTCAGATGGAAATACCGCAATTATATAGAATCCCTGACTTGCTTGAGGCCTAGACATGATGGTATTTACCTTATAATTCCAAGGGCCGTGACTACTGTATATACCGAGGGTATAACTGTAGCTCTTTACCGGCAATATATACGAGTAAATCTAAGACTTGAAATTATAATCATTAATGCTATCCAGATGATGATTTCGAATATGGTTGATATGATTTTTAATTCTGTTTGAGAACTGATAATTGATTTGGATTCTGGTTGAAAAATGATGATCCCTGAAATTTGGTTGAAATGTAATAAGCTGAGCGAAACCTCAATGAGGATGAATGGGACGAGTCCCTGTGATGATATTCATAACTGGAATGATGATAATGATTTTAGCAAATCACTATGAGATTAGTGGATTGTGCTGTCGAATTGCTACTGTTAACATTTGACTCGGTATATCAAGTTAAGGGATGACAAATTGAGAACTTGCTTGACTGAAATTCCCGTTGGGAGGAATGTTCAGAAAGAAATTTTTTTGATCTAATGGACCATTATCATATTAAAGATATGAATGATATGATCTGAAATGAATTGTTATTTAATGATGAGTTCTATATAAGGGATATTTATTCCCGTATTCTGTTGGGTTGACCAGAATATAAGGAACCCCAGAATAAATTGGATCTTAAGAAAAAGAGTTGTCCTCTACTTTACGAGATGAGGACATCTCGCACTTTTTAAGTGGGGTAGAATGTAAGATTCCTCCCCAGCCTTCGAGGTATGCAGGAGTAAGAACCTCCCTTTCTGATCTTATAATTTATTCCCTCTCTAAATAAAAGAAAGATTTTGTTTAAAAAAGGAAGACCTTTCCCCAGAATACTTCTCAAAAGTCCCACATGTTTTAAGGATTATGAACAATGAGTTCAAAAGTGAGAACCGATGTTTTGGATGCCAAGGTTTTGGTTATCAATTAAAAGACTGCCCAGGATCGACAGAAGCAGTATGCAGATAAAAAGAGGACAGTCAGAGAATTCAAAGAAGCAGATATGGTCTTCATTCGAATACGGCCCAAAAGAAGTTCTTTATCTCTTAGGAAGTATAAGAAGTTATCCCCCAGATATTGTGGGCCATATCGGATTTCAATGAAAGTAGGTGACTTAGCCTACGAGCTTTTTCTACCTCATCATCTCAAAGTTCATAATGTATTTCATGTGAACCTTCTATAGAAATATGTGCCAAACCAAAATCATGGAAAGACGGTAAAACTTCAGTGACAAGATACCGTTGGCTTCTAAGTTACGCTAGCCCCTTCCTTTATATAAGTCGTAACTTTTACTTGTCGCTCATAGTAATCTTACTCCCATCGATCTCCTTTCTTTCTTAATCTCCTTCATGGCTTGGCAACAGGAATTAGTTTTATCCATGATGATTTCTCACCTTCAAGACGCAAGCGAGTCTGTGAAAAGAAGGATTTTATAGAACAGTATGAGCGCTCACTTTTCCCTCACTTGGAAACTTCTGTAGCTCAGACCAAATGGCGGACCTATCAAGACATAACTAGGGTAACACCGTGGGGTCAGCAGCACTTTCGTAACAATGTCCGCTTGGCTATGGTTATTGAAGCTTTGGGTTTGGGTCCCCGATTCTATTGCGTGATGAGATGAAGGCATGTTGGGTTTTCTGAGCGGGTCTTCTTACTGTCGTGTTTTCTTCCTCATCAGAAGATATGCCTTTATCCTGTTTTTGGCTTGCCTCTCAGAGGTCCTTTTAATAGGTCACCTCATACCAGTGAGATAGGTGCTGCAATAACCGGCCGAATTATTCCCATAGATGAATTACCTTATTCGTGTGCAGCTTGTGAGTGCTGCTTTTGTGACCATATGATGAACGGGCTTATGGAAGTGTAAAAAGTTCTTCTATCTTTACTGTATATGTTCCAAGAATGAATAAAGTTGAAATCTTTGTTCTTGTCTTGAGTCTTGCTCTCTTTGAGACTTTTCTTGGTGGTTAATCTTAATTAAAAATTTACTCTCAGTCTCATATTCGTGCATCTTGCGAAACTACCCCCAGTTTGCGAGATGAGGGCATCTCGCATTTTTCAAGTGGGAGAGAATGTAAGATTCCTCCCCAGCCTCTCAAGATGTCCAGCATCTTCCCCTGTAATCAATCCCCTCTTCAGAAATATAAAAGATCTTGTCTCTACCTATTTTGACATAGAGAGAAAATATTCTAGAGAGAGAATATTCAGATTTTGAATATTTTTAGATAGAAAAATTTTTCATATTATTAAAATGAATTCCCCTGAAACAGAAATTCAGAAAGAATTTTCCAATGTGCAATTGGAATTAATTGGAAATAGGTATAAAGAACCTTATTCTAAGGGTCTAGATTTTCAAAAATCTTTGGACTATGGTCCAATTAAGGTTTCGAGGGGCCAATAGGATCAATCCATGTGTAGGGAGGAGATAAATCCAAATTTTTAAAAGAAGATACCCAAAAATGAGTAAATGCTCACATAAGATGAAGAGTTGACTATGTACAAGGTTTATTAGTAAGAAACTATGAGCAATATTAAAAATATGAGATATTTAGGGTATAATGATTCCATTTTGACACCTAGGTAAGGAAGGTAAGTCCCTTCTATGCTCACATAAGATGAAGAGTTGAAAATGTACAAGGTTTAATAGTAAAAAACTATGAGTAATATAAAAATATGAGATATTTTGAGTGTAAGGATTCCATTTTTGACACATCAGTAAGGAAAAGGAGGGCCTTCAATGAGGTGCCTAAAACACATGCTTAAATGAGTTTTAAACTTATAAAAATTGAGATATTTCATCTCTCCTCTCTCTTCATTCAAGTCTAGTTCCAAAAAGTTAGCTTAACTGACTTAAAAATGGTCAAAAAGTGACCAAACTGACTTGGAAAATTCTAGAACCAGTTTGTTTGGTTAGGACCTCAATTTTTCCTATAAATAGAAGCCTCCCCCTTGTTGAAAAATTTAGTGTCTTATGCATTGTTACTCTACTCCATCTAAACCAAGAACTGTGAATTCTTTAATAATTCACTAGTTTTTGACACTTCTCTCTTTCTTCAATCCCCATTGGTGGCTCCATCAACATACTAAACCAATTGATTGGTTGGGGGCCTCTACCATGAACAAAGAATGAAGCAATTTGTAAGGTAATTAGTGAATTTTGATCATTTTCTATAATTTCTCAATGTTTCTCTCTTCTCAACCCCTCTCAAGCTTGAGAAGCTTAATTGGAATGATTTTTGAATGCTATTGAAGTTAATTGATGAATGGTAGTAAGAATTACATAAATTGATGAATGGTATTGAAGTTAATTGATAAAAGATAGTAAAGAATTACATAAATTTTCATTTATGCTTAATTCTAATGGTTTTTATGTAATTTCTCTCTCTCACTCAAAGAATGGTCATTCTCATGACCTATTCTCAATCCAAGTGAAGCTTTTCATAAAGCTTTTTTCTAATTTAATATTAATTTATGCTTGAGGCCAAATTAATGGTTTTTTTCTATGTTTTTAGTTTATGTATTTCATGAATATTGATGATTCAATCCATTATTGGGTTAATGATCCAATTAGGGATCATTCTAATCATTCCCTTAATGATAAGATTTATCCTTCAAAATAAATTGAGATTTATCAGTCATAGTAGCGGAGCTATGGCAAAATTTTTATAAAAATTACACATAAAATAATTTCATTCAAAGCATGAAAAGAGGACTTCCTACCATATTCTAGGAATTATCATCCTAGATTAATTGAAAGAATTTTATTGTAATCATGGAAAAAATTGATTTTTATGTTATGCATAATTGATGATTATTTTATTGTAAAAGTGTTACTTTTATCATATTTGGATTTCATGCATAGAGATATGCATAAAAGATTATTATATTAATGTAAAAGTGTTACTTTTATCATATTTGGATTTCATGCATAGAGGTATGCATAAAAGATTATTATTTTAATATAAAAGTGTTACTTTTATCATATTTGGATTTCATGCATAGAGGTATGCATAAAAGATTATTATTTTAATATAAAAGTGTTACTTTTATCATATTTGGATTTCATGCATAGAGGTATGCATAAAAGTTGATTATTTTATTATAAAAGTGTTACTTTTATCATATTTGGATTTCATGCATAGAGGTATGCATAAAAGTTGATTATTTTATTGTAAAAGTGTTACTTTTATCATATTGGATTTCATGCAGAGGTATACATAAAAGATATTCTTTTTATACTAAAAGTGTGATTTTCATCATAAATGAATTTTATGCATAACTTAGATGCATAAGAGAAATTCTTTTATTCTAAAGGTGTAATTTCTACCAAATTGAATTTATGCATAAAAGATTGATTTTTAATTCAAAGTGTCATTCTCATCTAAATTGAATTTATGTATAGGAAGATGCATAAAAGAATGGAATTTCAATTCAAAAGTGTTATTCTCATCCAAATTGAATTTATGCATAGGAAGATGGATAAAAGATGGATTTTTAATTCAAAAGTATCAATTCTCATCTAAATTGAGTTTATGCATAGGAAGATGCATAAAAGATTAAATTTTAATTCAAAAGTGTCGTTTTCATTTAAAATGAATTTATGCATAGGGAGATGCATAAAAGATTGATTTTTATTTTGAAAGTGTTAGTCTCCTTAAATGGAATTTATGCATAAATAAATGTGTAGAGAAATCTTATATCAAATATAAGAATTTCTTGTATTTTATAAATAGATATTTGAAGTGATAAGATGTGATAAGAGGTGTATGAGATGTGATAAGATGTGATAAGATGTGTATGGGACGCATATGAGATGTGATAGGATGTGATAAGATGTGTATGAGATGTGATAGGATGTGATAAGAGGTGTATGAGATGTGATAAGATGTGATAGGATGCATATGAGATGAGTTAGGCTGTGATAAGATGAGTCAAGATGTGATAAGATGTGTATGGGATGAGGTAAGAAGTGTATGTGATGGGATAAGATGTATATGGGTTGTGATAGGGTAAGAATGGATGTGATGTAAAAGAATAGATGTAAAGGCGTATGGGGTTATATGAATGGGAATGTGGAAATGGATGTATGGATGTGAATGTGGATGTATGAATGTGGATGTGGATGTGGATGTGGATGTATGTATGTATGTGGATGTGGATGTATGAATGAGGATGTGAAAATGGCTGTATGCATGTAGATGTGGATGTATGGATGTGAATGTGAATGTGGATGTGGATGTGGATGTGGATGTGGATGTAGATACGGATGTGGATGTATGTATGTGAATGTGGATGTATGAATGAGGATGTGAAAATGGATGTATGCATGTAGATGTGGATGTATGGATATGAATGTGGATGTGGATGTGGATGTATGGATGTGGAATGTGGATGTGTATGTATGAATGCAGATATGGATTGGATGTATGATGTGGATGTACGTACATGGATGTGTATGTAGAATAATGAATGTGAATGTGTATGTGAAATAATGTGTCGTCGACATGAGTGAATGGATGAGAATGAGTACACATATGAATGGAATGTGGAATAAGTAATGTGAACTGAGGAGGGATAATGTGGAAAGACGAGAGTTTGATATAGAAACTGTATTTTATGAACTGTTTGTAAATGACTGTTTTATGTCAAGAATGCTGGGGAAGCATTTTGATCGTCTTATGGATTAAGGTAGACCTAACTGATAAAGTTGCAACTGTTGACGGCAGAGTCAATGGAGGACGTCTCGCGTAGCAAGGTCGATCAAGGTCTTGACCAGCCTCGGTTTGATTTAAATGGTGAGCTTCCGGTACGGTGGATGAGGGACCAGGTGACCTGCAAAGGATCCTAGACGGTGCTGACCATACGATGCTCTGGGTCGCTGCCGCCGAAGATACCCACACGAGCATCGTGGAAGATATTGGAACAAGGAATAAGAGTTGTTTTCTGAAACCGGGCATGGATCTGGTTGATTGACCTTGCTGGTCCTCAACGGATGAGTCCATGGCTCCTTTATATGGATATGTGGGTCGATCTTGCTGATCTTCCACGGAGATTCCATTCTGTTATATGAATATATTGCTGGTTACTCTATAAGCTAGGAACTATGGAAAAGGCCCCTGAGTGAATAGGTGTGGTGTGAGCGTTTTGGTTCCAATGATGCCATAAGTACACCGATGAATGAATGACTGGAAATAAGGATTCAACTAGAGACTTTGAGGATTGTCATTAGTGACATAATGGTTTCATTAAAGGATTGTTTTAAAGTTAGCTGATGCTGAGAAAAAGGCAATTTCATATTGGGTGTGTAAGTGGTGTGACTAGTTTTATGTTTACATGAACTTCCAGCTAGGGGGCCTTGGAACTCTTTTCCTTGGTACCCAGGACAAAACCTAACCAAATTCCTAATTGGATCGCATCACTAGAGTGGTTGGGTGGTTGGCTAACCCATGGGACTGGATGGGGTTAGGCTGGACTGCTGGATCCGTAAATCGAGACTCAAATTCTGTTATTACGATAGATGAAGTAAATCTCGGATAGTAATTGTTCTATGGATAGGAATCAATGGCTGTGCCTCTTGATGGGGAAAAAAGCGTTGATTCCAATGATCCAAGTGCAAGTTTCTTCCTCGAACTGACCGAGTACCTTTAGAGGTGCAGTCGGATCAGTTTGATCAGTAATGGTCTTGACTACGTTAGAGTAAAAAATTATCCTAGTGGAATCGCCCGTGCTTTCCGGATAAAGGAAGTTTTTTCGGGTTTGGTTTTGGAAAAACCGACGGATCAGTCTCTTATCCGGATATCCGTGGACGAGGCCCCGAGTGTGGGACTTTGTCCTGCACAAGAAATGCTACTTTCGCTGCTAGCACCACGAATCCGTTACGCGGTGGGGATAGGGATCTCACAGCCGGTGCCTCCCGTAGAGCTCCCGACAAGGGTGTAGTCACCAACACAAATAGGGAAGAGTAGTTGAAGCTCTTACCCTCGTACCGCTTCCTGTGGTTCTCTTGCTTGCAGCTCAGCCCTTAGCACGAACTAGGCCGCCCTGATGCCATGAAAAGATGCAGGGGGGGAAGAGAGCTTGAGCTCTTGCAAGCATACACACACTCACAAAACCCTAATAGAGAACACACAAGGTGAGAGGCTGAAAATCTTCTTCTTCACTCAACACTCAACACACCATATACAAAGATAAGAGTACACATAATATGAAAGGTACTCAAACAATACATACATGGGTTCTCTATAGTGTGAACCCAACTAAATGAGCTGGCGCTATAACTATTCCAGTCTCTAGAATGGCTGTAACACAGCTTGTCATCCCACTGGCTACATATCACCCAAGATCTCACCAACCATGCCAGTGGTGTAAGCGTGGGGCCTATCCCCCAAGCGGGTCATCAGTGTCCACCGCCTCATTAGACGAGCTCGATATCTCAACAATGCAAAGGGTGGGTGCAACACTTCATGAAAGATATGTACTATCAAGTACTATACTTTGGAGGTTTTCTGAGAGCATTACATGAAGATTTGAAGCCATAATGCTCAAGTAGGCTCTGTATAAGGATAAGTGTTGGTGACTTCCTTTGATACCTCACTCACACCTTATTCATATCATGGTCTTTGACAAGATGCATGTTTCAAGGATAAAACATACTTTGGGTGGGGATGGTTTGTAATGATATGGGAGCCCAAACACATGTAAATGTAATAAACACAATTGAGAGCCCAAACACATGGTTTGTAATGATGTTGGAGCCCGAACACATGTAAAAATATAATAAACATAAGCTATGGGCCAAATAAAGAGGACAAGACCACAGGTAATGGGCTTGGGTGAAGGCCACGTATGGGGGGCAAAAGGCTTAAGTGAGTATAAACATGGGGCTTGGTATAAAGGATAATTTTGTAAGTTTACTAATCATCATTAATCACTAGCTAGTAATCATAATTATAACTTTTCAAGCTTCCATGGATTTCTTGGCCTCTCTTTGCTCAAGAATGGTGACCTACACCCGTGCCTACTCTATGTCATGATGAGTAGCCCCTCTCTGATAGATGTAACATCGATATGCTTGTTTTGCTAATGTTCCATGATTTTTTTGAATGTATATGCTTGCTGATGTTCTATGCTAGTTAAATATATTGAACAAAAAGTTTTAAGAAAATGTTGATAGGGCTATTTTAGGCTTGAAGGGTTACTCGCATCATGACCTTGACAGAACCAACGAATTGTTTCAACCATAAATCCCTCATAAAAACTCAAAATATGGTCGTATAACTAGTCAAAAGAACTGGAAGGTGTCTGGTCTACAAGCCACCGTGGGTAGAATAGGTAAACACGTTTGTATATAGCCCCGCAAACGTGCCATCTTTAGATACGCAGTGCTTTTCCACATTTTTAGTATGCATGGACTCTAAATATGTAAAAGTACTCTAAATATGACCTCCTATCACCTAAATTCGAATTTTTATTTTTGGAGATACTCATCTCTTAATAGAACTATTCAAGAGTCTTCTTATTTCTTTTAGGATTTTTGGAGCTAATATTTTTATCCTAGCACTTTTCTAATGTTTGTAGCCTTATTGTCTCACTCTTCTCTAAGTGCACTCTCTTCCTTCTTGAAATATATATTAAAAGAGACACAAACATGGCTTGGGAGGGATTACCTCAAGATGAAGCATCATGGCAATCGAGCTCTATGTTGGAGGGTTTTGAGCACCCTTTGAATGTATCCCAAGAGATTTTATGAGCCAAAATAGTAAAAAATAGCTTCTTGTAACTTTTTAGAATTCATTGTTAATGACGTCTAGATAAAGCTCAAAATGCATGATGCAAAGGGTGGATGTAGCACTTCATGAAAGATATCTACTATCAAGTACTACTATACTTTGGAGGTTTTCTGAGAGCATTACATGAAGATTTGAAGCCATAATGCTCAAGTAGGCTCTGTATAAGGATAAGTGTTGGTGACTTCCTTTGATACCTCACTCACACCTTATTCATATAATGGTCTTTGACAAGATGCATGTTTCAAGGATAAAACATACTTTGGGTGGGGATGGCTTGTAATGATATGGGAGCCCAAACACATGTAAATGTAATAAACACAATTGGGAGCCCAAACACATGGTTTGTAATGATGTTGGAGCCCGAACACATGTAAAAATATAATGAACATAAGCTATGGGCCAAATAAAGAGGACAAGACCATGGGCAATGGGCTTGGGTGAAGGCCAAGTATGGGGGGCCAAAGGCTTAAGTGAGTATAAACATGGGGCTTGGTATAAAGGATAATTTTGTAAGTTTACTAATCATCACATTAATCACTAGCTAGTAATCATAATTACAACTTTTCAAGCTTCCATGGATTTCTTGGCCTCTCTTTGCTCAAGGATGGTGACCTACACCCGTGCCTACTCTATGTCGTGAGTAGCCCCTCTCTGATAGATGTAACATCGATATGCTTGTTTTACTAATGTTCCATGATTTTTTTGAATGTATATGCTTGATGTTCTATGCTAGTTAAATATATTAAAGTTCTAAGAAAATGTTGATAGGGCTGTTTTAGGCTTGCAGGGTTACCGGCATCATGGTCTTCTCTTCCTAAGCTTTTAGTTAATTTTTTTCTATGCATTTATCTTGATGTTTAAGCATATTAAACCCTAAACTCACACTCTTCTCCGATGGTGTGCTTTCAAAATTCATTTCTTCTTTGAGAGTTCATTGTTGTGCCTCTTTTATAGAGAACAATGGTTACTCGGGGTTGTCGCTACCCTTTTACTGACAAAGGAAGTCACACATCACATGACTCTACATTTTTTTTAAAATTTTATCAGGTTGATGAGGAAAATGAAGAGGAATCGTGTCCTAGTGGGTAACTCTACAACCGTATTGGATTCCATCATCATGGAGGTTATTTGGAGAGAGTCGATGTGCTTGAGTAAATCCAAGGTGTCAAAACGTCTTGGCAAAGATTCCATCATCATTGAGGTTATCTGGAGAGAATCGATGTGCTTAAGCAAATCCAAGGTGTCTAAATGTCTTGGCAAAGATTTCATTCATGACCTTGATGAGGGCTTCCAACAAGGAGGACTCGCATACACGGCCATTGTACGCACTCCTTATTGTATTTGAATGGACAGAGGATTGTGAAGAAGCCTTTGAAAAGCTGAAGAAAGCATTAGTGACGGCACCTATTCTCAGGTCACTGGATTGGGATAATTTATTCCATGTACATATATAGATGCTTCGGCTTTTGCAATTAGCTGTATTTTAGCTCAACCAGGGGAGAACAAAATGGACTTTCCAATCTCATATGCTAGCCGCCAGTTGAATAGTGCTGAAAAGAATTACACCACCATGGAAAGAGAAGGCTTAGCTATGGTCTATGCTGTGAAGAAGTTTCGGCATTACCTTTTGGCCAACAAATTTACATTCTTCGTAGATCATCAAGCTTTGCTTTACCTTGTGAACAAGCCATGTGCAACCGAAAGGATTGTACGCTGGTTTGTTATTCTACTTGAATTTGAATTTGAAGTAGCGGCAAAGAAGGGAAAAATGCATCAGCGGGTTGATCATCTTTCCAGGATAACTTCAGGAGAAGCACCCATTGGTATAGATGATGATATTCCTGACGCTACTCTATTCTTGGTTGAGATAGCACCAAGATGGGCAGAACCCATCATTCAAGTTTTAACGACAAGATTTGTTAACTCCATTAGTCCCACCAATGAAAAGATAATGACCATAGAGCATTGTGCTCCTTATAAGCTTCTTTCTGGACGATTGTATAAATTAGGAAAAGATGGAATACTTCGTCTATGCCCTGACCCTGATCAATATGATAGGAGACATGTCTCTGGGAAGGATACGGTTAAAAGAGTTTTGTGGGAAGGATATTGGTGGCCAACACTTCATGCTGATATAGAAGAGTACGTACGGAATTGTAAAATTTGTCAACAAAGGAAACCCATTCCTCATGTGACTCTATTTTATATTTCAACAACACCCAATTAGAGTTCGTACATTGTGAAGTATTTGACGTAGGGTCATACGGACAATAAGATGCCTAGGCATAGAAAGAGAGCCATAGAGGTAGAAGCCATAGAGCCATAGAGGTAGAAGCAGCGAGTTTTCAGATTATTGAAGGCCAGCTGTATAAAAGGGGCAAAGATGGAAACCTACGGACTTGTGTTTGTGAGAGTGACTACCTTAGCGTATTGACTCATGCACATTCAGGAGTTGGGGGTGGACATTTTTGTGGAGAAACAACTGCCAAACTTATACTATGATTAGGTCTATGGTGGCCTATGCTTTTTCATGATGCAACAGAGTATGTCAAACGATGTGATCAATGTTAAAGAGCCAAACCTCCTACCAAGTATAAGGACATGCCATTGAGACCAATTATGGGGGTTAGAGCTTTTGCAAAATGGGGAATTGATTTTGTGGGACTGATTAAACCACCAGCACGCCATACACATGCTGAGTATATCATTGTAGCCACAGATTATCTTACAAAGTGGGTAGAAGCAAAAGCCACAGTAAAAAACGATGCTAGGACCACTGCAAAGTTTTTATACGAGCATGTGTTTACACGCTACGGTTTACCTATTGAGATTGTGAGTGACCAAGGTGTGCATTTTATCAATGAAGTCATTACCTTTCTTTTGGAAGACTTTATGGTCATCCATAAGAGGTCAGCGCCTTATCACCTGCAAGCAAATGGTCAAGCTGAGAGCCCAAACAAGACTCTTTGCACTGCGCTTACAAAGATTGTTGAGGGACATAGAACAGATTGGGAACATAAACTTCACTTAGTTCTATGGGCTTACTGAATTGCTTACAAAACATCCATAGACACGACACCTTTCAATCTAGTTTTTGGACTGGACGCTATCCTTCCGATAGAATTTATTGTACCTACACTTCGAGTTGTGAAACAACTTGAGTGGACGGATCATGAATTCTCTTCACAGATCGATGAATTGGAGAGGCTAGATGAAGACAGGCTATTGGCAGTCATAAGCATGTATGCTGAAAAACGACACCAAAAGCGTTGGCATGATACGCATGTGAAGAAAGGTCGCTTCAGGAGAGGTGATCTAGTGTTGCTTTACACATTGAAGAAACAAAAACGCAAGCTGAAAATGTGAGGACTTGGTCCATTTGTGATCAACGAGTGGTGCAGTAAGGTTGGAAACCTTAGACGGAGAGCCAATGACTAACTTCATCAATGGTAGTCGCTTGAAGCGCTATGAAGAACCTATAACAGATGATATGCTGATATGCATACATGCTAGTCAGACATGTAAAAAAGCTCAAGCTTTGTTACAAAGTCAAGCAAAAGAAGAAGCTAAGGCTAGAGTAGCACTAGCACGAGAGCGCCGCAAGGCAGCTATCATGGCCATCCACTTGAATGATGATGAAGACTTTGTAGATCCCTTTCATATTGGAGTAAGGATCCCTACTCAAAGAACAATCTTTGCAACGTCTGCACTTATAGATTCGGGAGCCGACTGCAATGTTTTGTCTTATGAAGCGTGGACATCATTAGGCCAACCTTTGCTCACCAATGCATCATTGAACTTCCAGAGTTTCTCTAGTGATGAAACCCCAGCCCTAGGCAAGTGTTGTATTAGTATGTCCATTCAGGATCAATCTATGCACGTGACTTTTTATGTTGCTAACAAGAGCTAAGCAGTGGTGGATGTTGCTCTAGGCAGATCATGGATTAGAACCACCAGATGCGGTATGGACTGGAACTCATGACAATACACCTTATTGGTAAATTCTACTCACCTTACAGGATCAAGTGCTTCGGCACTCCCATCTTTTCAAAAGGTGGAGACCATCACTACTGTGATGGTCTCTATCACTACTGTGATAGAGACAATCTCAAAAGATCCAATGATTTGGGTGAATAATGACAATGACAATACTCAAGGATGGCATGTGCCAACATCTCTCTTATATGCACAAGGCTACGGAAGGGGGGAAGCACTTAGAATTCAAATGTGGTTACCTAAAGCAGCTTGCAAGCCAAGACCCAATGCTGCCAAGGAACATCCAAGGAATACAAAGCTACAGAAGAGGTTCACCAGAGCCAACAGTTTCACCTCCAACAAGACCACTCAACAACGGTGGATCCCAAAGAAGGTTCTACAAGCACAAGGCTACTACGAGGGTGCTACTACCTTGTGGCTACCAAAGAAGAATGCAGGGACTACTGCAACAAAACATAATTATGTTCCTGAATCTACTCAAGAACAAAAGCAGTCAATACCACCTCACGTACAGAAACCAAATCAATACTGGAAACCACGCCTTACCAAGCCTGAAAGAGTCCAGGTGGAAACACAAGCTAACGCGTCAATCGGACATCATCAGAAGGTCTCGAACAGGAAGGGATACTCCAAACTGACATGGGAAGAAAAAGGCAAGTGGGTACCTTTACTCACTTCTATCTCAGAGGCAACACATCAGAAGGAGGGTATTGCAACCTCAGAGTCTATTCCTCAAAACACAAGCAATGTCAAAGTTTGTCTTACAAAGCCGACAACTTTCAATCAGGCTCCTACACAAGTAGACTCCCTGACTATCAACGTTCTTCCTACACAAGTAGACTCCCTGACTATCAAGGAAAGAGCGTTCTTCCTACAACTCCAACTATTTGGAATGTCGTCGGTATTCTACTCTTTCCCTAATCAAATTACATTACCAGCCATAAGTCTACAGGCATAGGTGTTAGAGTTGGGCACTCTGAAGACCCAAGAAAATTTTGAAAGCCCAATGGGATGGCAAGAACACAGCTACCATATGGTTGCCAAAGCTCAGAAGTGTTCAAACATCTCCATTCACACCTCCTCCTATTTGTCCCAATGCATTTCCTATGCCTATCGCTAAAATCTCACCTCTGACTAAACTTCAATCTCTTGCACGTACTCTGAAATGGGTACAAAAAGAGTCCAACAAAAAGGAACCTGTGCCATATGTCAACACCCCACAAACAATTTGCATAATGTTACATCCAAAAACAAACTCATTCTTGAAAGAGCTATCATGCTACAAAAGGTACTTTTTGGCAATTCATCTATCGAATCTATTAGCTCTATTTCCGTCATGCCTGTACATACTAGCATTCTTCGTTCAACTTGCATTAAATAAAAAAATCTGAACACTTCCTTATGTGTTGTGTAGAATAACGAAATGGAGACTTGGCTGGACACATGCAGTCCATCTTTGGACCTAGATAGCACTCACCCTAACCATCAAGGGGGCTATAGCATTGCACCTTTTCAGACGCACTCCCGATATTTTTATGCCCCAGTGGGTGAGGATTGCTGTGGAAGACAATTTGTGGAGTTATACTACCAGCAACATCATCCGTTTCCACACTGCCGGCGACTGTGCTCGTATGGTATTGGGGAATGCTTCCCATATATGTTGGTAGTGTCGCATATACTTCCGTCACTATGGCACTGGTATGATGCAGCAGATCATGGGGGTCACACCTCAACGACATAATCTCTGGGAAATTATGATGCCGCAACGTGGACCCAACCAACAAAGACTCCCGAAAGAGAAAAGAGCTCAAACATGGCACGAGGACACCCTTCGTTTGCTAACCCCTCCCATTTTGCAGGTTCTTCTTCCCGAGGAATCTACATGTCAGTTTTGGCTCAATGTGAGTGAGTCTTTAGAACGGTTTCAAAACCATAGGTGCCTCTTTAGCCTTCCTACTATGCCCATACCATATGTTAGTGAAGATGCACTTCTTCCCTTGCCATCTTCTCCATGGGTAGGATTAGGTTTTGGGTTATCTTTACATCCTGAAGCTATTGATGTCCACCCACCTGAGAATGTAGACATACATCCACCCCCAATGTAAGACTAGCACTTGTACTATCTGAACTAGAAGCCAGGGTACTTTTTTCCATTGGGTTTTTCCCCTCGGCCAAATCCGGTGTTTAGCACCAATGTTTCTTATTTTTTGTCTTTTTAATTTTCTTTCTCTTTAGTTTATTTTGTCGGAATAAAATAGATACAAGCACCAAACTACATCTTCCGCTTCAGTCTCGACAGTCATACGATCAAGTGCAAACAATTCTTCACCAACCAGTGCTTTAACAGAAATAGGTGAACTCATGCCAATCTTTAATGTTTTCTGTATTTTTCTTGTTGCTTGATTGTTTATAAATTTCACTTTACTAAGCATGGCAATATGCATCTCCTTTGGTCTAGAGTAGGGATAGCATTTTAGTGGCTTTAGACTTGATAGTGTAAGTTTGACCGTAATTGTTTTTACCCGTTTAAGCAATACAAAGTAATTAGTGTTTTGTGCTAAAGGTAAAGTTCCAGACCTAGGACAAAGAGACTAAATTAATCATAGGACCATCAGTGGATATCTTTCCCTTACTAGGACATTGCTTAGGGACAATCTAATAAACCTTCCATAACAAAAATTGGCATGACAAAAATAAAAGAAAAGTGTATATGTTTGTGGCCTATTGCCTTGTTATTCATGGTAGGCGAGGGAGGTCTATACCTTTCCCAGACCAATGCCTTGTGAATAGCCATACCGCGGGTGCGCAAACATACTCTTGAAGAGAGCCCTGTCCAAAAAAAAAGAGGATAGAAAGGCACCAAGATAAATGCTTGTCTAATCCAGGATGGTCGCCGTTGTGCTTAAAATATTAAACCAAAACACTAAGCAATATCAAGATTCTGCCACTACATAATTATGTTAGATTTATTAGTGTGTTGACCGACATCTTTGACTTAGCATAGGCTCAGTATACCACTTAATAGTCCCTCGATTAATTGTTGTCTTTTGCCTTCTAGGAAAAGAACAATACATTTGGCATAAAACATTCTTTACTTTAGTTAGCTGCAGGTAGTAATTATTAAGGCTCGAACTAACCTATTCAATCTCTACACTGCTTCAATGTTTCCTTCCTCTAGCTAATTGGATGTCTATTGCCATGTCTTATTTATAAAATTGCTTGTTTTGTTATTGTCTGTCAGTACTTTTGCTTTCAAAAAAAAAAGAAAAAAAGAACACAAACCACCTATCGTTTTGATGCTACTTTTCCTTGGCATCTACGCGCTCGAGGACGTGCGTAAAATAGGAAGGGGGGAATGTTGCGTGACGAGTGGTGATCAATGCAAGGATGCAACACAAAGATGGAAGCAGGAAAACAAGAGACTTGACATTCTTATTTAGGGCTCTTGTAGAGAGTTCCAAGTTGTAGGTGAGTGTGGGAGTGGGCTTGAGAATAATCCCACATGGGAAGTTTTGGGAGTTTTAGGAGTTTTAGTATAAATAGTGGCTCATTTGAGAGCTCAAGGACACATTGGGATGAACTCATGCTTGAGCTCTCTTGAGACTAGCTTTCCCTCTTGTTCATAGAGGTGCAAGCTCTTCTCTCTCCCCATCTACACTATTGTATGAGCAATGCTCTTCCAATTCAATGCAATGAGATGATGTTTTTCTCTCTTCTCATCTCTATTCTCTAGTGTGCATGCTTCTTTGTTGATGCTTGTGGATTCTCTATTAGGCTTTGTGTGGTAGTGGATTCAAGCTTAAGCTTCTCCATAGCTTGTAGCTTTTCCATGGGCAAGGCATTGCTTGAGTAGTGAATGAGAATGCATGTTTATTTCAGGTTCCATTAAGCTTCAAGGTTTGTGTGCATGCTAGGGAAGTAAGTGCTTGAGAATGAAGTGTGCTTTGAGCTTGTGTGCTTATGAGTGAGCTTGTGTGTGCATTAGCTTAGCCATCTTCTTGTATTGGATGCATGAATGAGTGGGATGATGAGTGAATGAGCTATGGCAAGATTGACCTTGTGTGTGTAAAGTCTATGTCAAGATAGTGGTGTTCATAGCATTCTCTCCCAAAAGGGATAAGCTTCCATGCACCTAACCGGGTTGAATCCCCTAGCGAGGAGTGTTTATCATTCTATTGGTGAGCTAGGAGTGTAGTCTACTTGCCTATATTGCATACGTAGGGAGACAACCGTCTTTTCACTCCCTAAATTTGGATGAATCTTATTGGTCCATAGGAACCTTAATTTAAAATTTTGAAAAAATCTTGACCCCTAGGATAAGGCCTCTTGAAAAGATTATACTTAATTTCTAATGCACCTTCTGAAAATCTTTTTGAACTTCTATTTCGGGGGAACTTATTTAAATACAAAGAGATATTTTTCCATCCAAAAATATTTAACATCTGAATAATCTCTCTCTAGAAGATTTTCTCTCTCTAGGCCAAAACAGATCTTTTATATTTCTAAAGAGGGATTTGAGTACAAGGGAAGATACTGGACATCCTGAGAGGCTAGGGAGGAATCTTACATTCTACCCCACTTAAAAAACGCAAGATGTCCTCATCTCGCAGGTGGAGTATGATCTCTTTCATCTTTTTCTTCTTCTTCAATCACTTCCAGCGTTACTACCTTGGAAGTGGACGGCCGATTTGGGAACAACTCTCTTTGACTTCCCCTATTGTGAGGTGGAGGTCTTGCATTACTTTGGATTGAATCTGCAGGTTGGATAGAGGGTCTACCTCTGGGATTTCCCTGATTTTGGCGGATAGAATCCTGATTACTCTGGAAGGAAGGGGCTGGAGTCTGGAATCTTGATCCCTGATTTCCCTGCCCTGAAAACCTTGATCCAAAAGGAGTTGGGCAATCCATACTGCGATGTCCAATTCCTTGACAGTTATAGCATTTCACTTTCTTGTTCAAGGGTGGAACTTCAGAAGTTGAAATCCAGGGGATTGAGTTTCGGGAAAAGGACATTTCTTTTATTTTGGAACTTCCCATATCCTAGGTTTGACCCTGATATCTCTTAGGCGGAGGAAGGTTGGAATCATCTTCTGGGAATAAAAACCTTTTGAAAGGTGATGGTGCTAGCTTTGGCGGGACTTTGACATCAAAGGCTTTGGCAAAATGCTTCGTCATCCAAACTGCTTCAATCATGGAAACTAGCTTGGCATTCTTCACCACCACGAGGTTCGTTCAGTCCCCAAATGAACCTGGCTATCAGCTGTTCTTTATCCAATGGAGGCAAGTATATGAGGAGGAGGGCGAATGCGCGATATGCTTCAATAGTTCTACTCCCCTGGGTTAACTCTAAGAATTCGTTCATCTTTGTTTCTAAAAAGCCAGGAGGATAGAACCTCGTCCTTAGGTAAATTTGAGATCAGTCGAGGTTTGGGTATTTCGGTCGAGATGGTTTGTCTCATAGTGGTTTCTCCATGCCACTCTAGCTGTCTTCACTATCTTTAGCCTTGCAAGAGCCATTTTGCTCTTCTCATTGTACCCGGTGACATCGAAGTATTCTTCCATTGATTCGATCCACTTCTCCATAGCCTTGCCCAAGTTTTCCCCTTCACCCTTGAAAGACCAAGCTGCGAACTATGAAGAGTTTTACGAACATCCAAGTCGAGCTCTTCTTCATCGAGTTGGGGGTTAACATTTCTACCATGGCGACCTCGATCCATGTTCCTATCAATACGAAAATTCTTGTAAAGTCTCTTTATTTATGATTCAATCTGATTTTTGATTCAATTGATTTCGAGGTTCTCTAAATAGGTCGACTCCCCACAAAATCAAGGGATAAAGATACTCATATAGAATGCATTATCAGTTAACAATTCATTCAGAATATCTCATTCATATCTTTAACACAATAATGGTCCATCAGACTAATTTTTTCCATATTAACAGTCCTTCATGATGGGAATTTTAATTTTTGAGATTTTTAATTTATGATCCCTTAACTTGATCCATTGAACAAAAGTTAACAGTAGCAATCTGCTAGCATAATCCACTAATCTCATAGTGATTGGCTGAAGTCATTAACGTTATTCCAGTTAAGAACATCATCACAGGGACTCGTCCCTTTCATCCTCATTGTGGTTTCGTTCAGCTTATTACATTTCAACCAAATTTCAGGGATCATCATTGTGGTTTCGTTCAGCTTATTACATTTCAACCAAATTTCAAGGATCATCATTTTTTCAATCAGAATCCAAATCAACTCATCAGTTCTCATCCAGAATTTAAAAATCATATCAACCACATTCATCATCTGGACTCATTAGTTCTCAACTAGAATTTAAAAATCATATCAACCACATTCGAATTCATCATCTGGATAGCATTAATGCTTATAATTTCAAGTCTTAGATTTACTTATATATACTGCCAGTAAAGAGCTGCAATTATACCCTCGGTATATACGGGTAGTCATGGTTCTTGGAACTATAAAGTAAATACCATCATGTCTAGGCCTCAAGCAAGTCAAGGATTCCATACAATTGCGGTACTTCCATCTGAAGACCCAATTACCAATTTACAAATTTCAGTTTGAATATCAAATTGTATGAATTTTATCACACAATTATAACCTTTTAGTGCTTCTTGAAAATTTTTTGACATATTTGGCTTCTCTGTTGATCCTCATTAGCCAAATAGCTCTGATACCAATTATAAGATCCATGTCCCCACCGCGCAACAAATTCAGGGTGCTAGCAGCGGAAGTAGCACTTCTTACGTGGGGCAGGGTCCCACATTGGGGCCTCGCCCATGGATATCCGGACAAGAGACTAATCCATCGGTTTTTCCAAGACCGAACCAGAAAAACTTCCTTTGCCCGGAAAGCACAGAGATTCCACCAGGATAACTTTTCCCTAACGTAGTCAAAAGCCTTAACTAATTGAGCTCATCTAACCGAACCCGTAAGTCCCATAGTCAGATTTGGGAAATAGACTATACTTGGATCATAGAGACCAACACTTTTTTCCTCATTGAGAGGCACAGCCATTGATTCTTTTTCATAGAACAATTTTTGTCCGGAATTTACTTCATCTATCGAACTAAACAGAAATTGAGTCTCCATTTACGGATCCATCAGGCCAGCCTAACCCCATCCAGTCCCATGGGTTAGCCAACCACCCAACCACTTTAGTGATGGGATCCAATTAGGAATTTGGTTAGGTTTTGTCCCGGGTACCAGGGAAAAGAGTTCCCAGGCCCCTAGCCGGATGTTCATACAAACATAAAACTAGTCACACCACTTACACACCCAATATGGAATTGCCTTTTTTCTCAGCATCAGCTATCTTTAAAACAATCCTTTAATGAAACCATTGTGTCACTGATCACAATCCTAAAAATCTCTGGTTGAATCCTTATTTCCAATCATTCCTTCATTGGAGTATCTATGGCATCATTGGCAACCAGAACGCTCACCACCTGTCCACTCAAGGGCCTTTTCAATAGTTCCCAGCTCATAGTACCTGGCAATATAATCACTAATAAAAGTCAAGATGGAATCTCCATTGAAGATCAGCAAGATCAACCAACAGATCCATATAAAAAAGCCATGGACTCATTCGTTTTGAGGACCAGCAAGGTCAATCAACCAGATCTATGCCTGATTTTAGAAAACAACTCTTACTCCTTGTTCCAATATCTTCCCCGACGTACTAGTGGGTATCTTTGGCGACCCAGAGCCCGAGCACCGTATGGTCAACACCCTCTAGGATCCTTTGCAGGTCACCTAGCGCTTTACTCATAGGCCACTTCCTTGGTCCCTCATCCACTGTACCGGAAGCTTACCATTTTAATCAAACCAAGACTGGTCAAGATCTCGGTCGACCTTGCTACGCGAGACATCCTCCATTGACTCTCCGTCAGCTGTTGCAACTTTATCAGTTAGGTCTCCACGACCTTATTCACAAGACGATCAAAATGCTTCCTGAGCATTCTTGACATAAAACAATCATTTACAAACAGGTCACAAATTTAATTTCTATAATAAACTCTCATCTTTCCACATTATCGCTCATGAGTCCACATTACTTATTCCACATTCAATTCATATGTGTACCCATTCTCATCGAATCACATCATTTTCCATCACATCACATCAGATTCATTCACATCACATATCATTCATTCACGTCCTGATTCACATGTCATTACATCTCATCCATTCACCCATATCGACGTCACATCCTTTCACATCCACACTCGCAATCATTATTCCACCTACACATCCACATTCGTACATCCACATCCATACATCCACATCCACATCTGCATTCATACATCCACATCCATACATCCACATCCACATTCACATTCATACATCCACATCTATATCTACATCCATACATCCATTTTCACATCCACATTCATACATCCATATCCACATCCACATCCATACATCCATTTCCACATCCACATCCATATTCATACACATCCACATCTATATCTACATCCATACTACATCTATTTCCACATCCACATTCATACATCCACATCCATATCTCATTTCCTTCAACCCACATCATTCACACTTCAAACCACATCATCTATACATCCATCCACATTACTCTACATCATTCACACATCAAACCACATCATTCATTCATCCATCCACATTAATCTACATCATTCACACATCAAACCACATCATCCATCCATCCATTTACATCAACCCACATCATTCACACATCAAAACACATCATCCATACATCCATCTACATTGATCTACATCATTCACATCCTAATTCACAGGACATCACATCCATTCATCCCTTTACATTTATCTGATTCATATCACTTCCATTCATCCATTCATAGAATGTAAGAGAATTCTAATTTTTTGATATAAAGATTCTTTACGCATCTAATTGGGCATAAAGACGACTTTAGTAGGAATAACACTTTTATAAAAATCCTTTTATGCATCTATTCATGCATAAATTCAATTTTAAGAAAAATAACACTTTCGAATTAAAAATAAACCTTTTATGCATTTTACTATGCATAAATTCCATTTTAATGAGAATAACACTTTCAAAATGAAAATAAATCTTTTATGTATCTATCTATGCATAAATTCAATTTTAATGAAAATAATACTTTCGAAATAAAATTAAATCTTTTATGCATCTTTCTATGCATAAAATCAAAATTGATAAGAATAAGTCTTTTGGATTAAAAGTAAAATTCTTTATGCATCTATTTATGCATAAAATCAAAATTGATGAAAAATAACTCTTTTGAATTAAAAATAAAATTCTTTATACATCTTTATATGCATAAAATCAAAATTGATAAGAATAACTCTTTTGGAATAAAAATAAAATTCTTATGCATCTATTTATGCATAAAATCAAAATTGATGAAAATAACTCTTTTGAATAAAAAATAAAATTCTTTATGCATCTTTCTATGCATAAAATCAAAATTGATAAGAATAACTCTTTTGAAATAAAAATAAAATTCTTTATGCATCTATTTATGCATAAAATCAAAATTGATGAAAATAACTGTTTTAAATTAAGAATTCTTTATGCATCTTTCTATGCATAAAATCAAAATTGATGAAAATAACTCTTTTGATTTGAGAATATAATTCTTTATGCATCTTTCTATGCATAAAATCAAAATTGATAAGAATAACTCTTTTGAAATAAAAATAAAATTCTTTATGCATCTATTTATGTATAAAATTAAAATTGATGAAAATAACTCTTTTGAATTAAAAATAAAATTCTTTATGTATCTTTCTATGCATAAAATCAAAATTGATGAAAATAACTCTTTTGAATTGAAAATAAAATTCTTTATGCATCTGTTTATGCATAAAATCAAAATTGATAAGAATAACTCTTTTGGAATAAAAATAAAAGTCTTTATGCATCTATTTATGCATAAAATTAAAATTGATGAAAATGACTCTTATGAATTAAAAATAGAATTCTTTATGCATTTTTCTATGCATAAAATCAAAATTGATGAAAATAACTCTTTCGAAATAAAAATAGATTTCTTTATGCATAAAATCAATTTTTGATGAGAATAACACTTTTGGATTAAAATAAATTCTTTATGCATCTTTCCATGCATAAATCTAATTTAGTAGGAATTACACTTTTAGAATAAAAGAGGTTCTCTTATACATCTTCCCATGCATAAAAACTAATTCCAATGAAAAATAACTCTTTTGAAATAAAAACTCTAATAAAAAATAACTCTTTTGAAATAAAAACTTTCTTTTATGCATAAATTCAATTCTGATGAAAGTCACTCTTTTATAATAAAATAATTTCTTTTATGCATCTAATTTATGCATAAAATCCATTTATGATGAAAATCACACTTTTAATATAAAAAATTTATTTATGCATATGTTTATGCATAAATAATTTATGATGAAAATCACTCTTTTAATATATATAAAAATCTTTTATGCATACAAATCATTTATGGTGAAAATCACTCTTTTGATATAAAAGAATTTCTTTTATGCATCCAATTATGCATAAAAATCATTTATGATGATAATAACACTTTTATAATCAAAATAACAATTTCAATATGCTTCCTTCTATGCATAGAATTTAATTCTAAAGAAAGTAACCCTTTTTCTTAATAAAATATTTTTAGTATGCATTTTACTATACCTAGGATGAAAAATAACACTTTAAGAATACATATACGATGGGAATTACTCTTTTTGAATTAAAAAAAGCAAAACTTATTTTACACAATTTTAGAAAATTTTGCCATAAGCTGACCATTTTTCAATTTTTAACTCTATAAAATTAACTAGAATTTCACAAGAGTATTTAAATCATTCTAATGTAAACATTTTCTACTTATCAAAGAGAAACATTATGAAAAACATGATTTTATCCATTAATCATTCATCTAGGATAAAGAATGGTTGGATTTACTAAAGAAGAGAGGGGAATGCCTTTTTTCAATGAGGCATAACATCATATTCATAATAGAGAAGACAAAATCATAAAAACCATAAAATGAAATAGAAAAGGGAAGAATCTCCAACTTACAAGGATAATTTGAGAGCATTCCTTTGGCTTGATGGTTTGAGGGATCTACTATTGTTTGAAACAAGAGTAGCCACCAATCTTTAGAAGAGGGAGGTCAAAAACTAATGAATTACGAGTAAATTCACAGTTTTTGGCTCTTAGGAGAAGCAGGGTAATAGTGCAAAAATACTATTAAGCTTCAACAAAGGGGGAGGCTTTTATTTATAGGAAAATGTGAACCTCTAACCAAGCAAACTGATTCTAGAAATTTCCAGATCAGTTTGGTCAAATTTTTGACCATTTTTGGGTCAGTTTAGTCCACTTTTTGGATCTAGTTGAAACAGGAGAGAGGAGAGATAAAAATACCTCATTATTTGGGAGTTTAAAACTCTCCCACACATGTGAAATAGGTGCCTCCTTCATGAGGGGAATTCCCCCATACTGAGGTGTCAAAAATGCATCATTTCTTCTAAATATCTCTCTTTTTTAACTATTAACCTTGTCCTTAGTCAACTCTTCATCTTATGTGAGTATTTACTCATTTTTGGATTTTCCTTTTACTCTTCCATTTATCTCCTCCCTACATTTGGATGAATCTTATTGGAACCTTAATTTAAAAATTTCAAAAAAATCTTGACCCTAGGATAAGGCCTCTTGAACAGATTATACTTGATTTCTAATGCACCTTCGGAAAATCTTTTTGAACTTTTGTTTTGGGGTAACTTATTTAAATACAAATAGATATTTTTCATCCAAAAATATTTAAAATCTAAATAACCTCTCTCTAGAAGATTTTCTCTCTCTACGCCAAAATAGGTATAAACAAGATCTTTTATATTTCTGAAGAGGGATTTGACTACAGGGGAAGATAGTGGACATCCTGAGAGGCTCGGGAGGAATCTTACATTCTACCCCACTTAAAAAACGCGAGATGTCCTCATCTCGCAGGTGGAGTATGATCTCTTTCATCATCTTCTTCTTCTTCAATCACTTCCAGTGTTACTGCCTTGGAAGTGGACGGCCGATTTGGGAACAACTCTCTTTGACTTCCCCTATTCTGAGGTGGAGGTCTTGCATTACTTTGGATTGAATTTGCAGGTTGGATAGAGGGTCTACCTCTAGGATTTCCCTGATTTTGGCAGATAGAATCCTGATTACTCTGGAAGGAAGGGGCTGGAGTCTAGAATCTTGATCCTTGATTTCCCTGCCCTGAAAACCTTGATCCAAAAGGAGGTGGGCAATCCATACTGCGATGTCCAAATCCTTGATAGTTATAGCATTTCACTCTCTTGTTCAAGGGTGGAACTTCAGAAGTTGAAAATCCAGGGGATTGACTTTCGAGAAAATGACATTTCTTTTATTTTGGAACTTCCCATATCATGGGTTTGACCCTGATATCTCTTAGGCGGAGGAAGGTTGGAATCATCTTCTAGGAATAAAAACCTTTTGAAAGGTGATGGTGCTGGCTTTGGCGAGACTTTGACATCAAAGGTTTTGGCAAAATCCTTCGTCATCCAAACTACTTCGGTCATGGAAACTGGCTTGGCATTCTTCACCAGGATATTCAAAGGTTCGTTCAGTCCCCGAATGAACCAATCAGCTGTTCTTTATCCAATGGAGGCAAGTATCTGAGGAGGAGGGCGAATGCGTGATATGCTTCAATAGTTCTACTCCCCTGGGTTAACTCTAAGAATTCGTTCATCTTTGTTTCTAAAAAGCCGAGAGGACAGAACCTCATCCTTAGGTAAATTTTGAGATCAGTCCAAGTTTGGGTATTTCGGTCGAGACGGTTTGTCTCACAGTGGTTTCTCCATGCCACTCTAACTGTCTCCACTATCTTCAGCCTTGCAAGAGCCATTTTGCTCTTCTTATTGTACCCGGTGACATTGAAGTATTCTTCCATTGATTCAATCCACTTCTCCACAGCCTCGCCCAAGTTTTTCCCTTCACCCTTGAAAGGTCCAGGCTGCGAACTATGAAGAGTTTTACGAACATCCAGGTCGAGCTCTTCTTCATCGAGTTGGGGGTTAACATTTCTACCACGACGACCTCAATCCAAGTTCCTATCAATACGAAAATTCTTGTAAAGTCTCTTTATTTATGATTCAATCTGATTTTTGATTCAACTGATTCCGAGGTTCTCTAAATAGGTCGGCTCCCCACAGAATCAAGGGATAAAGATACTCATATAGAACACATTATCAGTTAACAATTCATTCAGAATATCTCATTCATATCTTTAACACAATAATGGTCCATCAGACTAATTTTTTCCATATGAACAGTCCTCCATGATGGGGATTTCAATTTGTGAGATTTTTAATTTATGATCCCTTGATCCACTGAACAAAAGTTAACAGTAGCAATTTGCTAGCACAATCCACTAATCGCATAGTGATTGGCTGAAGTCATTAACGTTATTCCAGTTAAGAACATCATCACACAGGGACTCGTCCCTTTCATCCTCATTGTGGTTTCGCTCAGCTTATTACATTTCAACCAAATTTCAGGGATCATCATTTTTTCAATCATAATCCAAATCAACTCATCAATTTCTCAACCAAAATTTAAAATTCATATCAACCACATTCGAATTCATCATCTGGACTCATCAGTTCTCAACCAGAATTTAAAAATCATATCAACCACATTCGAATTCATCATCTGGATAGCATTAATGCTTATTATTTCAAGTCTTAGATTTACTTATATATACTGCCAGTAAAGAGCTGCAATTATACCCTCGGTATATACGAGTAGTCATGGTTCTTGGAACTATAAGGTAAATACCATCATGTCTAGGCCTTAAGCAAGTCAAGGATTCCATACAATTGTAGTACTTCCATCTGAAGACCTAATTACCAATTTATGAATTTCAGTTTGAATATCAAATTGTATGAATTTTATCACAAAATTACAACCTTTTAGTGCTTCTTGATAAATTTTTGACATATTTGGCTTCTCTGTTGATCCTCATTAGCCAAATAGCTCTGGTACCAATTGTAAGATCCCTGTCCCCACCGCGCAACAAATTCAAGGTGCTAGCATAGCGGAAGTAGCACTTCTTGTGCGGGGCAGGGTCCCACACTTGGGGCCTTGCCCACAGATATCCGGACAAGAGACTAATCCATCGGTTTTTCCAAGACTGAACCCGAAAAAACTTCCTTTGCCCGGAAAGCACAGAGACTCCACCAGGATAACTTTTCCCTAACATAGTCAAAAGCCTTAACTAACTGAGCTCATCTGACCGAACCTGTAAGTCCCATAGTCAGATCAGAGAAATAGACTGTACTTGAATCATAGAGACCAACGCTTTTTTCCTCATTGAGAGGCATAGCCGTTGATTCTTTTCCATAGAACAATTTTTGTCCAATTCACTTCATCTGTCGAACTAAACAAAAATTGAGTCTTGATTTATGGATCCATCAGTCCAGCCTAACCCCATCCAGTCCCATGGGTTAGCCAACCACCCAACCACTGTAGTGATGGGATCCAATTAGGAATTTGGTTAGGTTTTGCCCCCAGTACCAGGGAAAAGAGTTCTGAGATCCCTAGCCGGATGTTCATACAAACATAAAACTAGTCACACCACTTACACACCCCCAATATGGAATTGCCTTTTTTCTCAGCATCAGCTATCTATAAAACAATCCTTTAATGAAACCATTGTGTTACTGATCACAATCCTCAAAATCTCTGGTTGAATCCTTATTTCCAATCAGAAAACAACTCTTACTCCTTGTTCCAATATCTTCCCCGACATACTAATGGGTATCTTCGGTGACCCAGAGCCCGCCGAGCACCGTATGGTCAGCACCCTCTAGGATCCTTCGCAGGTCACCTATCGCTTCACTCATAGGCCACTTCCTTGGTCCCTCATCCACTGTACCGGAAGCTCACCATTTTAATCAAACCGAGGCTGGTCAAGACCTCGGCCGACCTTGCTATGCGAGACGTCCTCTGTTGACTCTCTGTCAGCTATTGCAACTTTATCAGCTAGGTCTCCACGACCTTATTCACAAGACGATCAAAATGCTTCCCCAGCATTCTTGACATAAATCAGTCATTTACAAACAGGTCATAAATTCAATTTCTATAATAACCTCTCTTCTTTACACATTATCTCTCATCAGTCCCACATTACTTATTCCACATTCAATTCATATGTGTACCCATTCTCATCCAATTACATCATTTTCCATCTCATCACATCAGATTCATTCACATCACATATCATTCATTCATGTCTTGATTCACATGTCATCAGATCTCATCCATTCACTCATATTCGACGTCACATCCTTTCACATCGACACTCGCAATCATTATTCCACCTACACATCCACATTCGTACATCCACATCCATACATCCACATCCACATCCGCATTCATACATCCACATCCATATCCACATCCATACATCTACATCCACATTCATACATCCACATCTATATCTACATCCATACATCCATTTACACATCCACATTCATACATCCATATCCACATCCATACATCCATTTCCACATCCACATTCATACATCCACATCTATATCTACATCCATACATCCATATCCACATCCACATTCATACATCCACATCCATATCTACATTCATACATCCATTTCCACATCCACATTCATATCTACATCTATACATCCATTTCCTTCAACCCACGTCATTCACACTTCAAACCACATCATCTATACATCCATCCACATTAATCTACATCATTAACACATCAAACCACATCATCTATACATCCATCCACATTAATCTACATCATTCACACATCAAACCACATCATCCATCCATCCATTTAAATCAACCCACATCATTCACACATCAAACCACATTATCCATACATCTATCTACATTGATCTACATCATTCACATCCTAATTGGACTGGTTACCAAGGCGGTCTTCAGCTTATCAAAAGAACTTTGGCACTTGGCAGACCATTGAAATGGGATATTCTTTTTGAGAAGGTTAGTCAGGGGGGAAGCTATGAGAACATACTTTGGTATAAAAATTCTATACCAACCAGTCAATCCCAAGAATCCTCTGACTTCTTTCACTATCTTTGGTTCGGGCCAATCTATGACAGCTTGGATTTTTGCAGAATCTGGAGAAATTCCATCTTTGGATACCAGAAAGCCCAAGTATTCAACGTGGTTGGCAGAGAAAGTGCATTTACTCTTTTTGGCAAAGAGTTGATGCTTCCTTAGAATATCAAGAACTTTTCGGACATGAGTCTCATGGTCGACTGCATTCCTTGAGTAAATCAGAATGTCATCAAAGAAAACTAGAACAAAGTCATCCAAGTATTCTCTAAGGATGTCCTGCATTAGGCAATTGAATGTAGCTGGGGCATTAGTTAATCCGAACGGCATGATAGTAAATTCATAATGCCCATAGCGAGTATTGATGGCTGTTTTTGGTATATCTAGATCCTTGATCCTGATCTGGTAATACCCAAATTTGAGATCTATTTTTGTGAAGATCTGGGCTCCATTTAGCCTGTCCAAAAGCTCATCAATCCTTGGAATAAGATACTTATTCTTAACTGTCAGCTGATTTAGACCTCTGTAGTCCACACAGAGTCTAAGCGGTCCATCTTTCTTTTTCTGAAAGAGAACTGGCGCACCCCAAGGTGAAACACTGGGTCTTACAAACCCTTGTTCTAACAGCTGCCTAAGCTGTTCCTTGAGTTTGATGGCTTCAGGAACTGGCATTTTGTACGAGCGTAGGGCTACTAGTTGAGCTTTGGGGGTTAATTCAATCACATGATCTGTTTCCCGAATAGGAGGCATTTCAGTTAGTTCTGCTGGGAATAGATCTTCAAATTCACTTAACTATTCTGGTTCTTTAACTTTAAGCTTTGAGTCTACTAGGTTCATTTTGACAACATAAATTTGCTACTTCTTCCTAAGTCCTTTCAGTAACCTGGAAGCTTTTACTAACTGAAGGTCTGGGGATCCGGAAACTCTAGTTCCATGGACTTTGTTCCCGTGAAGGTCATGGAAGGAAATGGTTCCATTGTGACAGTGTATGTTAGCTTGATTTTTGTGGAGCCAATCCATTCCAAGGATTCCGTCAAAAACTCCTAGAGGTAAGACTTTGAACTGATAGTTGGTTACATTACCATCTAGATTGAACTGGATAAGATCTGTCTCATGGTGAGTGAAAAGAGTCTTCCCACTGGCCAATTCAACTTGCATAGGTTTCCCTGATTTCTGTTCTAAGACTAGCTTACGCAAGCATCCTGGGGAAATGAATGAATGAGAACTGCCTGAATCAATCAAAAGCTTAAAAGGCTTACCCTGATACTCTGCTGGAGTATGGATGATGGTGGTTAGGCCCTTGATTTTCAATTGCAGCATAGATTTGCCCTTTTTCCTCTTCTACTACATCTGAAATTGTGACTGCTCTGGCTGCCTGCAGTCTGAGGTAGAACTCTTTCTCTTTTGTTGTTCCAATTCTGGGAAGGAGTTCTGAGATTACTCTGGATAGAGGCAGATGGCTGGGCTAGAATTCTTCTAGGGTTTCCCTGGCTTAGGCGTTGACGGACCTTGATTAGATTGGAATGAAGGGATTGGTCTCTGAATTCGGGGCCTTTGACATCGGGCAGTCTTTTAACTGGTGGCCAAAACCCTGGCATCCAAAACATCGGTTTTCAGTTCTAAGTTCATCCTTCTGATTTTTTGAAAGCGGTGAGGTTCCTGAGAAAGTACTCTGGGGGAAGGGTCTTCCTTCACTTCTGAATCTTCTTGCATCCTGGTTCTGATTCAGATCTTACTGCCTCTTTGGGGGTGGAAAGTTGGAAGTACTTCCCTGGGCTTGGAATCTTTTAAAGTTAGAGGGTGCAGGTTTTGGTGGGACCTTTACTACAAAGGCTTTGGCAAAATCTTTTGCCATTCTTACTGCTTCAGCCATGGACACTGGCTTGGCATTTTTGACCAATGTGTCCAAGGGTTCGTTCATTCCTCGAATGAACCTGGCCATGAGTTGCTCTTCATCAAGAGGCGGTGAATATTTGAGTAGAAGGGCAAAGGCCTGGTGATATTCCTCGATGGTTTTGCTCTCCTGCTTTAGTTCTAAGAATTCGTTCATTTTGGTTTCCAAAAATCCAGGAGGGCAAAATCTCTTTCTTAGGTAGGTTTTTAGATCATTCCAGAATTGAGTATTTCTGTCCAGACGGTTGGTGTCACAGTGGTTCCTCCATGTTACCCTGGCTGTTTCCACTATTTTCAGCCGGGCGGCAAGAGCCATTTTGCTCCGATGATTGTATCCTGTGACGTCAAAATGCTCTTCCATGGCTTCCACCCATTTCTCCACAGCCTCGCCTAGGTTCTCCCCTTCTCCTTTGAAGGGTCCTGTCTGAGTCCTATGAAGAGCCTTGCGAACATCAAGGTCAAGCTCGTCATCTTCAGAGATAGGGTCTGGCTGACGACCACGGTTTCCTCGTCTCATGATTCTGCCAAAATTTATATATTATTAAATTTTTATTTTGATATTATTCACGAGATCCTAAGACCTAGGAGTTCGGAAAACAATTTCTTAAATAAGACAAGATCTTAATGGAGATCTATGACATATGTCCGATAACAGATTTTTTTTCTTTATCAACAGATCGTCTGCCGTAAACAATCATTTATACAACAGGAAATTTTTCTCCGAAAAACATTTCTTTATTTATATAAAAGTTGCATTATGTACATAGAGCAGCTCGGGCTCCATATTCAGCGCCTCAGTCGTAATCGCATAAAGAAGCAAAACTGAGAAGAAGACATACCATGGTATACACGATTCATTATACAAGGAGGTGCTGTAATTCTATTCCTAGGGATAAAGCAGCTAAGAAGTCTAAAAAATTGGCATGAAGTCCTGAAGTTCTTGGGTGAATGATCAAAGAGCTGCACATGCTGAACAAGCCCTAGTCTTATCAGAATCATGGCCAAGGAGATATTTTGCCTAAGCCTCCGACGCTAGCTGGTACTGACATTAATACACTGTTCTCCATTGAACCACATATATCGATATCGCTCAAGAGGATCAGGAAAGTAAAGACTCTCAAAATGGCGAGCGAGACTCACTCTGCTATCCATACATCCACATTCATGCATACATATCCACATTCATGCATCCACATCTACATGCATACATCCATACATACACATCCACATTCACATCCATACATCCACATCCACATCCACATTCACATCCATACATCCACATCCACATTCATACATCCACATCTACATGCATACATCCATACATACGCATCCACATTCACATCCATACATCCACATCCACATTCATACATCCACACATACACATCCACATTCACATCCATACATCCACATCCACATCCACATCCACATTCACATCCATACATCCACATCCACATCCACATCCACATCCACATCCACATCCACATTCACACATCCACATCACATACACTTCTTACCTCATCCCATACACATCTTATCACATCTCATACACCTCTTATCACTTCCTATCTCATCTTATACACATCTTTTTATGCATAAATTCTATTTAAGGAGACTAACACTCTCGGATTAAAAATCCATCTTTTATGCATCTTCCTATGCATAAATTCATTTTAAATGAGAATGACACTTTCGCATTAAAATCAATCTTTTATGCATCTTCCTATGCATAAATTCAATTTAGTAGGAATTACTCTTTATGCATACCTCTATGCATGAAATTCAATTATGCTAAAAGTAACACTTTTGTAATATAATAATCATCTTTTATGCATACCTCTATGCATGAAATTCAATTATGCTAAAAGTAACACTTTTGTAATAAAATAATCATCTTTTATGCATACCTCTATGCATGAAATTCAATTATGCTAAAAGTAACACTTTTGTAATAAAATAATCATCACCATTCACCTAGGATAGAGAATGGTTGGTTTTGTTAGAGAAGAGAGGGGAATGCCTTTTGTAATGAGGCCTAACATTATAGAGAAGACATAAAGCATAAAAGTCATTTGAAACCATAAACATCCATAAAATAAGTGCAAGAAAAGAAGAATCACCAACTTACTAATGACTTTGATAGCTTTCCTTTGGCTTGATGGTTTGAGGGTTCAACTCTTGTTTGAACAAGAGTGTCCCACCAATCTTTGGAAGAGGAAAATGTCAAAAACTAATGAATTATTAATAAATTCATAGTTCTTGGCTTGGGTGGAGTAGAGTAATAATGCATTAAACATTGTTAAGTTTCAACAAAGGGGAAGGCCTCTATTTATAGGAAAAAGTGAGCTCCTAACCAAACAAACTGATTCTAGAATTTTCCAACTCAGTTTGGTCAATTTTTGACCATTTTTAGGTCAGTTGAGCTAACTTTTTGCAACTAAACTTGAATTAGGAGAGAGGAGAGATGAAATATCTCAATTTTTATGAGTTTAAAACTCATTCAAGCATGTGAAATATGCACCTCCTTTAATGGACTCCCCTTCCTTACATATGTGTCAAAATGGAATCATTATACCTAAAATATCTCATTTTTTTAATATTGCTCATAGTTTTTTACTAATAAACCTTGTACATTTTCAACTCTTCATCTTATGTTAGCATTTACTCATTTATGGATACCCAAAATATCTCATATTTTTAATATTTCTCATAGTTTTTTTACTAATAAACCTTGTACATAGTCAACTCTTCATCTTATGTGAGCATTTACTCATTTTTGGGTATCATCTTTTACAAAATTGGATTTATCTCCTCTCCACACATGGATTGATCTTATTGGTCCAAAGGAACCTTAATTGGACCATAGTCTAAAAATTTCTGAAAATCTAGATCCTTAGGCTAAGGTCCTTCATACCCATTTCCAATTAATTTCAATTGCACATTGGAAAGTTCTTTTTGAATTTCTATTTCAGGGGAACTTATTTTAATAAGATGAGTTATTTTTCTATCCAAAAATAATCATTATCTAAATATTCTCTCTCTAGAATATTTTCTCTCTCTATGTCAAAACAGGCAGAGACGAGATCTCTTATATTTCTGAAGAGGGAATTGATTACAGGGGGAAGATGCTGGACATTTTGAGAGGCTGGGGAGGAATCTTACATTCTCTCCTACTTGAAAAACGCGAGATGTCCTCATCTCGCAAACTGGGATAATTTCACAAGATGCACGAATATGAGACTAAGAAAATTTAATTAAGATCAACCACCAAAAAAAAAGTCTCAAAGAGAGTAAGACTCAAGACAAGAACAAAGATTTCAACTTTATTCACTCTTGGAACATATACAGTAAAGATAGAAGAACTTTTTACACTTCCATAAGCCCGTCCATCATATGGTCACAAAAGCAGCACTCACAAGCTGCACACGTATAAGGTAACTCGTCTATGGGAATAATTCGGCTTGTTATTGCAGCACCTACCTCAGTGGTATGAGGTGATCTAACAAAAGGACCTCTGAGAGGCAAGCCAAAAACAGGGTAAAGGCATATCTTCTGATGAGGAAGAAAACACGCCAGTAAGAAGACCCGCTCAGAAAACCCAATATGTCTTGATCTCATCACACAATAGTATTGGGGACCCAAACCCAAACCTTCAATAACAATAGCTAAGCGGACATTGTTACGAAAGTGCTGCTGACCCCACGGTGTTACCCTAGTTATGTCTTGATAGGTCTGCCATTTGGTCTGAGCTACAGAAGTTCCCAAGTGAGGGGAAAGTGAGCGCTCATACAGTTCTATAAAATCCTTCTTCACAGACTCGCTTGCGTCTTGAAGGTGAGAAATCATCATGGATAAAACCAATTCCTACTGCCAAGCCATGAAGGAGATTAAGAAAGAAAGGAGATTGATGGAAGTAAGATTACTGTGAGCGACAAGTAAAAGATACGACTTATATAAAGGAAGGAGCTAGCGTAACCTAGAAGCCAGCGGGCCACTAAAGCTTTTTCGCCTTTCGATGAATTGGTGGTTTGGCACATATTTCTATAGAAGGTTTACATGAAATACATTATGAACTTTGAGATGATGAGGTAGAAAAGCTCGTAGGCTAAGTCACCTACTTTCATTGAAATCCGATATGGCCCACAATATCTGGGAGATAACTTCTTATATTTCCTAAGAGATAAAGAACTTCTTTTGGGCCGTACTCGAATGAAGACCATATCTGCTTCTTTGAATTCTCTGATTGCCCTCTTCTTATCTGCATACTGCTTCTGTCAATCTTGGGCAGTCTTTTAACTGATGACCAAAACCTTGGCATCCAAAACATCGGTTCTCACTTCTGAACTCATCGTTCATAATCCTTAAAACAGGTGGGACTTCTGAGAAGTATTTCTGGGGAAAGGGTCTTCCTTTTTTTCAACAAAATCTTTCTTTTATTTAGAGAGGGAATAATTATAAGATCAAAAAAGGAGATTCTTACTCCTGTATACCTCGAAGGCTAGGGGAGGAATCTTACATTCTATCCCACTTAAAAAAGTGCAAGATGTCCTCATCTCGCAAAGTAAAGGATAACACTTTTTCTTAAGATCCAATTTATTCTGGGGTTCCTTATATTCTGGTCAACCCAACAGAATACGGGGATAAACATCCCTTATATAGAACTCATCATTAAATAACAATTCATTCAGATCATAACATCCATATTTTTAACACGATAATGATCCATTAGATCGAAAAATTTCTTTCTGAACATTCCTCCATGGAAATTTCAGTCAAGCAAGTTCTTAATTTGTCATCCCTTAACTTGATCTACCGAGTCAAGTGTTAACAGTAGCAATTTGACAGCACAATCCACTAATCTCATAGTGATTTGCTGAAATCATTATCATCATTCCAGTTATGAATATCATCACAGGGACTCGTCCCATTCATCCTCATAGAGGTTTCGCTCAGCTTATTACATTTCAACCAAATTTCAAGGATCATCATTTTTCAATCAGAATCCAAATTAATTCATCAGTTCTCAAACAGAATTAAAAATCATATCAACCACATTCGAAATCATCATCTGGATATCATTAATGCTTATAATTTCAAGTCTTAGATTTACTCGTATATACTGCCGATAAAGAGCTACAGCTATATCCTCGGTATATACAGGTAGTCATGATACTTGGAACTATAAGGTAAATACTATCATGTCTAGATCTCAAGCAAGTAGGGTTCCATAGAATTGCGGTACTTCTATCTGAAGACCCAATTACTAATTTACAAATTTTGAGTTTGAATATCAATTTGTATGAATTATATCACACAATTACAACCTTTTTGTGCTACTTGATAAATTTTTGACATATTTGGCTTCTCAGTTGATCTTTATTAGCCAATTTGCTCTGATACCAACTGTGAGATTCCTCAGAGCAAATGGGTTAATAAAGATCAACTGAGAAGCCAAATATGTCAAAAATTTATCAAGAAACACAAAAAGGTTGTAATTGTGTGATATTATTCATACAATTTGATATTCAAACTGAAAAATTCGTAATTTAGTAATTGGGTTTTCAGATGGAAGTATCGCAATTGTATGGAACCCTGACTTGCTTGAGGCCTAGACATGATGGTATCTATCTTATAGTTCCAAGTATCATGACTAACCGTATATACCGAGGGTATAACTGCAGTTCTTTATCGGCAATATATACGAGTAAATCTAAGACTTGAAATTGTAAGCATTAATGCTATCCAGTAAATGAATTCGAATGTGGTTGATATGATTTTTAATTCTGTTTGAGAACTGATGACTAATTAATCCACCACAATGTTTGATGACATAAATAAATATGTTCCTTAATTAAGGCCCTTTTCACAAGGGCATCAATTTGTTTTCTAATTAATCCTATCATAATGTTTAACATAAATAAATATGTTCCTTAATTTAAGGCCCTTTTCACAAGGTTCGTTTTTAACAGCCTTTTTCCACAGTACAATAATGCCAAAGACAAGATTTATAAAGAAGGTTTATACATGAATCAATTCCATACAAGCCAGACCGGCTCTCTTATTATTTTCCTTTATACCGAGCGATGATCTAATGTGCATTGTGCTTTTAGTATATTGTGCTATATATATATATACATACATACATACATATGTATATATATATGTATATATAATGTATATATATATATGTATGTATGTACATGTATGTATGTATATATATATGTATATATATATATGTATGTATGTATATATATATGTATATATATATATATATATATGTATATATATATATATATGTATATATATATGTATGTATACATATATATACATATACATACATATACATATATATACATACATATATATATATACATATATATATACATACATATATATATACATGTATATATATACATATATATATATATACATACATACATATATATATACATGTATATATATACATACATACATATATATATACATGTATATATATACATATATATGTATGTATATATATACATGTATATATATATATGTATATATATACATATATATGTATGTATATATATACATGTATATATATATATGTATATATATATATATATATATATATATATACATACATATATATATGTATATATATACATGTATATATATGTATGTATATATATATATATACATGTATATATATATATGTGTATATATATATATACATACATATATATATGTATATATATACATGTATATATATATATGTATGTATATATATATATGTATGTATATATATGTATATATATACATGTATATATATATATGTATGTATATATATATATATATGTATATATATACATGTATATATATACATGTATATATATATATGTATGTATATATATATATATATATATATGTATATATATACATGTATATATATATATATGTATATATATATATATATATATGTATATGTATATATATGTATATATACATATACATATATATATATATATATATATATATGCACATATATACATACATATATATATATATATGTATGTATATATGTGCATATATATATGTATATATATATATATATATATGTATGTATATGCACATATATACATACATACATATATATATATATATATATATATATATATATATATATATATATATATATATGTATGTATATACATATATATATGTATGTATGACAAACATATATATATATATATATATATATATATATATATATATATACATACATATATATGTATTTATACATATATATATTAGCAGCTTTATCATCGTTCAATTCTCAACATGCATATTATTTGTAAAACGAAGAAAAAGCACATAGTAAGAAACTTTATCACCGTTCAAGACTGAGCATATATTGTGCAATGTGCTACTAGTATATTGTGCTATATATATATATATAATAGTAGCTTCATCATCGTTCAAGGCTCAATAGGCAAGGGTTGAAGAGTTGGGAAGCAAGGGTTGAGAAGCAAGGGCTTATATTTTAAGTGGAAAGAGCGGTGGTCACGTTGGTATATTTGTAAAACCAAGAAAGTTGTGGCCACTATGATTCTTATGGATGAGGGAGAGGACACCAAAATGGATGATGAATTTCCATTTGATGCTGGTGCTATGGATAATGGACACATTATGATAAACACATGACATACCAAAAGTCTCAAATTTCTTAACTTTTAGTATATGTTTGTTCTATATCTAGAGAGCTAAGGGTGGATTCCAAGGATCCAAGTTCCCTAAGATTAGTGGGATCCATCAATGAGAGAGTTACTCACATTCTAGTCTATTCGGGGAGCACTCATAGCTTTGTCAATCACAAAACTCTTTCAACCTCACTCTGATGGAGTTTCCCATTACCTTCCAAGGACAAGAGGCCAAGGTGAAAAGGAGGAAACTAGGATGGCATGCCCTTCTACCAAGGTTGTTTATCATCTTCATACACTTGGGAAGGTGATTTAGTGGTATTGGACATGGGTCATATTTTTTTGATAATAGGGTGTGACTGGTTGTCAAGTGATTTAGTGGTATTGGGGACAAAGGTCATATTGATTTGATAATAGGATGTGATTGAACCGTGACTTCCGTATAAATCTTCAACAAAAGGGATCATAATCTTTGACCATCATGGGACATCAAGTATTATGTAAGATTCCTCCCCGTCCTCTCAAGATGTCCAGCATCTTCCCCTGTAATCAAATCCCTCTTCAGAAACATAAAAGATCTTTTTTCTACCTGTTTTGGCCTAGAGAGAGAAAATGTTTTAGAGAGAGGTTATTTAGATTTTGAATATTTTTCAATGAAATATCTCTTCTTATTAAAATAAGTTCCCCCGAAATAAAAGTTCAAAAAGATTTTCAGAAGGTGCATTAGAAATCAAGTATAATCTGTTCAAGAGGCCTTATCCTAGGGGTCCAGATTTTTTGAAAATTTTAATTTAAGGTTTTGAGGGGCTAATCAGATTCATCCAAATGTGTGGAGAAGATAAATAGAAGAAATAAAGAAAATCCCTCCAAAAAATGAGTAAATACTCACATAAGATGAAGAGTGGACTAAGGACCAAAGGAAATACTAAAAAAATGGATTTTTGACACCTCACAATGGAAATTCCCCCCTCATGAGAAGAAGGCGCCTATTTCACACGTGTGGTGGAGTTTTAAATTATCAAAAATTGAGATATTTCATCTCTCCTCTCTCCTAATTCAAGTCTAGTTCCAAAAAGTAAGCTAAAAATGGTCAAAAATTGACCAAACTGATCTGGAAAATTCTAGAATCAGTTTGCTTGGTTAGAAGCTCACTTTTTCCCTTAAATAGAAGCCTTCCCCTTTGTTGAAGCTTAATAGTGTTTTATGCACTGTTACTCTACTCCTCCCAAGAGCCAAGAACTGTGAATTTCTGAATAATTCACTAGTTTTTGACCATTCCCTCTTCTAAAGAGTTGGTGGCCACTCTTGTTGCAAACAAGAGTGAATCTCTCAAACCATCAAGCCAAAGGAAAGCTCCCATAATTCATGTAAGTTAGAAATCTTATATTTTCGTTACTCTTTTAATGGTTTTCTAATTTTTGTTTTGTTTGAAATGATAAATCCATGCTATGCCTTGTTGGAAAGGCTTTCCCTCTCTCTCATTCTTAAAATCATCCCTTCTTTATCCTAATTAAGTGATCTAATAGTTGGAATTAAACTTTTCATATTGTTTCTTTTTTAAAAGTGAAATTTGATTAGTTTAGAGTGCTTAAAACCATTTGGGGATAATTTTTAAGTAATTTTAAGATAGAAAAATTTGAAAAATGGTCAGTCATACAAAGGAGATTATGGCAAAATTTTCTAAAATTTGGTGAAATAAGTTTTATCTTTTATCATTCAAAAAGAGTAATCCCCACCATTTGTGTATTCTAAAAGTGTTATTTTCATTCTAGGCATAGAAAAATGCATAGTAGAAATATTTTTATTATAAAAGTGTTATTTCTTTTAGATATAAATTCTATGCATAGAAAGATGCATATTGGTTATTTTTTTAATTACAAAAGTGTTACTTTCATCAATATTGATTTTTATTATAAAAGTGTTACTTTCATCAATATTGATTTTTATGCATAAATAGATGCATAAAAGAATATTCTTAATTATAAAAGTGTTACTTTCATCAAAATGGATTTTCATGCATAAATAGATGCATAAAAGAATATTTTTTTAATTATAAAGGTGTTACTTTCATCAAAATGGATTTTTATGCAATATATGCATAAAAGAATATTTTTTTAATTATAAAAGTGTTACTTTCATCAAAATGGATTTTTATGCATAAATAGATGCATAAAAGAATATTTTATAAAAGTGTTACTTTCATCAAAATGGATTTTTATTCATAAATAGATGCATAAAAGAATATTTTTTTATTATAAAGGTGTTACTTTCTTCAATATTGATTTTTATACATAAAATGATGCATAAAAGAATTTTTTTAAGTGTTACTTTCATCAATATTGATTTTTATGCATAAAATGATGCATAAAAGAATGTTTTTATTATAAAAGTGTTACTTTCACCAATATTGATTTTTATGCATAAATAGATGCATAAAAGGATTTTTCTTTTATATAAAAATGTTATTACCATAGAAGTTGGATTTTATGTATAAATAGATGCATACAGAATTTTTTTTATAAAATGAGAGTTCTCTTTAATCCTTGTTTAAATCCCATGAATATGGATTAATGAATTAAGTAAATACTTTGGGAAAGAAAATTTTACCGTTTCATATTCTCTAAGATGATAATAAGAAAATTCGAAAAATCTATCGAAGTCAGAATTTTAGTTAAATGAGTAATTTATCCCTCATAGAAATTCGTGATTAGTTTTGAATTCACTTAAACAAATACTCAATGAATGAAATTCAGTAAAGTAGTAATTGAAACATTACCCTTCGATAAAGGTATTTCAGAGAGAACCTTTCCAGTCTAAAAACCTGAATCAAACTATGACCAAGACATAACTCCTTCGTCAGTTTCAAGAATAGACGATGTGACTAGTTCAGTAATCTACACTTAAATCACCCACTAAATCTGAAACTAAGTTGAGACCTTTGATTTTGATCTGAGGATCAAGAATTCAAAATTCGAGGAATTCTGCTTAGGAATCTAGACCTGTGATCTAGAAGTCTTGGCATACAGAATTAAGATATACTCATTGTATTCAAAAGAAAATCAAAACTGAAAACTTGCATAGAAACCCTATTTTCTTAAAGGACTGTCTTACACCAGAATGTTGGAGAGAGCATTTGGTATATGTGTTTTTTCTAAGGGAAGTTCGGTTACAATAGCTGGCACAGCGGGGAGTGTCCAAAAAGGACGGCTTACGCGACGAAAACCTGCCCAGGTCTTGACCAGCCTGGGTATGGTGTAAGATGGAAGTTCGGTTACAAAAGCTAGCGGGGAGTGTCCAAAGGACCGCTCACGTGGCAAAAACCTACCCAGGTCTTGACCAACCTGGGTATGGTGTAAAATGGTGTGCTTCCAGTACGATGATGGGCGAGGGCCGACGAAGCGGTCCCTGAGTGAAGTGCCCGGACACCTAAGGAGGATCCTGGAGGGTTCTGACTAGGCGATGCACGGGCTCACGGTGCTTAGGACACCCGTGCGTATGTCGTGGAAGATATATATGTGTATGATGACGAGAAAATTATTGTAATCTGGATCTCGTTTTGCTGACCTGCTAGTCAACGGAGAGTCTAGAGTGATACTATTTTGTGAGAAACAAGGATTCAATGAAAATTTTGAGTTATGATATCTGTAACTAGTAATTGTTTGTCAATGGATTGTTTTATAAATTAAAGTTTAAAGAGGAGTGTGTGAATATCTGTATTTGAAACTTAAAGAGGGAGACGGCATTGGAGCCTTCATCTCTGTCACATGAACCATAGAGCTTGATTTCCACACGTACATAGGGGCCCAAGGGCAAAAGGAGAAAGTGACTATAAATAGGGCTTGGGGTACATTGGTAGGATCTTTTGACACTTTTACTAATTTTGGTCATCTTGTACCTTTGGGCTCCATCAATGGAGATTTGGCCTTCCATGGTCAAGTTCATGGCTAACTTGAAAGCCATCCTCTTGGTGAGAGGTTAAACACACTTAGGCTATTTGTGCATCTTCTCTTGCTACATGCACTTATAGATTTTCCTCTCTTGTATATTCATGTGATGAGCCATTTGATAACTAATCTCATGATTAATGGGTGCTAGATTCTTGCTTTGATGTGTTTGATTCAATATTTTGCTCTAGATCCATTTCATTTGGTATCAGAGCCTTGATTTTGATCCATTATCAAGGTTTTGGGCATGAGATTAGTCATTTTCTTGATAATTTTTTGAATTTTCTCTTGATTTCTTGGAGTTTTGGCTTAATCTTGCTTAATTTCTACTTAATCTTTTGAGATTAGTGGAGGGGAGGCATCATTTCATGTGATTTCATGGAGATTTAGCTCAATTGGACCTAATTTGGGTACCCTAGACCAATTATTTGGGACAAGGTATAAAAATTAAGAAAAAGTTGAATTAATCACTTGTTAATCTCTCTGTTAATCATGTTTATCTTTTTGTGCTTCTTTTACAAGCTTTCCATAGCCATTACTTCTTATCTTTCCCCCGTTTTGCTCCCATTTGCTAGGGCTTTTGTTGATCTTGAGGAGAGGAACACAGAGAGTACCAATTTACATGCATTTTTCTAAAAATTTGTTTCCCTTTTCTTTCCCTTTGCTCCAAACCCTAATCTCTCTCACATAGCTCACCATTGTCCATCTCCACTCACTCTAAATGGTTGCAAATGTATTCTATTGCTAATGAGTGCTAGATTTGGAGTTGATTTTGCTTCTTTTGACCATGAGGGTAGGCGTGGATGGGCCGTTTTCCCAGTAGCCTAACGGCTCATAATCACAAGAAATAGCTTCATCTCAAGCCATTCCATTCCATGTGGTTGTTAGCTATGATGTTTGGCATGGATTTTGGGGAGTTCTTCATTGCTATTGGAGAGGGAGAAGAGGAGGTTTGAGCAGCCCTCAGAAATTGCAAAAATCTTCAAGATTTGGATCCATTGGAGGCTCTATCAAGCAACAATCCAACCATTGAAGCTTTCGGAATACCATTGGTGAGTTGCTATGGCCATCAAATTTTTGGTCATACATGGACAATTGAAGCTTGTGGAGTATAATTTGTAGACCTTAGGATGCCAATGAGGTGCGAGAGGTGTTGACATTGGTTTGGGAGCAAACAAAGATCAATTGGGCACAAAAAGGGTCAATTTGGGTGGCAAGAATTTGCAGATTCACAAAAACCCTAATTCAGTCCTAACCCTTTTGGACTGAATTAAAAGGGACCATATGATCTCTTAGTGCTTCCTTAGAGCTACCCAACGAGCCCTTAACCTCCGCATTTCGATCTCTTTTTTTAGGGTAGAATTTAGGGTTTTTGTAAAAATAGTAAACCCTAATTCAGTCACAAGGGTTTGAAGGTCTTCTAGATCCAATTACATAGGCTTGTAGTACTCATCGAAGGCTTTCATTTGAGCTAAAAAGTTTTGCATTTGGATATCTCTAGCTCAAGTTATACCCAAAATACCGTTTCAGCCTATAACCCTGTAAACCCTAAAACAAAGAATAGTAGCACACCTCATCTCTTACGGGTCTTTGCATAGTGGTCTAGTACACTTCATTAGCTCTCCAACAAGCTTTAGATCATTTCAATCAGACATTCCCACCTCAATTTAGAGCCAAATTTTTGAAACCGAAGGTTTCCATGGGGCCGAAGGGGGCCGAAGCCAAAAGGGCGACCGAGGCGCAACACTTTGGCTTCCGACGAGGTAGAGGATGAAGAGGCAATGATGGAACAAGGAATTTTGGATGCTGCAGAGGATACTCTTGGGCACACTTCAAGAGAAGGGGATACTTTTGGGCATACTTCAAGAGAAGGGAATGAGGAGTTGAATGTCGAAAGTGCCCATAAGCACACCCCACAATCTTTGCATGCTATCCCCATCGATTCGATCATGCATTTAAATGCTGATGGAAATGAATGCCAAGATGGACACTATGGCTACAAGGGTGGAAGTCAATGGTAGGCTTGACACTATGGCTGCAAGGATGGAAGTTTTGGACGCTCGGCCAATGAGCCAACCTTCCTATGATAGTGGTCATGGTGGTTTACATGAAGGCAAGCAATTTGGGATAGCTTTTGAAGGCCGTAGGGAAGGCAAGCTACCCATGGTACAAGAGGTTTCTCCCAAGGTAACATATGAGCATTCCACCAAGAATGTCACTTTTGGATTCATGGCAGATGCTAGGAGGCCTTCTATGCGGGAGATGAAGCCTACTACATTCCAAGTGGGTTCTTCTCAATTGGATGGAAAGCAACATGCACCTACATTCAAACATGAGGAGTCAAATTTTGGGGATCCGAGGAGAGTACCTTTGCATCCCAAAGCAAATCAGTTCTCTATGCTTGAAGAGGAGGTGTATGATATGGATGATGTGGTTGAGCTTGATTGGGAACATATGTCATTCATTTGAGAGACAAAGAGAAGCTCATGATAGGTGGATGAAAATGCCAAATTTCCTCAAGAGGGAGTACAAGGATTTTGCACAATTCCTTGGATCTTTTGTGCAAATGCAAAAGCACAAGCCCTCGCGCCATCATGAGAATGCATCGTCAACCGTGTCAAAGGATGTAAAGGATAAGATTTCACTCTCTAAGTTCAAGGGTGATGGTTCAGCCCCACATGAGTTGGAAGAATGGATGAATAAGTTGGATACATACTTTCAACTCTATCCGAAAAATGAAAGGGATAAAGTGCATTTTGCATCCTTGCATTTGGAAGACTATGCACATCAATGGTGGAGACATATGCTCAAGGAAGGAGTTATGCCACATACTTGGGAAGAACTCAAGCATGAAATGAATATGACATTTGTGTCGCCTTGGTTCTTGACCGATACCATGAAGAATGGTATGAACTCACACAAAAGGGCATGTCGGTTAGGGAGTACATCAAGAGGTTCATGAAGCTCTCTATGTTTGTGGATGGACTCAATGAAGGCATGCGATTGAAGAAGTTTGTGCATGGTCTAGATTCATACATCAAAGCGGATGTCTCGGCACAAAGACCATGCAGTATCAAAGAGGCTATGAGGTTGGCGGAGCTATATGAGCCAAAGTATAAGAGGGTTCAACCTAATGTACTTTTCATAAGCCATTTCACACTTCTTCAAATGTGGGAAAAAGTCTACCTTCTTCTACATCCACTTACACTTCCAAATTCCATACATCTTTTGGAAGTGGATAGTCCACAAGTGGAGTTCATAATGATGCTAAGAAGAGAAATGGGTTTGTCAAGAAGCCTCCTCAACCATTCAAGAAGACTCAACGGATGGATGATCCTAAGATTGAGGAATTGAGGAGCAAAGGCCTCTGTTTTAAATGCAAAGAGAAGTGGTCACCTGGGCACATTTGCAAATCAAAGAAATTGGTGGCTACTATGATGAAGAAGACTTGGAGGGTCATTCTTTTGTCAAAGAAGAGGATGAGTTTCCTTTCGAACCCGGTGGAAAGGATCATGCATGCATTTTGAGGAACAATATGCTAAAAGATGCAAGAAATGCAGAAAATGCAGCCCATGTATTATAAGCTTCGGAATGGTCTACTAGGGCACAAGGATAAGGTGTATTTGGTTCCAACCTCATCCTACATTCCCAAGGTGCTTCATGAGATGCATTCTTCACCGCTTTCGAGTCATCTTGGTGTTCTCAAGACATTTGACAAAGTGAACAAAAGCTTCTATTGGAAAGGCATGTGGAGGGATGTCAGGAAGTTTGTTTTGGAATGTGTGTCATGCCAAAGGAATAAGGATAGTCACCAATTGCCAAGTGGTTTACTTCATCCTTTGCCTATTCTGGATGGAAAATGGACTCACATTTCCATGGACTTTATTACGGGCTTGCCAAAGATGAAGCATGGATGGGATCAAGTATTTGTGATGGTGGATAAACTCACCAAATCAGCTCATTTTATTGCTTCCAAGACTACTTATGGGGCCTCTCACATTGCTAAGCAATTTATGGAGCATGTATTCAAGATACATGGTTTGCCACTCAACATAGTTTGTGATAGAGATACCAAGTTCATGGGGGCAACTTTTGGAGGACATTGTATGAGAACTTGGGGACTCAAATCACTCCTTCTACAGCCTATCACCCTCAAACGGATGGGCAAATGGAGTGCACAAACAAATGGCTCGAAGTGTATTTAAGGCACTATTATCATGACATGCAAGCATCATGGGATGAATGGCTTTACCTTGTTGAATTTTGTCATAATTCAAGCAAGCATTTGAGTATTGGGATGTCACCTTTCGAGGCTCTTTATGGGTATCAAGTGCATGTGCCATCTATTGCCTTCCATGAGGATAAAATGGTTAATCCTTTAGTCAAGGAAGAGTTGGAAAGGATGAGACAGCTTCTTCAATTATGCAAGGATAATATGTAGAAGGCACAAGAAGCCATGAAGGCAAATGCGGATGAGCATAGACTCAAAATGGAGTTCAAGGAAGGTGATTATGTGTTGCTCAAGCTTCCTAAAAGCCGTCACAATATTCTCAAAGTGTCTTCCAATTCCAAGTTGGCACATAGATACTATGGACCATATTTGGTAGTCAATGAGCCATTTGATAACTAATCTCATGATTAATGGATGCTAGATTCTTGCTTTGATGTGTTTGATTCAATATTTTGCTCTAGATCCATTTCAATCTCTCACTTGAAGGGCCTTATGGCTCAACTTGCATCAGTGTGAATGCGAGAATGGATGAAGATGATGTAGTGTGGCTGTTTTACTAAAAGCAGTCAAGAAGGTGTACCCCACCTTAGTCACCACCCTGAAGAACATACCTAATCCCACCCTTGAAGGAGTCATTCAATCTTGTCTTGATGAAGAAAAGAGGCCAAAGAAGGAGCAGAATCTTCAAATGCAACAACTTCATCGAATATCGAACAAGCTTTGTCACATCAAGTGATCAAGGTAAGATGTGTCCATTGCAAAAAGGTGGGTCATTTGGCAAATAATTGTTGGATCAAATATCCCAACAAAATGAAATGTAACAAGTGTAAACAAATAGGGCATATCACTTCTAAATGTCCTTACAAAGAGTTAGAGGCTAACTTTGTATTAGCCTCTAACTCCATTGAGAAATTGTTTTAAATCTCAATGTAACCGTACCTATATTCCTAACCTTGTATGCCTAATGCTATAAAGGCAACCTGTGTCCAATACCACCTATTCCAATTTTCTTTCATAGTTGGTATTAAGGGGGGGTATTAAGAGACTAAGGTTTTGTAAAAGGGGAGGAGAAGGGTGTGTGTGTGTGAATGGACTTATGGTCCACTAGCTCACCTATTTAAAGGTGGAGCTAGTGGACTTATGGTCCACTAGCTCACCTATTTAAAGGTGGAGCTAGAAGGCATTATATGAGCAAGAAGCTTAGTTGTATTTTGAGCAACTTAATAAGCAAGATCTTTTTCTTGTATTTTGTGAGTCTCTCTCCTCCACATATTTGATCTAGCATGAGTACCACAAAAGTATAACAACTATTACAAACTTAACTTTGAAGGAACCAACGCTTTTTTCCTAATTGAATTAAGAACAGCCGTTGATTTATTCTTTAGAGAAGTCTTCAGGATTCTAATTAACTACTCGAGTTCTAAGCGTATTCCTATTAATCAATTTTATTATTAAAACTCTACTGATTCCAGCCTAACCCCATCCGGCCCATAGGTTATTAGCCACCACACCTAACCACTGGAATAGTAGAATCAGACAAGTACTCACCCACCCATAATTGAAAGCCTTTCTTAACTTTTGCTTTAACCTGAAAAATTCAATTTTGAGTGAGATCTTGGAATTCTTACCACCACGAGCTCCATAGAGCTTATCAAGCTCATCCCATTTCTCCTTTGCAGTCAGAAGCTGGTCCACATGGTGAATGAGAGCCTCATCAAGATGAAGCATGATGATGGCTTGTGCCCTCTCATCATCTTCAATATCTTCAGCCTTAGTTTGATCAATAACCTTAGTGCCAGAGATGAATGGCCAAAAACCTTTGGACATCATCTTGTACTTGACAAGGACTTGCAAACTGTGGAAGCCCTCTCCTGAGAACTTCTTAATTTGGGTGTCGTCCTTTGACATTGGGTATTGAAGAAGATTACTAGAGAGTAATGGGCTGATTTATGAAGAAGAAAAAACTAGAAATTTGTGATGTTTTGGCTTAAGTAGAAAGAGAAAGGCTTATGAGAGTGCAACAACCCTTAATCAAACCAAGGATGTTGCATAAAAAAGGAGATTAAGATGGTGAAAATTATGGTTTACACTTAGGGTTTGTGCCCTAACCACTAATTCGGATGGGGAGAGCTTCATTAGTGTTAAAGAACACTTTGTTTGGTAATGGTGATTAAGATCACCATTAGTGTTTAAAAACACCATTAGTGCTTAAGAACACATTTCTAGCATCTAATGACACTTGCATTGGTGATTAGATTTACCATTAGTGTTTAAGAATATTTTATGCATTGTTACTCTACTCCACCCAAGCCAAAGAACTATGAATTTATTAATAATTCACTAGTTTTTGACATTTCCCTCTTCCAAAGATTGGTTGGCCACTCTTGTTCAAACAAGAGTTGAACCCTCAAACCATCAAGCCAAAGGAAAGCTTTCAAAGTCATTAGTAAGTTGGTGATTCTTCTTTTCACTTATTTTATGGTTTCTATGGCTTTAAATGGTTTTTATGCTTTATGTCTTCTCTAAAAATGTTATGCTTCATTACAAAAAGGCATTCCCCTCTCTTCTCTAACAAAATCAACCAATCTCTATTCTAGGTGAATGGTTAATTGATTAATGTCAAGTTTTTATAATGTTTGTTTCAATTAAGTAAAAAAATGTTTACTTTAGGATTATGCATAAAAGATGAATATTTTATTGTAAAAGTGTTACTTTTAGTATATTTGAATTTCATGCATAGAGGTATGCATAAAAGATGAATATTTTATTGTAAAAGTGTTACTTTTAGCATAATTAAAATCCATGCATAGAGGTATGCATAAAAGATGATTATTTTATTATAAAAGTATTACTTTTATCATATTTGAATTTCATGCATAGAGGTATGCATAAAAGATGATTATTTTATTGTAAAAGTGTTACTTTTATCATATTTGAATTTCATACATAGAGGTAGGTATGCATAAAAGATGAATATTTTATTGTAAAAGTGTTACTTTTAGCATAATTAAAATTCATGCATAGAGGTATGCATAAAAGATGATTATTTTATTATAAAAGTGTAACTTTTATCATATTTGAATTTCATGCATAGAGGTATGCATAAAAGATGATTATTTTATTGTAAAAGTGTTACTTTTATCATATTTGAATTTCATGCATAGAAGTATGCATAAAAGATGATTATTTTATTGTAAAAGTGTTACTTTTATCATATTTGAATTTCATACATAGAGGTAGGTATGCATAAAAGATGAATATTTTATTGTAAAAGTGTTACTTTTAGCATAATTAAAATTCATGCATAGAGGTATGCATAAAAGATGATTATTTTATTATAAAAGTGTAACTTTTATCATATTTGAATTTCATGCATAGAGGTATGCATAAAAGATGATTATTTTATTGTAAAAGTGTTACTTTTATCATATTTGGATTTCATGCATAGAGGTATGCATAAAAGATGATTATTTTATTGTAAAAGTGTTACTTTTATCATATTTGGATTTCATGCATAGAGGTATGCATAAAAGATGATTATTTTATTATAAAAGTGTTACTTTTATCATATTTGGATTTCATGCATAGAGGTATGTATAAAAGATGATTATTTTATTGTAAAAGTGTTACTTTTATCATATTTGGATTTCATGCATAGAGGTATGTATAAAAAAATGATTATTTTATTTTATAAAAGTGTTACTTTTATTATATTTGAATTTCATGCATAGAGGTATGTATAAAAGATGATTATTTTATTGTAAAAGTGTTACTTTTATCATATTTGAAATTCATGCATAGAGGTATGCATAAAAGATGATTATTTTATTGAAAAGGTATTACTTTTATCATATTTGGATTTCATGCATAGAGGTATGCATAAAAGAAAATTTTTATACAAGTGTGATTTTCATCATAAATGGATTTTATGCATAAGTTAGATGCATAAGAGAAATTCTTTTATTCTAAAAGTGTAATTCCTACTAAATTGAATTTATGCATAGGAAGATGCATAAAAGATTGATTTTTTAATGCAAAAGTGTCATTCTCGTTTAAAATGAATTTATGGATAGGAAGATGCATAAAAGATTGATTTTTAATCCGAGAGTGTTAGTCTCCTTAAATGGAATTTATGCATAAATAGATGTGTAAAGAAATCTTATATCAAATATAAGAACTCTCTTGTATTCTATAAATAGATATGGGAAGTGATAGGATGTGATAAGATGCATATGAGATGTGATAGGATGTGTATGAGATGTGATAGGATGTGATAAGAGGTGTATGAGATGTGATAAGATGCATATGAGATGAGTTAGGATGTGATAAGATGAGTTAAGATGTGTATGGGATGAGGTAAGAAGTGTATGTGATGGGATAAGATGTATATGGGTTGTGATAGAGTGAGAATGGATGCGATGTAAAAGAATAGATGTGAAGGCATATGTGGTTATATGAAGGGGGAATGTGGATGTGGATGTGTATGCATATAGATGTGGATGTATGGATGTGAATGTGCATGTAGATGTGGATGTAGGAATGAGGATGTATGAATGTGCATGTGGATGTGAATGTATGAATGTGCATGTGGATGTGGATGTATGAATGTGGATGTGGATGTATGGATGTGAATGTGCATGAAGATGTGGATGTAGGAATGAGGATGTATGAATGTGCATGTAGATGTGGATGTGGATGTATGCATATAGATGTGGATGTATGGATGTGAATGTGCATGTAGATGTGGATGTAGTAGGAAGGAGGATGTATGAATGTGCATGTAGATGTGGATGTATGAATGTGAATGTGGATGTATGGATGTGAATGTGCATGTAGATGTGGATGTAGGAAGAAGGATGTATGAATGTGAATGTGCATGTAGATGTGGATGTAGGAAGGAGGATGTATGAATGTGAATGTTCATGTAGATGTGGATGTAGGAATGAGGATGTATGAATGTGCATGTAGATGTGGATATAGGAAGGAGGATGTATGAATGTGCATGTAGATGTGGATGTATGAATGTGGATGTGGATGTATGCATATAGATATGGATGTATGGATGTGAATGTGCATGTAGATGTGGATGTAGGAATGAGGATGTATGAATGTGCATGTGGATGTGGATGTATGAATGTGGATGTGGATGTATGGATGTGAATGTGCATGTAGATGTGGATGTAGGAAGGAGGATGTGTGAATGCATGTAGATGTGGATGTGGATGTAGATGTGGATGTAGGAAGGAGGATGTATGGCAGTGAATGTGCATGTAGATGTGGATGTAGGAAGGAGGATGTATGAATGCATGTAGATGTGGATGTGGATGTATAAATGTGAGTGTGGATGTGGATGTGGATGTATGGATGTAGATACGGATATGGATGTATGAATGAGGATGTGAAAATGGATGTATGCATGGATGTGTATGTAGAATAATGAATGTGAATGGGTATGGAAAATAATGTGTCGTTGATATGAGTGAATGGATGAGAATGAGTACATATGAATGGAATGTGGAATAAGTAATGTGGATTGAGGAGGGATAATGTGGAAAGACGGGAGTTCGATATAGAAACTGTATTTTGTGACCTGTTTGTAAATGACTGTTTTATATCAAGAATGTTGGGGAAGCATTTTGACCGTCTTGTGGATTAAGGTCATGGAGACCTAACTTTTAAAGTTGCAACTGCTGACGGAGAGTCAAGGGAGGACGTCTCACGTAGCAAGGTCAACCGAGGTCTTGACCAGTCTCGGTTCGATTTAAATGGTGAGCTTCCGGTATGGTGGATGAGGGACCAAGGAAGCGGCCTATGAGTGAAGCGCTAGGCCACCTGCGAAGGATCCTAGAGGGTGCTGACCATACGGTGCTCGGGCTCTGGGTTGCCGAAGATACCCACACGTGCGACGTGGAAGATATTGGAACAAGGAGTAAGAGTTATTTTCTGAAACCGGGCATGGATCTGGTTGATTGACCTTGCTGGTCCTCAACGAATGAGTCCATGGCTCTTTTATATGGATATGCTGGTTGATCTTGCTGATCTTCCAGGGAGATTCCATTTTGTTATGTGAATATATTGCCGGTTACTATGAGCTAGGAACTATCGAAAAGGCCCCTGAGTGAACAGGTGGTAAGCGTTCTGGTTGCCAATGATGTAAGATTCCTCCCCAGCCTCTCAAGATGTCCAGCATCTTCCCCTGTAATTAAATCCCTCTTCAAAAATATAAAAGATCTTGTTTCTAACTGTTTGAACCTAGAGAGAGAAAATATTCTAGAGAGAGATTATTCAGATTTTGAATATTTTTAGATAGAAAAATTTCTCATATTATTAAAATAAGTTCCCCTGAAACAAAAATTCAAAAAGAACTCTCCAATGTGCAATTGGAATTAATTGGAAATGGGTATAAAGAACCTTAGTCTAAGGGTCTAGATTTTCAAAAATCTTTGGATTATGGTCCAATTAAGGTTCCTGTGGGCCAATAGGATCAATCCATGTGTGGGAAGGAGATAAATCCAATTTTGTAAAAGAAGATACCCAAAAATGAGTAAATGCTCACATAAGATGAAGAGTTGACTATGTACAAAGTTTATTAGTAAGAAACTATGAGTAATTTTAATAGTAAGATATTTGGGTATACTGATTTTATTTTGACACATATGTAAGGAAGGGGAGTCCCTTCAATACTCACATAAGATGAAGAGTTGACTATGTACAAAGTTTATTAGTTAAAAAAAACTATGAGCAATATTAAAAATATGAGATATTTTGGGTATCCAAAAATGAGTAAATGCTCACATAAGATGAAGAGTTGAAAATGTACAAGGTTTATTAGTAAAAAACTATGAGCAATATTAAAAATATGAGATATTTTGGGTATAATCATTCCATTTTTTGACACATATGTAAGGAAGGGAGTCCATTAAAGGAGGTGCATATTTCACATGCTTGAATGAGTTTTAAACTCAAAGATAATGTGATATCTTTATCTCTCCTCTCTCTTGAACCAAACCAAATCAAAAAGGAATCAAAGGGAATCAAAAAAGTAACCAAACTATGTCTAATTCTAGTCCAAATTCAACCAAACTGAATCTGAAAAATTCTAGAAATCAGTTAGCCTTGGTTAGAGCCTCCCTCTCCTATAAATAGAACATGAGTCCTTTGAAAAAAAGAAAGGGAGAGGAGAATTTTACTATTCTAGAACTATGCTGAAATAATGCTAAAATTTACTATTCTCTAAAATTCTCTCCAAATTGGAGAAATTGGAGCTTCCCTCTTTCTTCAATCCCCATTGGTGGCTCCATCAACATACTAAACCAATTGATTGGTTGGGGGCCTCTACCGTGAACAAAGAATCAAGCAATTTGTAAAGTAAGTGGTGAATTTTGATCTTTTCTATAATTTCTCAATGTTTCTCTCTTCTCAACCCCTCTCAAGCTTGAGAAGCTTAATTGGAATGGTTTTTGAATGCTATTGAAGTAATTAATGAATGATAGTAAAGAATTACATAAATTTACATTTATGCTTAATTCTAATGGTTTTTATGTAATATCTCTCTCTCACTCAAGAAATGGTCATACTCATGACCTATTCTCAATTCAAATGAAGCTTTTCCTTAATCCAAGATTAATCTATGCTTAAGACCAAATTAATGGCTTTTCCTATGCTTTTAGTTTATGTATTTCATGAATGTTGATGATTCAATCCATTATGGGTTAATGATCCAATTAGGGATCATTCTAATCATTCTCTTAATGATAAGCTTTACCTTTTAAGATAATTGAGATTTATCAGTCATAGCAGCGGAGCTATGGTAAAATTTTTATAAAAATTACACATAAAATAATTTCATTCAAAGCATGAAAAGAGAACTTCCTACCATATTCTAGGAATTATCATCCTAGATTAATTAAAAGAATTTTATTGTAATCATGGAGATGTGGATGTATGCATGTAGATGTAGATGTATAGATGTGGATATGAATGTGGAGGTGGATGTATGCATGTAGATGTAGATGTATGGATGTGAATGTGAATGTGGATGTGGATGTATGCATGGAGATGTGGATGTATGCATGTAGATGTAGATGTATAGATGTGGATGTGAATGTGGAGGTGGATGTATGCATGTAGATGTAGATGTATGGATGTGAATGGGAATGTAGACGTATAGATGTGGATGTGAATGTGGAGGTAGATGTATGCATGTAGATATAGATGTATGGATGTGAACATGAATGTGGATGTGGATGTGGATGTATGCATGGAGATGTGGATGTATGCATGTAGATGTAGATGTATAGATGTGAATGTGAATGTGGATGTGGATGGATGCATGGAGATGTGGATGTATGCATGTAGATGTAGATGTATAGATGTGAATGTGAATGTGGATGTGGATGGATGCATGGAGATGTGGATGTATGCATGTAGATGTAGATGTATAGATGTGGATGTGAATGTGGAGGTGGATGTATACACGTAGATGTAGATGTATGGATGTGAATGTGAATGTGGATGTGGATGTATGCATGGAGATGTAGATGTATGGATGTGAATGTGAATGTGGATGTGGATGTGGATGTATGCATGGAGATGTGCATGTATGCATATAGATGTAGATGTATAGATGTGGATGTGAATGTGAATGTGGAGATGGATGTATGCATGTAGATGTAGATGTATAGATGTGGATGTGAATGTGGAGGTGGATGTATGCATGTAGATGTAGATGTATGGATGTGAATGTGAATGTGGATGTGGATGTATGCATGGAGATGTGGATGTATGCATGTAGATGTAGATGTATAGATGTAGATGTGAATGTGGAGGTGGAGGTGGATGTATGCATGTAGATGTAGATGTAGATGTATGGATGTGAATGTGAATGTGGATGTGGATGTATGCATAGAGATGTGGATGTATGCATGTAGATGTAGATATAGAGAGTTCGATTTAGAAACTGTATTTTGTGACTGTTTATAAATGACTGTTTTATGTCAAGAATGCTCGGAAAGCATTTTGACCGTCTTGTGGATTAAGGTCATGAAGACCTAACTGTTAAAGTTGCAACTGCTAATGGAGAGTCAATGGAGGACGTCTCGCGTAGCAAGGTCGACCGAGGTCTTGACCAGCCTCGGTTCGATTTAAATGGTGAGCTTCCGGTACGGTGGATGAGGGACCAAGGAAGCGGCCTATGAGTGAAGTGCTAGGTGACCTGTGAAGGATCCTAGAGGGTGCTGACCATACGGTGGTCGGGCTCTGGGTCACCGAAGATACCCACACGTGCGTCGTGGAAGATATTGGAACAAGGAGTAAGAGTTGTTTTCTAAAACTGGGCATGGATCTGGTTGACTGACCTTGCTGGTCCTCAACGGATGAGTCCATGGCTCTTTTATATGGATCTGTGGGTTGATCTTGCTGATCTTCCATGGAGATTCCATTCTATTACATGAATATATTGCCGGTTACTATGAGCTAAGAACTATGGAAAAGGCCCCTGAGGAGTGAACAGGTGGTGAGAGTTCTGGTTGCCAATGATGCCATAAGTATACCGATGAATGAATGACTAGAAATAAGGATTCAACCCGAGACTTTGAGGATTGTCATCAGTGACATAATGGTTTCATTAAAGGATTGTTTTAAAGTTAGCTGATGCTAAGAAAAAGGCAATTTCATATTGGGTGTGTAAGTGGTGTGACTAGTTTTATGTTTGCATGAACTTCCAGCTACTAGGGGGCCTTGGAACTCTTTTCCTTGGTACCCGGGACAAAACCTAACCAAATTCTTAATTGGATCCCATCACTACAGTGGTTGGGCAGTTGGCTAACCCATGGGACTGGATGGGGTTAGGCTGGACTGATGGATCCGTAAATCGAGACTCAATTTCTGTTATTACGATAGATAAAGTAAATCCCGGATAGTAATTGTTCTATGGATAGGAATCAACGGCTGTGCCTCTTGATGGGGAAAAAAGCGTTGATCCCAATGATCCAAGTGCAAGTTTCTTCCTTGATCCGACCGAGTATCTTTATAGGTGCAGTCGGATCAGTGTGATCAGTAATGATCTTCACTACGTTAGAGTAAAAAGTTATCCTGGTGGAATTGCCGTGCTTTCCGGGTAAGGGAAGTTTTTCCGGGTGGTTTTGGAAAAATCGACGGATTAGTCTCTTGTCCGGATATCCGTGGTGGACGAGGCCCCGAGTGTGGGACCCTGCCCCGCTCAAGAAGTGCTACTTCCGCTGCTAGTACCCCGAATCCATTGCGCAGTGGGGACAAGGATCTCACAGTTGGTATCAGAGCGAATTGGCTAATAAAGATCAACTGAGAAGCCAAATATGTCAAAGATTTATCAAGTAGCACAAAAAGGTTGTAATTGTGTGATATAATTCATACAAATTGATATTCAAACTAATTTTGTAAATTAGTAATTGGGTCTTCAAATGGAAGTACCGCAATTATATGGAACCCTGACTTGCTTGAGGCCTAGACATGATGGTATTTACCTTATAGTTCCAAGTAGCATGACTACCCGTATATACTGAGGGTATAACTGTAGCTCTTTACCGGCAGTATATACGAGTAAATCTAAGACTTGAAATTATAAGCATTAATGCTATCCAGATGATGATTTCGAATGTGGTTGATATGATTTTTAATTCTGTTTGAGAACTGATGAATTGATTTGGATTCTGATTGAAAAATGATGATCCCTGAAATTTGGTTGAAATGTACTAAGCTAAGCGAAACCTCAATGAGGATGAATGGGATGAGTCCTTGTGATGATATTCATAACTGGAATGATGATAATGATTTCAGCAAATCACTATGAGATTAGTGGATTGTGCTGTCGAATTGCTACTGTTAACACTCGACACGGTAAATCAAGTTGAGGAATGACAAATTAAGAACTTGCTTGACTAAAATTCCCGTGGGGAAATGTTCAGAAAGAAATTTTTCGGTCTAATGGACCATTATCGTGTTAAAAATATGGATGATATGATCTGAATGAATTGTTATTGATGAGTTCTATATAAGGGATACGTATCCCCGTATTCTGTTGGGTTGACCAGAATATAAGGAACCCCAGAATAAATTGGATATTAAGAAAAAAGAGTTGTCCTCTACTTTGCGAGATGAGGACATCTCGCGTCTTTTTAAGTGGGGTAGAATGTAAGATTCCTCCCCCAACCTTCGAGGTATACAGGAGTAAGAACCTCCCTTTTTGATCTTATAATTATTCCCTCTCTAAAATAAAAGAAAGATCTTGTTTAAAAAAGGAAGACCTTTCCCTAGAATACTTTCTCAGGAGCCCCACCTGTTTTAAGGATTTAGAACGATGAGTTCAGAAGTAAGAACCGATGTTTTAGATGCCAAGGAATTGGTCATCAGTTAAAAGACTGCCCAGGATTGACAGAAGCAGTATGCAGATAAGAAGAGGACACTGAAAGAATTCAAAGAAGCAGATTCATTCGAGTACGGCCCAAAAGAAATTCTTTATCTCTTGGGAAGTATAAAAAGTTATCCCCAGATATTGTGGACCATATCGGAATTCAATGAAAGTAGGTGACTTAGCCTACGAGCTTTTTCTATCTCATCATCTCAAAGTTCATATTATATCTCATCTAAACCTTCTATAGAAATATGTGCCAAACCCAAATCATGAAAAGACGGTAAAACTTCAGTGGCAAGATACCTCGTTGGCTTCTAGGTTACGCTAGTTCCTTCTTTTATATAAGTCGTATCGTAACTCTTACTTGTCACTCGCAGTAATCTTACTTCCATCGATCTCCTTTCTTTCTTAATCTCTTTCATGGCTTGGCAACAAGACTTAGTTTTATCCATGATGATTTCTCACCTTCAAGATGCAAGTGAGTCTGTGAAGAAGGATTTCATAGAACTGTATGAGCGCTCACTTTTCCCTCAATGGTGGTGGACCTATCAAGACATAACTAGGGTAACACCATGGGGTCAGCAGCACTTTCGTAACAATGTCCGCTTGGCTATGGTTATTGAAGCTTTGGGTTTGGGTCCCCGATACTACTGCGTGATGAGTAATCTTACTTGTCACTCGCAGTAATCTTACTTCCATCGATCTCCTTTCTTTCTTAATCTCTTTCATGGCTTGGCAACAAGACTTAGTTTTATCCATGATGATTTCTCACCTTCAAGATGCAAGTGAGTCTGTGAAGAAGGATTTCATAGAACTGTATGAGCGCTCACTTTTCCCTCAATGGTGGTGGACCTATCAAGACATAACTAGGGTAACACCATGGGGTCAGCAGCACTTTCGTAACAATGTCCACTTGGCTATGGTTATTGAAGCTTTGGGTTTGGGTCCCCGATACTACTGCGTGATGAGATCAAGGCATGTTGGGTTTTCTGAGCAGGTCTTCTTACTAGCGTGTTTTCTTCCTCATCAGAAGATATGCCTTTATCCCATTTTTGGCTTGCCTCTCAGAGGTCCTTTTGTTAGATCACCTCATACCACTGAGGTAGGTGCTGCAATAACCAGCCAAATTATTCCCATAGATGAGTTACCTTATACGTGTGCAGCTTGTGAGTGCTGCTTCTGTGACCATATGATGGACGGGCTTATGGAATTGTAAAAAGTTCTTCTATCTTTACTGTATATGTTCCAAGAATGAATAAAGTTGAAATCTTTGTTCTTGTCTTGAGTCTTTTTCTATTTGAGACTTTTCTTGGTGGTTAATTTTAATTAAATTTTCTCTCAGTCTCATATTCGTGCATCTTGTGAAATTACCCCAGTTTGCGAGATGAGGACATCTCGCGTTTTTCAAGTGGGAGAGAATGTAAGATTCCTCCCCAGCCTCTCAAAATGTCCAGCATCTTCCCCCTGTAATCAATTCCCTCTTCAGAAATATAAAAGATCTTGTCTCTGCCTGTTTTGACATAGAGAGAGAACATATTCTAGAGAGAGAATATTCAGAATTTGAATATTTTTAGATAAAAAAATAACTCATCTTATTAAAATAAGTTCCCCTGAAATAGAAATTCAAAAAGAACTTTCCAATGTGCAATTGAAATTAATTGGAAATGGGTATGAAGGACCTTAGCCTAAGGGTCTAGATTTTCAGAATTTTATGGATTATGGTCCAATTAAGGTTCCTATGGACCAATAAGATCAATCCATGTGTGGGGAGGAGATAAATCCAATTTTGTAAAAGATGATACCCAAAAATGAGTAAATGCTCACATAAGATGAAGAGTTGAAAATGTACAAGGTTTATTAGTAAAAAACTATGAGCAATATTAAAAATATGAGATATTTTGGGTATCCAAAAATGAGTAAATGCTTACATAAGATGAAGAGTTGAAAATGTACAAGGTTTATTAGTAAAAAAACTATGAGCAATATTAAAAATATGAGATATTTTGGGTATCCAAAAATGAGTAAATGCTCACATAAGATGAAGAGTTGAAAATGTACAAGGTTTATTAGTAAAAAACTATGAGCAATATTAAAAATATGAGATATTTTTGGTATAATGATTTCATTTTGACACATATGTAAGGAAGGGGAGTCCATTAAAGGAGGTGCATATTTCACATGCTTGAATGAGTTTTAAACTCATAAATAATGTGATATTTTATCTCTCCTCTCTCCTAATTCAAGTCTAGTTCCAAAAAGTTAGCTTAACTGACCTAAAAATGGTCCAAAATTGACCAAACTGAGTTGGAAATTCTAGAATCAGTTTGTTTGGTTAGGAGCTCACTTTTTCCTATAAATAGAGGCCTTCCCCTTTGTTGAAACTCAACAATGTTGAATGCATTGTTACTCTACTCCACCCAAGCCAAGAACTATGAATTTATTAATAATTCACTAGTTTTTGACATTTCCCTCTTCCAAAGATTGGTTGGCCACTCTTGTTCAAACAAGAGTTGAACCTTCAAACCATCAAGCCAAAGGAAAGCTTTCAAAGTCATTAGTAAGTTGGTGATTCTTCTTTTTGCAATTATTTTATGGTTTTATGTCTTCAAATGGTTTTTATACTTTATGTTTTCTCTAAAAATGTTATGCCTTATTACAAAAAGGCATTCCCCTCTCTTCTCTAACGAAACCAACCATTCTCTATCCTAGGTGAATGGTTAATTGTATAAAAGTGTTACTTTTAGCATAATTGAATTTCATGCATAGAGGTATGCATAAAAGATGATTATTTTATTATAAAAGTGTTACTTTTAGCATAATTGAATTTCATGCATAGAGGTAAGCATAAAAGATGATTATTTTATTATAAAAGTGTTACTTTTAGCATAATTGAATTTCATGCATAGAGGTATGCATAAAAGATGATTATTTTATTATAAAAGTGTTACTTTTAGCATAATTGAATTTCATGCATAGAGGTATGCATAAAAGATGATTATTTTATTATAAAAGTGTTACTTTTAGCATAATTGAATTTCATGCATAGAGGTATGCATAAAAGATGATTATTTTATTATAAAAGTGTTACTTTTAGCATAATTGAATTTCATGCATAGAGGTATGCATAAAAGATGAATATTTTATTCTAAAAGTGTAATTCCTACTAAATTGAATTTATGCATAGGAAGATGCATAAAAGATTGATTTTTAATTCAAAAGTATCTTTCTCATCTAAATTGAATTTATGCATAGGAAGATGCATAAAAGATTGAATTTTAATTCAAAGTGTCATTCTCATTTAAAATGAATTTATGCATAGGAAGATGCATAAAAGATTGATTTTTATTCGAAAATGTTAGTCTCCTTAAACGGAATTTATGCATAAATAGATGCGTAAAGAAATCTTATATCAAATATAAGAATCCTCTTGTATTCTATAAATAGATATGAGAAATGGTAGGATATGATAAAATGCATATGAGATGTGATAGGATGTGATAAGATGTATATGGGATGAGGTAAGAAGTGTATGTGATGGGATAAGATGTATATGGGTTGTGATAGGGCGAGAATGTGGATGTGGATGTATGGATGTGAATGTGGATGTGGATGTGGCTGTATGGATGTGAATGTGGATGTGTATGTATGGATGTATGAATATACATGTGGATGTATGAATGTGGATGTGGATGTATGGATGTGAATGTGGATGTGGATGTGGATGTATGGATGTAAATGTGGATGTGTATGTATGGATGTATGCATGTAGATGTGGATGTATGAATGTGGATGTGGATGTATGGATGTGAATGTGGATGTGGATGTGGACGTATGGATGTGAATGTGGATGTTTATGTATGGATGTATGCATGTAGATGTGGATGTATGAATGTGGATGTGGATGTATGGATGTGAATGTGGATGTGGATGTGGACGTATGGATGTGAATGTGGATGTGTATGTATGCATGTATGCATGTAGATGTGGATGTATGAATGTGGATGTGGATGTATGGATGTGAATGTGGATGTGGATGTGGATGTATGGATGTGAATGTGGATGTTTATGTATGGATGTATGCATGTAGATGTGGATGTATGAATGTGGGTGTGGATGTATGGATGTGAATGTGGATGTGGATGTGGATGTGGATGTATGGATGTATGGATGTAAATGTGGATGTGGATGTATGGATGTAAATGTGGATGTGTATGTATGGATGTATGCATGTAGATGTGGATGTCTGAATGTGGATGTGGATGTATGGGATACCAATGTAAGATTCCTCTCCAACCCTCAAAATGTCCAACATCTTCCCCTGTAATCAATCCCTCCTTAGAAATATAAAAGACCTTGTTTCTAACTATTTTAACCTAGAGAGAGAAAATATTCTAGAGAGAGAATATTCAGATTTTTAACATTTTTGGATAGAAAATTATTTCATCTTATTAAAATAACTTCCCCTGAAACAGAAATTCAAAAAGAACTTTCCAATGTGCAATTGGAATTAATTGGAAATGGGTATAAAGAACCTTAGTCTAAGGGTCTAGATTTTTAGAAATCTTTGGATTATGGTCCAATTAAGGTTCCTGTGAGCCAATAGGATCAATCCATGTGTGGGAAGGAGATAAATCCAATTTTGTAAAAGAAGAAACCCAAAAATGAGTAAATGCTCACATAAGATAAAGAGTTGACTATGTACAAAGTTTATTAGTAAGAAACTATGAGTAATTTTAATAGTATGAGATATTTGGGTATAATGATTTCATTTTGACACATATGTAAGGAAGGGGAGTCCCTTCAATACTCACATAAGATGAAGAGTTGACTATGTACAAAGTTTATTAGTAAAAAACTATGAGCAATATTAAAAATATGAGATATTTTGGGTATCCAAAAATGAGTAAATGCTCACATAAGATGAAGAGTTGAAAATGTACAAGGTTTATTAGTAAAAAACTATGAGCAATATTAAAAATACGAGATATTTTGGGTATAATCATTCCATTTTGACACATATGTAAGGAAGGGGAGTCCATTAAAGGAGGTGCATATTTCACATGCTTGAATGAGTTTTAAACTCAAAGATTATGTGATATTTTTATCTCTCCTCTCTCTTGAACCAAACCAAATAAAAAAGGAACCAAACCGAATCAAAAAAGTAACCAAACTAGATCCAAATCTACTCCGAATTCAACCAAACTGAATCTGGAAAATTCTAGAAATCAGTTAGCCTTGGTTAGAGTCTCTCTCTCCTATAAATAGAACATGAGTCCTTTGAAAAAAATGGAGAATTTTACTATTCTAGAACTATGCTGAAATGATGCTAATATTTACTATTCTCTAAAATTCTCTCCAATTTGTAAGAAATTGGAGCTTCCTTCTTTCTTCAATCCCCATTGGTGACTCCATCAACATACTAAACCAATTGATTGGTTGGGGGGCCTCTACCGTGAACAAAGAATCAAGCAATTTGTAAAGTAAGTGGTGGTGAATTTTGATCTTTTCTATAATTTCTCAATGTTTCTCTCTTCTCAACCCCTCTCAAGCTTGAGAAGCTTAATTGGAATGGTTTTTGAATACTATTGAAGTAATTAATGAATGATAGTAAAGAATTACATAAATTTCCATTTATGCTTAATTCTAATGGTTTTTATGTAATATCTCTCTCTCACTCAAGAAATGGTCATACTCATGACCTATTCTCAATCCAAATGAAGCTTTTCATAAAGCTTTTCCTTAATCTAAGATTAATCTATACTTAAGACCAAATTAATGGCTTTCTCTATGCTTTTAGTTTATGTATTTCATGAATATTGATGATTCAATCCATTATGGATTAATGATCTAATTAGGGATCATTCTAATCATTCCCTTAATGATAAGCTTTATCTTTTTAGATAATTGAGATTTATCAGTCATAGCAGCGGAGCTATGGCAAAATTTTTATAGAAATTACACATAAAATAATTTCATTCAAAGCATGAATAGAGGACTTCCTACCATATTCTAAGAATTATCATCCTAGATTAATTAAAAGAATTTTATTGTAATCATGGAGGTATGGAGGTATGCATGTACATGTAGATGTGAATGGAGATGTGGATGTATGCATGTAGATGTAGATGTATAGATGTGGATGTGAATGGAGATGTGGATGTATGCATGTAGATGTAGATATATAGATGTGGATGTGAATGGAGATGTGGATGTATGCATGGAGATGTGGATGTATGCATGTATATGTAGATGTATAGATGTGGATGTGAATGTGGAGGTGGATGTATGCATGTAGATGTAGATGTATAGATGTGGATGTGAATGTGGGGGTGGATGTATGCATGTAGATGTAGATGTATGGATGTGAATGTGGATGTGGATGTGGATGTATGCATGGAGATTTGGATGTATGCATGTAGATGCAGATGTATGAATGTGGATGTGGATGTATGCATGTAGATGTGAATGTACGCATATAGATGTGGATGTATGGATGTGAATGTGCATGTAGATGTGGATGTATGGATGAGGATGCATGAATGTGCATGTAGATGTGGATGTGAAAATAGATGCATGGATGTAGATGTGGATGTATGATGTGAAGGAATCTGAAGTGAATGTAGATGTGGATGTGGATGTGGATGTGGATGTGGATGTGGATGTGGATATATGCATGGATGTGAATGTAGATGTGGATGTGGATGTGGATATATGTATGGATGTGAATATATGATATGTGATGTGAAGGAATCTGAAGTGATGAGATGGAAAATGATGTGATGGGATGAGTACACATATAAATGGAATATGGAATAAGTAATGTGGATTAATGAGGGATAATGTGGAAAAATGAGAATTAATATAGAAACTGTATTTGTAAACTGTTTGTAAATGTTGTTTGTAAATGGCTGTTTTATGTCAAGAATGTTGGGGAAGTATTTTGACCGTCTTGTGATTAAGTCGTGGAGACCTAACTGTTAAAGTTGCAACTGCTGACGGAGAGTCAATGGAGGACATCTTGCATAGCAAAGTCGTCTGAGGTCTTGACCAGCCTCGGTTCGATTAAAATGGTGAGCTTCCGGTACGGTGGATGAGGAACCAAGGAAGCGGCCTATGAGTGAAGCGCTAGGTCACCTGCGAAGGATCCTAGAGGGTGCTGACCATACGGTGCTCGGGCTCTGGGTCACCTAGGATACCCACACGTGCGTCGAGGAAGATATTGGAACAAGGAGTAAGAGTTGTTTTCTGAAACCGGGCATGGATCTGGTTGATTGATCTTGCTGGTCTTCAATGGATGAGTCCATGGCTCTTTATATGGATCTATTGGTTGATCTTGCTGATCTTCAACAAGAGTCCATCTTGATTTTTATAAGTGATTATATTATTAAGAGACTAAGGTTGAGTAGAAGGGTGAGAGAAGGGTGTGACTGTGAATGGACTTGAGGTCCACTTGTTCACCTATTTAAAGGTGAGGCCATGAGGCATTTTGTATGAGAGCAAGGCCTAGTTGTATGCATAAGCAACTTAATAAGCAAGATATTATTCTTGTATTTTGTGAGTGATAAGAAACGTGGTGCTCATGATAGACTTGATCTATCATGAGCACCACGTTTCTTATCACTCACAAACGTCCCTCTCCTCCACACACTTGATCTATAAGCATCTCTGTTAGAGACTTGGTTCAATCCAATTCCTACTCAACAGTAGTTGTTGAAGATGGTGCTTTGAAGTGTTGTCACTAGGGTCTACCTGTAGAGGATTCCTAAAATTTTTTAGTGTTTTCTTCTTGTATGTTTGAGCCCATGTTTTAGGGATGTTGAGACACTGAAAACGGAATCGTTCTCTAGGATAGCTTGTGGAACACTTGAGAAATTTAACACATAAATTCAACCATGAAAACACATGCTTTGCAAGTTTCAACAAAATCAAATAAATTGAACAAAAGCATAGCAAACAAACATAATACTTAGCTCCAAGACAAACATGCTGGGTGCAATCTTCCCCCCCTTGTGCGTGCCCTTCCCCCACACAAGAGTATTTTTATTAGCTTTTCAACCAAAAATAGGCCATAGCTCCCAAAAATATACAAAGTGTGCTTTTAGAGAGCACGACACTCTTCCACAGACACTCTTCCACAACAAAAATAGAGTGTCCCAAAAATTGGGGCTAGGGTAAAGCCTTTAGGCTTTAATAAATTCAACATTATAAATGTATTTTTTTTCCAATGTATCAAAATGGAAAAATCAACTACTAAGGTTACAAGCTACGCTTGTAAAAATAAATATGATGCGCATAAGAAACATTCTCCTCGACATTATTCATCAATCCTCATAATCTTCATCACCTGAAAATATAAGCTCAATTAATAATTAAATTAATCCCACAAATATTAAACAGGCACAAACCATTACTAATTCCCAGTTCTTGTTGTTGTTGTCTCTTGATCAATAATAGCATTAGGAACTAAGAATTCTTCCTCTCCTTCAACAAGAGGTGGTTCCTCATAAATTGGGTGAGAAGGAAGTGTCCCTCGAAAGGGTTTCAAGAGATGAATATGGAAAGAGTTGTGGATATTCCAATTAGATGGCAACTCTAGTCTATAGGCCACATCGTTAATCTTTTCAATAATTTTAAATGGTCCATAGTATCTAGGTGCAAGTTTAACTGCAAGGAATTTTTCCACACTCTTCAATCGTCTCTTCTCAATTCTCAAAAGTACATAATCACCTTCTTGGAATGAAAAATCTTTACGCTTCCTATTTGCTTGAAATGTATACTTCTTTTGAGCTCTTGCAATACAATCACGCACTTCAGATAAAATACGATCAAAGTCTCGAGTATATTGGTCAGCAACTTCAATCTTATGGGAGAGTCTAGTAGCCGAAATAGGCAAAGCTCTACCATAGATAATCTCAAATGGTGCTCGACCAGTAGCAGAATGAGGAGTATTATTATAAGCAAATTGGAGTAGATGTATGTACTTATCCCATGAACTAGGTTGTTGGGAAACATAGGCTCTAAGCATATCCAAGATAGTGTTATTCGTGACTTCGGTCTGTCCATTTGATTTAGGATGAAAAGCCGTAGAAAAATCTAACTTAGTGCCTAAGTTTGAGAAAAGAGCAATCCAAAAGTGACTACAAAATTTGGAATCTCTATCAGAAACTATCACTTTGGGTAGACCATGATGAACAAAGATTTGCTTGACAAATATGGTCGCAGCTTGCTGAGAAGTCAGTGTCTTTTTACATGGAATGAAATAGGCTTGCTTACTAAACCTGTCCACTATTGTCCAAATCATGTCATGATGACTGGAAGTAGTAGGAAAGCTTGTAATGAGTCCATAGACACTTGTTCCCATGGTCGGTCTCGAATGGGTAAAGGCATAAGCAATCCCAAAGCTTTGCCTTTGTAGATTTTAATTGCTTGACAAATGTTACACTCAGCTACAAATTTTGCTACATCATTTTTAAAATGAGGCCAAAAGAATTCTCGAGAAACTACTTGAAGTGTTGCGGCGGAAACTCCTCTATGTCCCATGAATGGTGGTTGGTGCATCTCTTCCAAGACAAGTTGTCTATAGGGTTGAGTAACACATAATCTTTTCTCAAAGAAAAGATAGCCATCATTATGTGGGAGACAATGGCATAAAGGTGGATCCAAAGAAAGTGGCATGTGTCAAAGATTGGCCAACACTAAGTAATTTAACTCGACTAAGAGGGTTTTTGGGATTATCTTCTTTTTATACAAGATTTATGGAGCACCATGCATCAATAGTGGCACCTCTTACAAATATTCTTAAGGGAGAAGCTTTCTTTTGGGATTTCATTGTTGCCACAACAAGAGTTTCAATGAACTCAAAGCTTTACTCACTTCAGCCCCCATTCTTGTGTGCCCCAACTTTTTGGAGACTTTTTATGTGAGAGCAGATGTAAGTGGAAGGGGACTTGGGAATTTTTTATATTAAGAGCATAGGGTCATTGTATTTGAGAGTAGAAAGCTTACCAATAACGAGATGGGATTGCATGTTTATGAACAAGAGATGCTTGCTATCCTTTATGCCATCAAGAAGTGACATCATTATCTTTATGGTGCCTATTTGAACGCGAGAAGTCACCATAGAGTGCTGAAATTTTTCTTATCCTCCCAACCAACCTCTCCCCAAGAGAAATAGAGATAACTGGCCACTCTTCAAAGTTACAATTTTGAGATATCATGTACATTGGGCACATACAATGTGGTAGCAGCGGATGCATTGTCAAGGATGTGGGCTTGCACTATGACATCAATCACCGTGGTCTATAGTGAGTGGACTAAAGGGATTCAAGAGGAATATCTTTTGAATTAGGGTGCTGCCCATATTACAACAAGGTGATCATGAAGGTATCCCTCATTATACAAGCTTCACAATAACCTCCTATGATGGTACAAGGATAGAGTGTATCTTGTTTCCACTTCATCCTATATACCTATGGTGCTTCATGAGATACATTCTTCTCCACTTGTGGGTCATCTTGGTGTGCTAAAGACCTATGACAAAGTGAGCAAGAGTTTCTTTTGGAAAGGCATGTGGAGAGACGTCAAGATAATTATGATGGAATGTTCTTCATGTCAAAGGAACAAGGATAGTGATCAAGTATCCAATGGTTTACTTTATTCTTTACCCATTCCGGATGGGAAGTGGACCCACGTCTCTATGGATTTCATTATATGTCTTCCCAAGACTAAGCATGGGTGGTATCAAATATTTATGGTAGTATAGGATTACCAAATTAGCTCACTTCATTGCTCCTAAGACCACATATGGGACATCTAAAATTGCCAAGTGCTTCGTGGAGAATGTGTTCAAGCTACATGGCTTGCCACTTAACATAGTATGTGATAGAGACACCAATTCATGGAAATTTTTTGTACGAGAACATTGGTACACAAATTCCATCTATAGCCTATCATCATCAAATATATTGTGAAACAGAGTGTACCAAAGTGGAGGAAATTTTCTCCAAGCTAAGACTTAGTAGACTATCGTAAGCGTTTCCCCTATTTTGGAAAGGGTTTTGGAACCTTACAATTTGCCATTCCAATGAAAGCTATTCCTTATGGTATCATAGGTTTTGAATAAGCCCAAATGTCTTGCCATGGGATAAAAATACAAGAGTGCATCTCATCCATAACCTTTTTCTTGAAAGTCGAATGAGGCACAAGATACACCCTTTCCTTATGGCATGAAAGACCATTATATAACTAGAAATGAGGTAAATCATCACAAGTACCATGCTATATTTTTTGTACCATTTGTGATAACTCTTCATCAATCATATACTCCTCTTGGATATCATCAATCCAATTCTTGTGCACATCCGTGATGTCCAATAATGAGCTTGTCCACATTCTAGAAAGTACCCACCATCACATTAACCTTCCCCTTTGTATAAGTGATCTCAAAGTCACAGTTTTAAAGGGTAGCCATTAGGTTGTGAGGATAAGAAGTACTTGAGTACTCTATAATCACTTCTCACAAAGAACTTGCTTCCATAGAGATAGTGATGCCATTCCTAATTGCATGCAGGATTGCAATCATCTCTTGGTCATAAACATGCAACTTCATCTCTTTGTCATCAAGATTGTGGCTCTCCAACAACGTAATCACCCCATGACATAACACCAATGCCTCGTCTACAGGCATCCGCTTTGATGTGAAATGCTCAAAAAAACCCTAGCATATCAAAATAGGAGCCAAATTAAGAAAATTTTCAACTCTTTAGCCTCAATATATCCATAGCTACTCGCAAGTCCTACACTACCTGGGCTCCCAAAAAGGGAGTTCCCATTACTTAGTGTTGGTGCGGCCCAATTACTAAGGAAACTTTTCATCAAGATGTACTTCACTGCTAAAGGAAAACTTAACAATCATGAAGTATAAAACTTAACAATCATGAAGTATAAAACTTATGCAACTTAGCATATACATTGGAAGCTGACGTAAAGCAATCCAAAAATGATTATTCTTCTTACATCAATATGATCGCACCTGCGTAAACAGTTTGTGTTTTTCATCTCCAAACATTTGGAGGACTTACAACTTCAATAACTGTTAGAAAGTCTTTATTATGCTCTTATGATGGATGACACAATAGATAAAGCAAGAGAAACATCTTACTATGTATGTTTCATTCAAAATACTAATGGAAGAGGCATGTGCAACGTGTTTCATGACTGATCGTGGGTGTCAGATGCAAAAGGCTTTATTTGTAATTCTTAGTGGATATTTCCACAATATGGAGTCGCTTGGTTATTATGATGAATTATGAAAGAAAGGTGCATCTAGATTAGCCTAGATTAGCTTAGGATTATCCTAATTAGCCACAATGATGAGGCTATCTATGCAACCACGTGGATCGAAATCCGAGGCATGCAAAATCCAAGGCAGTGGTTCCACCAATAATCTAGTGCAAGTGGAAAGGATAAGGAACCACTGTCAATGCCAATGTAGAGAGCCAATGTGATCTTGCTTTGGGAGATAGTTCAAATCTTCATCTCCTTGTTTTCTAAAGGCTCAGTCAAAGGCTTCATTGCTTTGTCCTCTAAAGGCTCGGTCTCAACGTTTTTACAAAACAAAAACAAAACAAGAAAACAATCTTTTCTCTCTACTACCAACACAGATGTGGAAACCTGGCATCCTTGACTCCTTGGTGGTTGCTAAGCATTCTATATTCATGTAATTTGCAATAAGAGTATGGATGGAACTTTGCACAATGCTTGTACATTTAACTGATGAAATAAAAAAGCAGAATGGATAGGGGTTTAGATAGCTTGGATGGAATGCATCCAACATTGAGCTTAACTTAGAAAGCTTCAATGGAATGCATCCTACATTAAGTGTAAGCTCATTGCATCATCATCACAGTTAAGCCAACATTTACCACATACATCATTATCGTAGTTTAAGCTAGCTCAAAAACGGCCGCACTAGGGAACCGCCTTATATATATGTATTAATACATATATATATATAATAGCAGCTTCATCGTTCAAGGCTCAACATGCATATTATTAGTAAAAGAAGAAAAAGCACATAGTAAGAAACTTCATCGCCGTTCAAGACTCACCACTCAACGTGCAGTGTGCTACTAGTACATTGTGCTATATATATATATATATATATATATATATATATATATATATATATATAGATAAATGGAGAGGGGTTTAGATACACAGTTAAGCCAACATTTACCACATACATCATTATCTTAGTTTCAGCTAGCTTAAAAACAATAGCACTGAGGAACCGCCTTGGGAAAACAAGCATTTTAGATGATTGTCAATGCATTAAGCAGTTTTGAAGCAGCTCAGGCATACGTGGTGAAAACAAGAGCAGTTATACGCAACCTTGTTATATTTATAAGCAACTAGAGCAGTGAGGAGTAGACATTTCTTGCATTTTCTACCGGCAAGCTCAAGGACCATCAACTACAAGCCTTTTCTCTATCCAAGGCTTGGCCATCATTGGTCAGCACAGGCCATCATTGCTCAGCTCAGGCTAGCATAAACACTTGTCCATCACAAGAACTATAGGGTGGTAGCGTAACAGACTAACAGTTCTTCACAACAAAGAAAGAAGCGCTTCATTGCCTTTCTGTAAGACTCAGCTCGCACACTTGGAAGTAGCCGCATTTAGCTCATACAGTAGCCATGTTACAATTACTTTCATCGCTCGTGAAGCAAGTGCATTTCGTAGCCACAAGTGCAGTTTTGAGAGCAGCCATGTTTAGCTTACATAACAGCTACACTAAAGCAGCATTGAGCTGCTTTCAGGGTGGAGTGTGGATTTCTTGAAGCTCTTTGGTGGCACTCACAAGGCGCAACCCAAAGTAGAAACGTCTAGTTCTAGGAATACATTTAAACAAGTTCACAGCAGCAGCTTCTCTCTCTCAGGCATTTCAGTGACTCTCTTCTCTCTCAAGCGTATCACAGCAGCAGGCATCATTGTCGTTAATTTGCCGCTTTGTAGCAACCTCAAGAGGAAGCCTAGCCACTAACGCAAACTTGTGAGAGTTGATGCTATACCAACTCTACCTTTAGCTTCAAACACCTACGCTCAAGTTGTCAGTTCACAGCATAAAAATAAATAAATATATATATGTATGTATGTATGTATATATATATATATGTATGTATGTATATATATATGTATGTATGTATATATATATATATATGTATGTATCTATGTATATATATATATGTATGTATGTATATATATGTATGTATGTATGTATATATATATATGTATGTATGTATATATATATACATACATATATATATATATACATACATATATATATATATATATACATATATATATATATGTACATATATATATATATGTATGTAAATATATATGTATATATATATATATATATATATATGTATGTATATATATATGTATGTATGTATGTATATGTATATGTATATATATGTATATATGGAAAGGCATGTGGAGAGATGTCAAGATCTTTACGATGGAATGTTCTTCATGTCAAAGGAACAAGGATAGGAACAAGGATAGTGATCAACTACCCAATGGTTTACTTTATTCTTTACCCATTCCAAATGGGAAATGGACCCACGTCTCTATGGATTTCATTACATGTCTTCCCAAGACTAAGCATGGGTGGTATCAAGTATTTATGGTGGTTGATAGGCTTACCAAATCAGCTCACTTCATTGCTTCTAAGACCATATATGGGACATCTAACATTGCCAAGTGCTTCATGGAGAATGTGTTCAAGCTACATGGCTTAGTATGTGATAGAGACACCAAATTCATGGAAATTTTTTGTATGAGAACATGGGTACACAAACTGCTTCTATAGCCTATCATCCTCAAATATATTGTCAAACAGAGTGTACCAAGAAGTGGTGTGATGTTTACTTGAGGCATGACATACAATCTTCCTCGGATGAATGGCTATATTTTGCTGAATTTTGCCATAATTCTAGCATTTGAGCATTGGGATGTCTCCCTTTGGGGTTATTTATGGATATCAAGTGTATGTAGTCTTTCAAGAAGACAAGGTGGTCATCCCATTGGTTAAAAAAGAGTTGGAGAGAATGAGATAGCTTCTTCAACTATGCAAGGACAATATGAAGAAAGCCCAAGAGGTTATGAAGGCCAATGTGGATGATCATAGGCATCATGTAAAGTTTTGAAAAGGAGATTATGTACTCTCTCGATGCACCCAAAGAGCCACCACAACACTCTCAAGGGTTCTACCAATCCCAAGTTTGCTCATAGGTACTATGGTCCCTACCTAGTACTCAAAAGAGTGGGTGATTTAGATTACAAGCTGAACCTTCCTTCTTTTACATGAATCCATAATGTGTTCCATTTATCTAATCTCAATAAGTGTGTGGGTTCTATACCTCAAGAGGTGCAGGACCTTTCACCTATGCATAAAGAGAGAGCAATCATTTATGAGCCACCGGAGAGGATTGTGGAAAGAAGGACAAGAGAGTTGAGCTGTAGAAGCATAGAAGAGTTTGCCCTTGGATTAAGCTTCATGGCAACCACAAGGTAACCACTTTCTTATGTGTAACAACAAGGTCTATATATGGAGGATGTTTCTTGACCATGTGGCATGATTTTGGGTAAAGAGAGCAAGCATAAAGGGCGGATCCCAAGAAGGTGGAATGTCTAATGAATTGGTGGCCTACTCCCACAAATATCACTCAATTGAGGGGATTCTTGGGACTTTCTTCTTTCTATCAGAGATTCATTGAGAAATGTGCTCACATAGCAACTCCATTGATGAATAAGTTAAAGAAAGAGGCATTCTTTTGGGATGCTATATATAGCCTATGAGCTTTGAAGAGCTGAAAATTTTCTTAATTTGGCTCCTATTTTGATATGCTAGGGTTTTTTCAAGCATTTCACTATCAAAGCGGATGCCTGTAGAAGAGGCATTGGGGTCTTGTTATGGGGTGATTACATTGGAGAGCCACAAGCTTGATGACAAAGAGATGAAGTTGCATGTTTATGACCAAGAGATGATTGCAATCCTGCATGCAATTAGGAATGGCATCACTATCTCTATGGAAGCAAGTTCTTTGTGAGAAGTGATTATAGAGTACTCAAGTACTTCTTATCATCATAACCTAATCTCTCACCTAAGAAAATAAGGTGGTTGGCTACCCTTTAAAGTTGTGACTTTGAGATCACTTATACAAAGGGGAAGGTTAATGTGATGGTGGGTTTACTTTCTAGAACATGGGCAAGCTCGTTTTATCAGACAGTTTTATCAGACATCACGGCAGATGTGCACAAGGATTGGATTGATGATATCCAAGAGGAGTATATGATTGATGAAGAGATATCACAAATGGTACAAAAAATATAGCATGGTACTTGTGATGATTTACCTCATTCCTAGTTATATAATGGTCTTTTATGCCATAAGGAAAGGGTGTATCTTGTGCCACCTCATTCGACTTTCAAGAAAAAGGTTATGGATGAGATGCATTCTTGTATTCTTATCCCATGGAAAGACATTTGGGCTTATTCAAAACCTATGATACCATAAGGAAGAGCTTTCATTGGAATGGCAAATTGTAAGGTTCCCCCTTTCCAAAATAGGGAAAATGCTTAAGATAATCTACTAAGTCTTAGCTTGGAGAAAATTTCCTACTCATCAACACCTTGACCATGTAAAGATTCAAGGATACCATTTGTAGGTAAGACCTAGTCCGATCCCGCAGGGGGAGCTTGGTCTTCTAAAAGTCAAATTACCCATAGGGTAATTGATCATAATTTGGGCAAGTACTAATCTTGATTTCTAGAGACAACGCTTTTTTCCTCATCCATGTAAGGCACAGTCGGTTGGCCTAGTCTCCTAGAATAGAGTTACCCAAGAACCTATTTATCTGGCTAGGGGTCTCACTTAGTTTGTTGGAAAGCTACCCGACTAATCGGGTCCACCCGTCCGTAGGATGGTGCTGTCGAGCATTCCATCCTCCCACTTTCCACCCTGCTCATGCGTCAATTTTTTTTCTAATTAATCCTACCACAATAATTGACATAAATAAATATGTTCCTTAATTAAGACCCTTTTCACAAGGTTCGTTAAAACAACCTTTTTCCATAGTACAATAATGACAAAGACAAGATTTATACATGAATCAATTCCATACAAGCCAGACCGGCTCTCTTATTATTTTCCTTTATACCGATGATCTAGAATTCGGCCTTCCAGCCTCTACATGCTAGGAAAAACCCTACGGGACCATACACCTCATTCGTCAGCCGCTCGCGCGTGGGCTCAAGCTGACCTGTTCCCCTCTCAGGCTCCGTCGCTCAATCCTCCCGCCCCTAAGAGGGATGTCTACGCACTAGGTGGGCTAATTCACCGCACTAGCTTGGGCCCTCAAAACTAGCAGCATCGTAATTACTCGCCTCAATCGGCGAATCTCATTCTCCCAATGGTACGAGGAATACCATGGGAGGCGGCGGACTCCAGGCCTTACTAATGTCTCCACCGTCCGTGCGGCTACACAAGCACAAGAACAGGACAGCGTTGAGGCAGGGAGAAGTTGTGCCTGTACCTTAATTTAACCAAGATAACAATCCATTTACTCAACTAAACCATAGGACTAGAATCCATGTTACCTTCTTAAGAAAACAATCCTTTTCACAACAAAGATTTTAGCATTTTAACTTGAGATTGCGTGATAAGACATTCTCTATTAAGGCATAAGCTGTTGTTTAAAAGAATACAAACTTTAACTAGTAAATCAATCAAATAGATTACTATTAACAATTAATAGAGAAGTCGGGGCCATACCTCAACCCCTAAGAATGATATATAATTGAAAAACAAAATATATATATATATATATATATACTTTATAGAAATTTATCTTTGCTCGTTATTATTAATAAGAGTTTCAAAACTTGATATATGAGAATAGAGAGTCTTCTAATACCTTCTCTTATGATTGAAATCATCCGATTATCCCCAAGCTTTATCTCCTCTTACTCGTACTACGCTGACTTTTCTCTCTTTTGAAGATCTATGGCAAAGTAGCAGGGCTACGGCATATTATTCTTTCTTTAAAAGAAAAGCTATGGAGTAGTAGCCTCTTCCTCATAAAGGTCATAGCAATCTAGCTTTCTTTTCCAAGAGATTAGATAAGAATGAAGGGACAGCTACATTCTTACAGTTTTCATGTGTAGAGACCTTGACAGAACCAGCGAATTGTTTTAGCCATAACTCCCTCATAAAAACTCCGAATATGGTCGTATAACTAGTCAAAAGAACTGGAAGGTACCTGGTCTATGAGCCACTGTGGGTAGAATAGGTAAAAATGTTTGTATATAGCTGCAAACGCGCCATCTTAAGAAACGTGTTGCTTTTCCACATTTTTAGTATGCATGGACTCTAAATATATAAAAGTACTCTAAATACGACCTCCTATCACCTAAATTCGAATTTCTATTTTTGGAGATACTTATCTCTTAATAGAACTATTCAAGAGTCTTCTTATTTCTTTTAGGATTTTTGGAGCTAATATTTTTATTCTAACACTTTTCTAATGTTTATAGCCTTATTGTCTCACTCTTCTCTAAGTGCGCTCTCTTTCCTTCTTGAAATCTATATTAAAAGAGACACATACATGGCTTCATCATCATTCAAGGCTCAACATGCATATTATTTGTAAAAGAAGAAAAAGCACATAGTAAGAAACTTCATCGTCGTTCAAGACTCTGCACTCAACGTGCAGTGTGCTACTAGTGCATTGTGCTATATATATATATATATATATATATATATATATATATATATATAATATGGTAGCTTCATCATTGTTCAAGGCTCAACAAGCAAGGGTTGAGAAGCAAAGGGGTTATATTTTAAGTGGAAAGAGCATTGGTCGCACTGGTATATTTGCAAAACCAAGAAAGTTGTGGCCACTGTGATTCTCATGGATGATGGAGAGGGATGCCAATGGATGATGAATTTCCATTTGATGCTGGTGCTATGGATAATGGACACATTATGATCAACATGACATCCCAAAAGTCTAAAATTTTTGAACTTTTAGTATGTGTTTCATCTATATCTAGAGAGCTAAGGGTGGATTACAAGGATCCAAGTACCCTTAGCTCTCTATATCTAGAGAGCTAAGGGTGGATTACAAGGATCCAAGTACCCTTAGCTCTCTATATCTAGAGAGCTAAGGGTGGATTATAAGGATCCAGGTACCCTAATATCAGTGGTATCCAAGTACCCTAAGATCAGTGGGATCCATCAATGAGAGAGTTACTCACATTCTAGTCGATTCGGGGAGCACTCATAGCTTTGTCAATCACAAATCTCTTAACTCTTTCAACCTTACTCTGATGGAGTTTCCCATTACCTTCCAAGTACAAGAGGCCAAGGTGAAAAGGAGGAAACTAGGATTGGCATGCCCTTCTACCAAGGTTGTTTAACATCTTCATACACTTGGGAAGGTGATTTAGTGGTATTGGACATGGGTCATATTTATTTGATAATAGGATGTGACTAGTTGTCAAGTGATTTAGTGGTATTGGATATGGGTCATATTGATTTGATAATAGGGTGTGATTGAACCGTCTTTACTTTGTGTATAAATCTTTAACAAGGGATCATAAGCTTTAACCATCATGAGATAGCAAGTAGTACTTGTAGCTACAAAATCACTTATATAAGAGTCCTCTTTGATCACCCCAAAGAAATTAAAAAGGGAACTCAATACTCTTGGCACCATCTATGTGTTGCATTTGGCCCAAGAAAGGATGGATAACACATAGATAAAGAAATGGCAACCCTTCTTACGGAGTTTGAAGATATTTTCCAAGTGCCAAAGAGTTTGCTGTGCCCAAGAGCGAGATTGATCATTCCATTGTACTTGAACCGAATGCAAAGGCGATCAATAAGCCTCCCTATCAATTGTCTAAGTGGAAAGAGTAGAAGTGGCTAAGTGGAAGATCTACTTTCCATGGGTCTTATTCAACCCTCATACAATCTTCATTTGCTTCTTCTGTTCTATTGGTGAAGAATAAGGATGGGTCTTTCTACATGTTCATTGACTATCATGACTTGAATAAGGTCACTATCAAGAATAGGTACCCTATCCCATGAATTGATGATCTCTTGGATGAGCTAAGGGAGTGAAATTCATCACTGAGATTGATTTGAGATCGAGATACCATCAAATAAGGATGAAGGAGGGTGATCAAGAGAAGGCCGCGTTTAGGATTGAAAGGGATCGTTTCATTTTATGGTCATGCCCTTTGGCCTAACAAATGCACTAGCTTCCAATCATTGACGAGTAATGAATAGAGTATTGGCTCCTTTTCTATTCAAGTTTGTGCTAGTATTCTTTGATGACATATTGATATATATCAAGAACAAGGAGCTGCATTTGTTTCATGTGAAGTAAGTGTTTAAGGTGCTTTGAGAGGAAGAATAATCATTTTGCAAAAGAGAGCAAATGCACATTCATGGTCGATGAAGTGGAGTATCTTGGACATTTGGTGGGAGAGAATGGCATAAAGGTGGATCCAAAGAAAGTGGCATGTGTCAAAGATTTTCGCCAACATCAAGCAATTTAACTCGACTAAGAGGGTTTTTGGGATTATCTTCTTTTTCTACAAGAATTATGGAGCACCATGCATCAATAGTGGCACCTCTTACCAATCTTCTTAAGAGAGAAGCTTTCTTTTGGGATTTCATTGCCACAACAAGAGTTTCAATGAACTCTAAGCTTTACTCACTTCAACCCCCATTCTTGTGTGCCCCAACTTTTTGAAGACTTTCTATGTGAGAGCGGATATGTGAGAGCGGATGTAAGTGGAAGGGGACTTGGGACTTTTTTATATTGAGAGCATAGAGTCATTGTATTTGAGAGTAGAAAGCTTACCAATAAGGAGATGGGATTGCACGTTATGAGCAAGAGCTGCTTGCTATCCTTTATGATGCCATCAAGAAGTGGCATCATTACCTTTATGGTGCCTATTTGAACGTGAGAAGTCACCATAGAATGCTAAAACTTTTCTTATCCTCCCAACCAAACCTCTCCCCACGCAAAAGAGATAATTGGCCACTCTTCAAAGTTACAATTTTTAGATATCATATCCATTGGGCACAGACAATGTGGTAGCAACGGATGCATTGTCTCACGGATGTGGGTTTGCACTACTATGACATCAATCACGGTGGTCTATGGTGAGTGGACTAAAGGGATTCAAGAGGAATATCTTTTAAATTAGGGTGCTGCCCATATTACAAGAAGGTGATCGTGAAGGTATCCCTCATTTACAAGCTTCATAATAACCTCTTATGGTACAAGGATAGAGTGTATCTTGTTTCCTTTTTATCGGATGCTACATACCTATGGTGCTTCATGAGATACATTCTTCTCCACTTGTGGGTAATCTTGGTGTGTTGAAGACCTATGACAAAGTGAGCAAGAGTTTCTTTTAGAAAGGCATGTGGAGAGACGTCAAGATATTTACGATGGAATGTTCTTCATGTCAAAGGAACAAGGATAGTGATCAACTACCCAAAGGTTTACTTTATTCTTTACCCATTCCGGATGGGGAATGGCCCCACGTCTCTATGGATTTCATTACATGTCTTCCCAAGACTAAGCATGGGTGGTATCAAATATTTATGGTGGTTGATAGGCTTACCAAATCAGCTCACTTCATTGCTTCTAAGACCACATATGGGACATCTAAAATTGCCAAGTGCTTCATGGGGAGAATGTGTTCAAGCTACATGGCTTGCCACTAAACATAGTATGTGATAGAGACACCAGATTCATGGAAATTTTTTGTATGAGAACATGGGTACACATTGCATCTATAGCCTATCATCCTCAAATATATTGTCAAATAGAGTGTACCAACAAGTGGTGTGACATCTACTTGAGGCATCATTGTCGACATACAATGAATGGCTATATCTTTCTGAATTTTGCCATAATTCTAGCATTTGAGCATTGGGATGTCTCCCTTTAGGGTTATTTATGGATATCAGGTGTATGTACATAGTCTTTCAAGAAGACAAGGCGGTCATCCCATTGGTTAAAAAAGAGTTGGAGAGAATGAGATAGCTTCTTCAACTATGCAAGGACAATATGAAGAAATCCCTATGAAGGCCAATGTGGATGATCATAGGCATCATGTAAAGTTTCAAAAAGGAGATTATGTACTCTCGATGCACCCAAAGAGCCACCACAACACTCTCAAGGGTTCTACCAATCCCAAGTTTGCTCATAGGTACTATGGTCCTCCCTACCTAGTACTTAAAAGAGTTGGTGATTTAGATTACAAGCTGAACCTTCCTTCTTTTACAAGAATCCATAATGTGTTCCATTTATCTAATCTCAATAAGTGTGTGGGCTCTATACCTCAAGAGGTGCAGGACCTTTCACATATGGATAAAGAGAGAGCAATCATTTATGAGCCGGAGAGGATTGTGGGAAGAAGGACAAGAGAGTTGAGCTGTAGAAGCATAGAAGAGTTTGCCCTTGGAAGCGTTTGCCGGAGAGGATTGTGGGAAGAAGGACAAGAGAGTTGAGCTATAGAAGCATAGAAGAGTTTGCCCTTGGATTAAGCTTCATGGCAACCACAAGGTAACCACTTTCTTATGTGTAACAACAAGGTCTATATATGGAGGATGTTTCTTGACCATGTGGCATGATTTTGGGTAAAGAGAGCAAGCATAAAGGGCGGATCCCAAGAAGGTGGAATGTCTAATGAATTGGTGGCCTACTCCCACAAATATCACTCAATTGAGGGGATTCTTGGGACTTTCTTCTTTCTATCAAGATTCATTGAGAAATATGCTCACATATAGCAACTCCATTGATGAACAAGTTAAAGAAAGAGGCATTCTTTTGGGATGCTATATATAGCCTATGAGCTTTGAAGAGCTGAAAATTTTCTTAATTTGGCTCCTATTTTTATATGCTAGGGTTTTTTTGAGCATTTCACTATCAAAGCGAATGCCTGTAGAGAAGAGGCATTGGGGTCGTGTCATGGGGTGATTACATTGGAGAGCCACAAGCTTGATGATTAACAAATGAAGATGCATGTTTATGACCAAGAGATGATTGCAATCTTGCATGCAATTAGGAATGGCATCACTATCTCTATGGAAGCAAGTTCTTTGTGAGAAGTGATTATAGAGTACTCAAGTACTTCTTATCATCACAACCTAGTCTCTCACCTAAGAAAATAAGGTGGTTGGCTACCCTTTAAAGTTGTGACTTTGAGATCACTTATACAAAGGGGAAGGTTAATGTGATGGTGGGTTTACTTTCTAGAATGTGGGCAAGCTCGTTTTATCAGACATCACGGTAGATGTGCACAAGGATTGGATTGATGATATCTAAGAGGAGTATATGATTGATAAAGAGATATCACAAATGGTACAAAAAATATAGCATGGTACTTGTGATGATTTACCTCATTTCTAGTTATATAATGGTCTTTTATGCCATAAGGAAAGGGTGTATCTTGTGCCGCCTCATTCGACTTTCAAGAAAAAGGTTATGGATGAGATGCATTCTTGTATTCTTATCCCATGGCAAGATATTTGGGCTTATTTAAAACCTATGATACCATAAGGAAGAGCTTTCATTGGAATGGCAAATTGTAAGGTTCCCGCTTAAGATAGTCTACTAAGGCTTAGCTTGGAGAAAATTTCCTACGCATCGACACCTTGACCATGTAAAGATTCAAGGATATGATTTGTAGGCAAGACCTAGTCCGATCCTGCAGGAGGGGGAGCATGGTCTTCTAAAAGTCCAAATTAACCATAGGGTAATTGATCATAATTTGGGCAAGTACTAATCTTGATTCCTAGAGACAAGGCTTTTTTCCTCATCCATGTAAGGCATAGCCGGTTGGCCTAGTCTCCTAGAATAGAGTTACCTAAGAACCTATTTATTTGACCACGAGTCTCACTTAATCTGTTGGAAAGCTACCCGACTAATCCAGTCCACCCGTCTGTAGGATGGTGCCGTCGGGGCATTCCATCCTCCCACTTTCCACCCTGCTCATGCGTCAATTTGTTTTCTAATTAATCCTATCACAATGTTTGACATAAATAAATATGTTCCTTAATTTAAGGTGCTTTTCACAAGGTTCGTTTTTAACAGCCTTTTTTCACAGTACAATAATGCCAAACAAAGACAAGATTTATAAAGAAGGTTTATACATGAATCAATTCCATACAAGCCAGACCGGCTCTCTTATTATTTTCCTTTATACCGAGCGATGATCTAGAATTTGGCCTTCCAGCCTCTACATGCTAGGAAAAACCCTATGGGACCATACACCTCATCGTCGGCCGCTCGCTTGTTACGAGGAATCAAGCCGATTTGTCGCCCTCTCAGGCTCCATCGCTCGATCCTCCTGCCCCTCAGAGGGATGTCTACGCACTAGGGTGGGCTAATTCACCGCACTAGCTTGGGCCCTCAGAACCCGTCGCGAGGCATTCCATCCTCCCACTTTCCACCCTGCTCATGCGTCAATAGTGGATTGTGCTGTCAAATTGCTACTGTTAACATTGACATGGTAGATCAAGTTAAGGGATGATAAATTGAGAACTTACTTAACTAAAATTTCCGTGGAGAAATGTTCAGAAGGAAATTTTTCGGTCTAATGGACCATTATCGTTTGAATGATATGATCTAAATGAATTGTTATTTAATGATGAGTTCTATATAAGGATTATTTATCCCAGTATTCTGTTGGGTTGACCAGAATATAAGGAACCCCAGAGTTGACATAGAGAGAGAAAATATTCTAGAGAGAATATTCAGATTTTGAATATTTTTAGATAGAAAAATTTCTCATATTATTAAAATGAATTCCCCTGAAACAGAAATTCAAAAAGAACTTTCCAATGTGCAATTGGAATTTATTGGAAATGGGTATAAAGGACCTTAGCCTAAGGGTGTAGATTTTCAGAAATTTTTGGATTATGGTCCAATTAAGGTTCCTATGGGCCAATAGCATCAATCCATGTGTAGGGAGGAGATAAATCCAATTTGTAAAAGAAGATACCAAAAAATGAGTAAATGCTCACATAAGATGAAGAGTTGACTATGTACAAGGTTTATTAGTAAGAAACTATGAGTAATATCAAAAATATGAGATATTTTGGGTATCCAAAAATGAGTAAATGCTCACATAAGATGAAGAGTTGAAAATGTACAAGGTTTATTAGTAAAAAACTATAAGCAATATTAAAAATATGAGATATTTTGGGTATCCAAAAATGCGTAAATGCTCACATAAGATGAAGAGTTGAAAATGTACAAGGTTTATTAGTAATAAAAAACTATGAGCAATATTAAAAATATGAGATATTTTGGGTATAATGATTCCATTTTGACACATATGTAAGGAAGGGGAGTCCATTAAAGGAGGTGCATATTTCACATGCTTGAATGAGTTTTAAACTCATAAAAATTGAGATATTTCATCTCTCCTCTCTCCTAATTCAAGTCTAGTTGCAAAAAGTTAGCTCATTTGACCTAAAAATGGTCAAAAATTGACCAAACTGAGTTGGAAAATTCTAGAATCAGTTTGTTTGGTTAGGAGCTCACTTTTTCCTATAAATAGAGGCCTTCCCCTTTGTTGAAACTCAACAATTTTTAATGCATTGTTACTCTACTCCACCCAAGCCAAGAACTATGAATTTATTAATAATTCAGTAGTTTTTGACATTTCCCTCTTCCAAAGATTGGTGGCCACTCTTGTTCAAACAAGAGTTGAACCCTCAAACCATCAAGCCAAAGGAAAGCTATCAAAGTCATTAGTAAGTTGGTGATTCTTCTTTTCTTGCACTTATTTTATGGGTGTTTATGGTTTCAAATGATTTACACATATGTAAGGAAGGGGAGTCTCTTCAATACTCACATAAGATGAAGAGTTGACTATGTACAAAGTTTATTAGTAAAAAACTATGAGCAATATTAAAAATATGAGATATTTTGGGTATCCAAAAATGAGTAAATTCTCACATAAGATGAAGAGTTGAAAATGTACAAGGTTTATTAGTAAAAAACTATGAGCAATATTAAAAATATGAGATATTTTGGGTATAATCATTCCATTTTGACACATATGTAAGGAAGGGGAGTCCATTAAAGGAGGTACATATTTCACATGCTTGAATGAGTTTTAAACTCAAAGATAATGTGATATTTTTATCTCTCCTCTCTCTTGAACCAAACCAAATCAAAAAGGAATCAAACCGAATCAAAAAACTAACCAAACTAGGTCCAAATCTAGTCCAAATTCAACCAAACTGAATCTAAAAAATTCTAGAAATCAGTTAGCCTTGGTTAGAGCCTCCCTCTCCTATAAATAGAACATGAGTCCTTTGAAAAAAAATGGAGAGCAGAATTTTACTATTCTAGAACTATGCTGAAATAATGCTAATATTTACTATTCTCTAAAATTCTCTCCAAATTGGAGAAATTGGAGCTTCCCTCTTTCTTCAATCCCCATTGGTGGCTCCATCAACATACTAAACCAATTGATTGGTTGGGGGCCTCTACCGTGAACAAAGAATCAAGCAATTTGTAAAGTAAGTGGTGAATTTTGATCTTTTCTATAATTTCTCAATGTTTCTCTCTTCTCAACCCCTCTCAAGCTTGAGAAGCTTAATTGGAATGGTTTTTGAATGCTATTGAAGTAATTAATGAATGATAGTAAAGAATTACATAAATTTACATTTATGCTTAATTCTAATAGTTTTTATGTAATATCTCTCTCTCACTCAAGAAATGGTCATACTCATGACCTATTCTCAATCCAAATGAAGCTTTTCATAAAGCTTTTTCTTAATCCAAGATTAATCTATGCTTAAGACCAAATTAATGGCTTTCCCTATGCTTTTAGTTTATGTATTTCATGAATGTTGATGATTCAATCCATTATGGGTTAATGATCCAATTAGGGATCATTCTAATCATTTCTTTAATGATAAGCTTTATCTTTTAAGATAATTAAGATTTATCAGTCATAGCAGCAGAGCTATGGTAAAATTTTTATAAAAATTACACATAAAATAATTTCATTCAAAGCATGAAAAGAGGACTTCCTACTATATTCTAGGAATTATCATCCTAGATTAATTAAAAGAATTTTATTGTAATCATGGAGATGTGGATGTATGCATGTAGATGTAGATGTATAGATGTGGATGTGAATGTGGAGGTGATGTATGCATGTAGATGTAGATGTATGGATGTGAATGTGAATGTGGATGTGGATGTATGCATGGAGATGTGGATGTATGCATGTAGATATAGATTTATAGATGTGGATGTGAATGTGGAGGTGGATGTATGCATGTAGATGTAGATGTATGGATGTGAATGGGAATGTAGACGTATAGATGTGGATGTGAATGTGGAGGTGGACGTATGCATTTAGATATAGAGGTATGGATGTGAATGTGAATGTGGATGTGGATGTATGCATGTAGATGTAGATGTATAGATGTGAATGTGAATGTGGATGTGGATGGATGCATGGAGATGTGGATGTATGCATGTAGATGTAGATGTATAGATGTGGATGTGAATGTGGAGGTGGATGTATGCATGTAGATGTAGATGTATGGATGTGAATGTGAATGTGGATGTGGATGTATGCATGGAGATGTAGATGTATGGATGTGAATGTGAATGTGGATGTGGATGTATGCATGGAGATGTGGATGTATGCATGTAGATGTAGATGTATAGATGTGGATGTGAATGTGGAGGTGGATGTATGCATGTAGATGTAGATGTATAGATGTGGATGTGAATGTGGAGGTGGATGTATGCATGTAGATGTAGATGTATGGATGTGAATGTGAATGTGGATGTGGATGTATGCATGGAGATGTGGATGTATGCATGTAGATGTAGATGTATAGATGTAGATGTGAATGTGGAGGTGGATGTATGCATGTAGATGTAGATGTATGGATGTGAATGTAAATGTGGATGTGGATGTATGTATAGAGATGTGGATGTATGCATGTAGATGTAGATATATGGATGTGAATGTGAATGTGGATGTGGATGTATGCATGGATATGTGGATGTATACATGTAGATGTATGGATGTGAATGTGAATGTGGATGTGGATGTATGCATGGAGATGCGGATGTATGCATGTAGATGTAGATGTATAGATGTGGATGTGAATGTGGAGGTGGATGTATGCATGCAGATGTAGATGTATAGATGTGGATGTGAATGTGGAGGTGGATGTATGCATGTAGATGTAGATGTATGGATGTGAATGTGGATGTGGATGTGGATGTATGCATGAAGATGTGGATGTATGCATGTAGATGTAGATGTATGAATGTGGATGTGGATGTATGCATATAGATGTGGATGTATGCATGTAGATGTGAATGTACGCATATAGATGTGGATGTATGGATGTGAATATGCATGTAGATGTGGATGTATGGGGATGAGGATGCATGAATGTGCATGTAGATGTGGATGTGAAAATAGATGCATGGATGTAGATGTGGATGTATGGATGTGGATGTGGATGTGGATGTGGATATATGTATGGATGTGAATATATGATATGTGATGTGAAGGAATCTGAAGTGGAAATGGAAAATGATGTGATGGGATGAGTACACATATAAATGGAATATGGAATAAGTAATGTGGATTGATGAGGGATAATGTGGAAAAATGAGAGTTAATATAGAAACTGTATTTGTAAACTGTTTGTAAATGGCTGTTTTATGTCAAGAATGCTGGGGAAGCATTTTGACCGTCTTGTGAGTCGTGGAGACCTAACTGATGATAAAGTTGCAACTGCTGACGGAGAGTCAATGGAAGACGTCTCGCGTAGCAAAGTCGGCCGAGGTCTTGACCAGCCTCGGCTCGATTAAAATGGTGAGCTTCCGGTACGGTGGATGAGGGACCAAGGAAGCGGCCTATGAGTGAAGCGCTAGGTCACCTGTGAAGGATCCTAGAGGGTGCTGACCATATGGCGCTCGGGCTCTGGGTCGCCAAGGATACCCACACGTGCGTCGAGGAAGATATCGGAACAAGGAGTAAGAGTTGTTTTCTAAAATCGGGCATGGATCTGGTTGATTGACCTTGCTGGTCTTCAATGGATGAGTCCATGGCTCGTTATATAGATCTGTTGGTTGATCTTGCTGATCTTCAACGGAGGTTCCATCTTGATTTTTATAAGTGATTATATTGCCGAGTATTATAGGCTAGGAACTATTGAACAGGCCCCTGAGTGGACAGGTGGTGAGCGTTCTGGTTGCCAATGATGCCATAGATACTCTGATGAAGGAATGATGGGAAATTAAGAATCAACCGGATAATTTGGAAGATTGTGATCAGTGATACTATGGTTGCATTAAAGGATTGTTTTAAAACTGGTTGAATCTGTGAAAATTACAATTTCATATTGGGTGTGTAAGTGGTGTGACTAGTTTTATTTTTGCATGAACATCCGGCTAGGGGACCTGGGAACTCTTTTCCCTGGTACCTGAGACAAAAATCAAATTCTAAATTGGATCCCATCACTACAGTGGTTGGGCGGTTGACTAACCCATGGGATCGGATGGGGTTAGGCTGGACTGATGGATCTGTAAATCGAGACTCAATTTCTGTTATTACGATAGATGAAGTAAGTCCTGGATAGTAATTGTTCTATGGATAGGAATCAACGGCTGTGCCTCTTGAAGGGAAAAAAAGCGTTGATCCCAAGTGCAAGTTTCTTCCTTGATCTGACCGAGTATCTTTATAGGTGCAGTTGAATCAGTTTGATCACTAATGGTCTTGACTACATTAGAGTAAAAAGTTATCCTGGAGGAATCGCCCGTGCTTTCCGGATAAGGGAAGTTTTTCCGAGTTTGGTTTTGGAAAAACCGACGGATTAGTCTTTTGTCCGGATATCCGTGGTGGACGAGGCCCCGAGTGTGGGACCCTGCCTCGCATAAGAAGTGCTACTTCTGCTGCTAGTACCCCGAATCCGTTGCACGGTGGGAATAGGGATCTCACAGTTGGTATCAGAGCAAATTGGGTAATAATGATCAATTGAGAAGTCAATATGTTAACAATTTATCAAGAAGCACAAAAAGGTTGTAATTGTGTGATCTAATTCATACAATTTGATATTCAAACTGAAAATTCGTAAATTGGTAATTAGGTCTTAAGATGAAAGTACTGCAATTGTATGGAACCCTGACTTGCTTGAGGCCTAGACATGATGGTATTTACCTTATAGTTCCAAGTATCATGACTACCCGTATATACCGAGGGTATAACTGTAGCTCTTTACCGGCAGTATATACGAGTAAATCTAAGACTTGAAATTATAAGCATTAATGCTATCCAGTTGATGAATTCGAATGTGGTTGATATGATTTTTAATTCTGTTTGAGAACTGATGAAATTGAATTGGATTCTAATTGAAAAATGATGAATTCTGAAATTTAGTTGAAATGTAATAAGCTGAGCGAAACCCAAATGAGGATGAATGGGACGAGTCCCTGTGATGATATTCATAACTAGAATGATGATAATGATTTCAGCAATATCACTATGAGATTAGTGGATTGGGCTGTCAAATTGCTACTGTTAACATTTGACACGCTAGATCAAGTTAAGGGATGACAAATTGAGAACTTGCTTGACTGAAATTCCCGTGGAGGAATGTTCAGAAAGAAATTTTTTCGGTCTAATGGACCATTTATCGTGTTAAAGATATGAATGATATGATCTGAATGAATTATTATTTAATGATGAGTTCTATATAAGGGATATTTATCCTCATATTTAGCTGGGTTGACCAGAATATAAGGAACCCCAAAATAAATTAGATCTTAAGAAAAAGAGTTGTCTTCTACTTGCGAGATGAGGACATCTCACACTTTTTAAGTGGGGCAGAATGTAAGATTCCTCCCCAGCCTTCAAGGTATACAGGAGTAAGAACCTCCCTTTCTGATCTTATAACTATTCTCTCTCTAATATATAAATTGTTGACAGAATCATGAGACGAGAAAACTGTGGCCGTTAGCAACTAGACCTTGTCTCTGAAGATGAACTTAACCCTGATGTTCGCAAGGCTCTTCATAGGACTCAGCCAGGACCCTTCAAAGGAGAAGGGGAGAACCTGGGTGAGGCTATGGAGAAATGGGTGGAAGCCATGGAAGAGTATTTTGACGTCACAGGTTATAATGAGCTGAGCAAAATGCCTCTTGGCCGGTTGAAAATAGTGGAAACAGCCAGGGTAGCATGGAGGAACCACTGTGACACCAACCGTCTGAGAAGAAAATCCTCAATCCTGGAACGACCTAAAAACCTATTTGAGAAAGAGATTTTGTCCCCCTGGATTTTTGGAAACCAAAATGAACGAATTTTTAGAGCTAAAGTAGGAGAACAAAACCATTGAAGAATATCACCAAGCCTTTGCTCTTCTACTCAAATACTCACCACCTCTAGATGAAGAACAGCTCATGGCCAGGTTCATTCGGGCAATGAACGAACCCTTGGACACACTGGTCAAAAATGCCAAACCAGTGTCCATGGGCTGAAGCAGTAAAAATGGCAAAGGATTTTGCCAAAGCCTTTGTAGTAAAGGTCCCGCCAAAGCCTGCACCCTCTAACTTTAAAAGATTCCAAGCCCAGGAAAGTATTTCAAACTTTCCACCCCCAAAGAGGCAGCAAGGGCCGATTCAGAATCAAGATGCAGGAAGATTCCAAAGTGAAGGAAGACCCTTCCCCCAGAATACTTTCTCAGGAGGCCCACCTATTTTAAGGATTCAGAACGATGAGCTCAGAAGTGAGAACCGATGTTTTGGATGCCAAGGTTTTGGTCATCAGTTAAAAGACTGCCCAACTCCTGCCATGTCAAGGGGAGAGGGAAGTCTAGGACCCCGAATTTAGAGACCAATCCCTTCATTCCAGTCTAATCAGGGTCCGTCTCACCCAAGCCAGGGTAACCCCAAAAGAACTCCAACTCAACCATCTACCTCTGTCCAGAGTAACCTCAGAACAGGGGCAACCAAAGAGAAAGAATTCCACCTCAGACTGCAGCAGCCAGAGCAGTCACAATTTCAGAAGAAGTAGAAGAGGAAAAAAGGGTAGATCTATACTGCAATTGAAAACCAAGGGCTTAACCGACAGTTCTCAAGTCATCCATACTCCAGCAGAATACCAGGGAAAAATCGGCTGTCCACTTCCAAGGCGTAACGTTGGAAGTGATTGAAGAAGAAGAAGATAATGAAAGAGATCATACTCCACCTCTGCGAGATGAGGACATCTCGCATTTTTTAAGTGGGGTAGAATGTAAGATTCCTTCCCCAACCCCTGTAATCAATTCCTCCCCCAACCCCTTTTTGATGTCTAGTATCTTTCCCTGTAATCAATTCCCTCTTCAGAAATATAAGAGATCTCGTCTCTACCTGTTTTGACATAGAGAGTAAAAATATTCTAGAGAGAGAATATTCAGATTTTTAATATTTTTGGATAGAAAAATATCTCATCTTAGTAAAATGAATTCCCCTGAAATAGAAATTCAAAAAGAACTTTCCATTGTACAAATGGAATTAATTGGAAATGGGTATGAAGGACCTTAGCCTAAGGGTCTAGATTTTCAGAAATCTTTGGATTATGGTCCAATTAAGGTTCCTATGGACTAATAAGATCAATCCATGTGTGCGAAGGAGATAAATCCAATTTTGTAAAAGATGATACCCAAAAATGAGTAAATGCTCACATAAGGTGAAGAGTTGAATATGTACAAGGTTTATTAATAAGAAACTATGAGTGATATTAAAAATATGAGATATTTTGGGTATAATGATTCCATTTTGACACATATGTAAGGAAGGGGAGACCCTTTAATGCTCACATAAGGTGAAGAGTTGAATATGTACAAGGTTTATTAGTAAGAAACTATGAGTGATATTAAAAATATGAGATATTTTGGGTATAATGATTCCATTTTGACACATATGTAAGGAAGGGAAGTCCCTTCAATTCTCACATATGTAAGGAAGGGAAGTCCCTTCAATTCTCACATAAGATGAAGAGTTGAATATGTACAAGGTTTATTAGTAAGAAACTATGAGCAATATTAAAAATATGAGATATTTTGAGTGTAATGATTCTATTTTTGACACATATGTAAGGAAGAGGAGAGACTTCAATGAGGCGCCTACTTCACATGGGCAAATTGAGTTTTTTATCACCAAAAATTGAGATATTTCATCTCTCCTCTCTCCTCATTCAAGTCTAGTTCCAAAAAGTTAGCTTAACTGACCTAAAAATGGTCAAAAATTGACCAAACTGACTTGGAAAATTCTAGAATCAATTTGTTTGGTTAGGAGCTCAATTTTTCCTATAAATAGGAGCCTCCCCCTTGTTAAAAAAGATATAGTGTTTAGTGCATTGTTACTCTATTTCACCAAGCCAAGAACTATGAATTTATTAATAATTCATTAGTTTTTTGACATTTCCCTCTTCCAAAGATTGGTTGGCCACTCTTGTTCAAACAAGAGTTGAACCCTCAAACCATCAAGCCAAAGGAAAGCTTTCAAAGTCATTAGTAAGTTGGTGATTCTTGTTTTCTCTTATTTTATGGTTTTTATGGCTTTAATGGTTCTTATGTTTTATGTCTTCTCTAAAAATGTTATACCTCATTACAAAAAGGTATTTCCCTCTCTTTTCAAACAAAACCCCATCCAGTCCCATGGGTTAGCCAACTGCCCACCCACTGTAGTGATGGGATCCAATTTAGAATTTGATTTTTGTCTTGGGTACCACGGAAAAGAGTTCCCAGGCCCCCTAGCCGGATATTCATGCAAAAATAAAACTAGTCACACCACTTACACACCCAATATGAAATTGCCTTTTTCACAGATTCAACCAGTTTTAAAACAATCCTTTAATGAAACCATAGTATCACTGATCACAATCTTCCAATTTATCCGATTGATTCTTAATTTCCCATCATTCCTTCTTCAGAGTATCTATGGTATCATTGGCAACCAGAACGCTCACCACCTGTCCACTCAGGGGCCTTTTTAATAGTTCCTAGCCTATAATACTCAGCAATATAATCACTTATAAAAATCAAGATTTGAAGATCAGCAAGATCAACCAACAGATCTATATAACGAGCCATGGACTCATCCATTGAAGACCAGCAAGGTCAATCAACCAGATCCATGCCCGGTTTTAGAAAACAACTCTTACTCCTTGTTCCGATATCTTCCTCGACGCACGTGTGGGTATCCTTGGCGACCCAGAGCCCGAGCACCGTATGGTCAGCACCCTCTAGGATCCTTCACAGGTGACCTAGCGCTTCACTCATAGGCCGCTTCCTTGGTCCCTCATCCACCGTACCGGAAGCTCACCATTTTAATCGAACCGAGGCTGGTCAAGACCTCGGCCGACCTTGCTACGCGAGACGTCATCCATTGACTCTCCGTCAGTAGTTGCAACTTTATCAGTTAGGTCTTCATGACCTTAATCCATAAGACGGTCAAAATGCTTCCCCAGCATTCTTGACATAAAACAATCATTTACAAACAGTCATAAAATACAGTTTCTATATCGAACTCCGTCTTTCCACATTATCCCTCCTCAATCCACATTACTTATTCCACATTTCCTTCATATGTACTCATTCTCATCCATTCATTCATATCGACGACACATTATTTCTCATACACATTCACATTCATTATTCTTCATACCCATCCATGCATACATCTATTTTCACATCCTTATTCATACATCCACATCCACATACATACATCCATACATACACATCCACATTCATACATCTTTACATCCACATCCACATCCACATTCATACATCCACATCCACATGTATACATCCACATCCACATGTATACATCCCTATATACACATCCATATGCATACATCCACATCCACATTCGTACATCCACATCTACATGCACATTCATACATCCATTCTCACCCTATCACAATCCATATACATCTTATCCCATCACATACACTTCTTACCTCATCCCATATACATCTTATCACATCTTAACTCATCTTATCACATCCTAACTCATCTTATATGCATCTTATCGCATCTCATCACATCTCATACACCTCTTATCACATCCTAACTCATCTTATCACATCCTAACTCATCTCATATACATCTTATCCATCACATACACTTCTTACCTCATCCCATACACATCTTATCACATCTTAACTCATCTTATCACATCCTAACTCATCTCATATGCATCTTATCAAATCTCATCACATCTCATATACCTCTTATCATATCCTAACTCATCTTATCACATCCTAACTCATCTCATATACACCTTATCATATCCTAACTCATCTCATATGCATCTTATCACATCTCATCACATCTCATACACCTCTTATCACATCCTAACTCATCTTATCACATCCTAACTCATCTCATATACATCTTAGCACATCCTAACTCATCTTATCACATCCTAACTCTTCTCATATACATCTTATCATATCTTATCACATCTCGTATATCTCTTATCACAACCTATCCCTTCCCATATCTATTTATAGAGAATACAAGAGAATTCTTATATTTGATGTAAGATTTCTTTACGCATCTAATTATGCATAAATTCCATTTAAGGAGACTAACACTTTCGAATATAAAAATCAATCTTTTATGCATCTTCCTATGCATAAATTCATTTTAAATGAGAATGACATTTTGAATTAAAATTCAATCTTTTATGCATCTTCCTATGCATAAATTCAATTTAGAGGAGAATGATACTTTTGAATTAAAAATCAATCTTTTATGCATCTTCTTATGCATAAATTCAATTTAGTAGGAATTACACTTTTAGAATAAAATATTCATCTTTTATGCATACCTCTATGCATGAAATTCAATTATGCTAAAAGTAACACTTTTATAATAAAATATTCATCTTTTATGCATACCTCCATGCATGAAATTCAATTATGCTAAAAGTAACACTTTTATAATAAAATATTCATCTTATATGCATACCCCTATGCATGAAATTTAATTATGCTAAAAGTAACACTTTTATAATAAAATATTCATCTTTTATGCATACCTCTATACATGAAATTCAATTATGCTAAAAGTAACACTTTTATAATAAAATATTCATCTTTTATGCATACCTCCATGCATGAAATTTAATTATGCTAAAAGTAACACTTTTATAATAAAATATTCATTATAAAAACTTGACATTAATCAATTAACCATTCACTTAGGATAGAGCATGGTTGGTTTTGTTAGAAAAGAGAGGGAAATACCTTTTTGTAATGAGGTATAACATTTTTAGAGAAGACATAAAACATAAGAATCATTAAAGCCATAAAAACCATAAAATAAGTGAAAAGAAGAATCACTAACTTACTAATGACTTTGAAAGCTTTCCTTTGGCTTGATGGTTTGAGGGTTCAACTCTTGTTTGAACAAGAGTGGCCAACCAATCTTTGGAAGAGGGAAATGTCAAAAAACTAATGAATTATTAATAAATTCATAGTTCTTGGCTTGGGTGAAATAGAGTAACAATGCACTAAACACTATCTTTTTTAACAAGGGGGAGGCTCCTATTTATAGGAAAAATTGAGCTCCTAACCAAACAAACTGATTCTAGAATTTTCCAAGTCAGTTTGGTCAATTTTTGACCATTTTTAGGTCAGTTAAGCTAACTTTTTGAAACTAGACTTGAATGAGGAGAGAGGAGAGATGAAATATCTCAATTTTTGGTGATAAAAAACTCAATTTGCCCATGTGAAGTAGGCGCCTCATTGAAGGCTCTCCCCTTCCTTACATATGTGTCAAAAATGGAATCATTATACTCAAAATATCTCATATTTTTAATATTGCTCATAGTTTCTTACTAATAAACCTTGTACATATTCAACTCTTCATCTTATATGAGAATTGAAGGGACTTCCCTTCCTTACATATGTGTCAAAATGGAATCATTATACCCAAAATATCTCATATTTTTAATATCACTCATAGTTTCTTACTAATAAACCTTGTACTACATATTCAACTCTTCACCTTATGTGAGCATTGAAGGGACTACCCTTCCTTACATATGTGTCAAAATGGAATCATTATACCCAAAATATCTCATATTTTTAATATCACTCATAGTTTCTTATTAATAAACCTTGTACATATTCAACTCTTCACCCTATGTATTGGTCCATAGGAACCTTAATTAGACCATAATCCAAAGATTTCTGAAAATCTAGACCCTTAAGCTAAGGTCCTTCATACCCATTTCCAATTAATTCCATTTGTACAATGGAAAGTTCTTTTTGAATTTCTATTTCAAGAAAATTCATTTTACTAAGATGAGATATTTTTCTATCCAAAAGTATTAAAAATCTGAATATTCTTCTCTCTAGAATATTTTTACTCTCTATGTCAAAACAGGTAGAGACGGGATCTCTTATATTTCTGAAGAGGGAATTGATAACAGGGGAAGATACTAGACATCAAAAAGGGGTTGGGGGAGGAATCTTACATTCTACCCTACTTAAAAAACGCGAGATGTCCTCATCTCGTAGGTGGAGTATGATCTCTTTCATCTTCTTCTTCTTCTTCAATCACTTCCAACGTTACGCCTTGGAAGTGGACGGCCAATTTTTCCTTGGTATTCTGCTAGAATATGGATGACTTAAGAACTGTCGGTTAAGCCCTTGGTTTTCAATTACAGTATAGATCTGCCCTTTTTTCCTCTTCTACTTCTTCTGAAATTGTGACTGCTCTGGCTGCTGCAGTCTGAGGTGGAATTCTTTCTCTTTGGTTGCCCCTGTTCTGGAAAGGAGTTCTAAGGTTACTCTGGACAGAGGAAGATGGTTGAGTTGGAGTTCTTCTGGGGTTACCTTGGCTTGGGCGAGACGGACCCTGATTAGACTAGTATGAAGGGATTGGTCTCTGAATTCGAGGTCCTAGACTTCCCTGTCCCCTTGACATGGCAGGAGTTGGGCAGTCTTTTAACTGATGACCAAAACCTTGGCATCCAAAAGACCGGTTCTCACTACATCTCTTATCACATCTCATACATCTTATCACATCTCATACCTCTCTTATCACATCCTATCCCTTCCCATATCTATTTATAGAATACAAGAGAATTCTTATATTTGATATAAGTCTTCTTTACGCATCTGTTTATGCATAAATTCCATTTAAGGAGACTAACACTTTCGCATCTTCCTATGCATAAATTTATTTCAAATGAGAATGACACTGAATTGAAATTCAATCTTTTATGCATCTTCCTATGCATAAATTCAATTTAGATGAGAATGATACTTTTGAATTAAAAATCAATCTTTATGCATCTTCTTATGTATAAATTCATTTTAAATGAGAATGACACTTTGAATTAAAATTCAATCTTTTATGCATCTTCTTATGCATAAATTCAATTTAGTAGGAATTACACTTTTAGAATAAAAGAATTTCTCTTATGCATCTAATTTATGCATAAAATCCATTTATGATGAAAATCACACTTTTAGTATAAAAATATCTTTTATGCATACCTCTATGCATGAAATCCAATTATGATAAAAGTAACATTATTACAATATAATAATCATCTTTTATGCATGCCTCTATGCAAGAAATCTAAATATGATAAAAGTAACACTTTTACAATAAAATAATTATTTTTTTGTAACATTTTTATAATAAAATAATAATAAAATTTTTTTCACCTCTATGCACGAAATTCAATATGATAAAAGTAACATTTTTATAATAAAATAATCATTTTTTTTCTTTACAGTTTTGCAATAAAATAATCATTTTTTTTTCATACCTCTTTGCATGAAATTCAATATGCTAAAAGTAACACTTTAATAATAAAATAAAACTTCCCTTATCTGGAAAGCACGGGCGATTCCTCCAGGATAACTTTTTGCTCTAACGTAGTCAAGACCATTAGTGATCAAACTGATCCGACTGCACCTATAAAGATACTCGGTCAGATCAAGAAAGAAACTTGCACTTGGATCATTGGGATCAACGCTTTTTTCCCCATCAAGAGGCATAGCCGTTGATTCCTATCCATAGAATAATTACTATCTGGGACTTACTTCATCTATCGTAATAACAAAAATTGAGTCTCGATTTATGGATCCATCAGTCCAGCCTAACCCCATCCGATCCCATGGGTTAGCCAACCGCCCAACCATTGTAGTGATGGGATCCAATTTAGAATTTGATTTTTGTCCCGGGTACCAGGGAAAAGAGTTCCCAGGCCCCCCAGCCGGATGCTCATGCAAAAATAAAACTAGTCACACCACTTACACACCCAATATGAAATTGCCTTTTTCACAGATTTCAACCAGTTTTAAAACAATCCTTTAATGCAACCATAGTATCAATGATCACAATCTTCCAAATTATCCAGTTGATTCTTAATTTCCCATCATTCCTTCGTCAGAGTATCTATGGCATCATTGGCAACCAGAATGCTCACCACCTGTCCACTCATCAGGGACCTTTTCAATAGTTCCTAGCCCATAATACTCGGCAATATAATCACTTATAAAAATCAAGATGGACTCTCGTTGAAGATCAGCAAGATCAACCAATAGATCCATATAAAGAGCCATGGACTCATCCACCATTGAAGACCAGCAAGGTCAATCAACCAGATCCATGCCCGGTTTCAGAAAACAACTCTTACTCCTTGTTCCAATATCTTCCTCGACGCACGTGTGGGTATCCTAGGCGACCCAGAGCCCGAGCACCGTATGGTCAGCACCCTCTAGGATCCTTCGCAGGTGACCTAGTGCTTCACTCATAGGCCGCTTCCTTGGTCCCTCATCCACCGTACCGAAAGCTCACCATTTTAATCGAACCGAGGTTGGTCAAGACCTCAGTCGAATGTGCTACGCCGTCCTCCATTGACTCTCCTCTCCGTCAGCAGTTGCAACTTTATCAGTTAGGTCTCCACGACCTTAATCACAAGACGGTCAAAATGCTTCCCCAGCATTCTTGACATAAAACAGCCATTTACAAACAGTTTACAAATACAGTTTCTATATTAACTCTCATTTTTCCACATTATCCCTCATCAACCCACATTACTTATTCCACATTCCATTTATATGTGTACTCATCCAATCACATCATTTTCCATCTCCTCACTTCAGATTCCTTCACATCACATATCATGTATTCATATCCATACATATAACCACATCTACATCCACATTCACATCCATACATCCACATCTACATCCATGCATCCATTTTTACATCCACATCTACATGCACATTCACATCCATACATCCACATCTATATGCATACATTCATATCTACATGCATACCTCCATAACTCCATGCATACATCCACATCCACATTCACATTCACATCCATACATCTACATCTACATGCATACATCCACATCTCCATGCATACATCCACATCCACATTCACATTCACATCCATACATCTACATCTACATGCATACATCCACATCTCCATGCATACATCCACATCCACATTTACATTCACATCCATACATCTACATCTACATGCATACATCCACCTCCACATTCACATCCACATCTATACATCTACGCATACATCCACATCTCCATGCATACATCCACATCCACATTCACACTCACATCCATACATCTACATCTACATGCATACATCCACATCTCCATGCATACATCCACATCCACATTCACATTCACATCCATACATCTACATCTACATGCATACATCCACCTCCACATTCACATCCACATCTATACATCTACATCTACATGCATACATCCACATCTCCATGCATACATCCACATCAACATTTACATTCACATCCTTACATCTACATCTACATGCATACATCCACCTCCACATTCACATCCACATCTATACATCTACATCTACATGCATACATCCACATCTCCATGCATACATCCACATCCACATTCACACTCACATCCATACATCTACATCTACATGCATACATCCACATCCCCATGCATACATCCACATCCACCTTCACACTCACATCCATACATCTACATCTACATGCATACAGCCACATCTCCATGCATACATCCACATCCACATTCACACTCACATCCATACATCTACATCTATATGCATACATCCACCTCCGCATTCACATCCACATCTATACATCTACATCTACATGCATACATCCACATCTCCATGCATACATCCACATCCACATTCACATTCACATCCTTACATCTACATCTACATGCATACATCCACCTCCACATTCACATCCACATCTATACATCTACATCTACATCTACATGCATACATCCACATCTCCATGCATACATCCACATCCACATTCACATTCACATCCAAACATCTACATCTACATGCATACATCCACATCTCCATTCACATCCACATCTATACATCATCTACATGCATACATCCACATCTCCATGATTACAATAAAATTCTTTTAATTAATCTAGGATGATAATTCCTAGAATATGGTAGGAAGTCCTCTTTTCATGCTTTGAATGAAATTATTTTATGTGTAATTTTTATAAAAATTTTGCTATAGCTCCGCTGCTATGACTAATAAATCAATTATCTAAAAAGATAAAGCTTATTATTAAGGAAATGATTAGAATGATCCCTAATTGGATCATTAACCCATAATGGATTGAATCATCAACATTCATGAATTATATAAACTAAAAGCATAGGGAAAGCCATTAATTTGATCTTAAGCATAGATTAATCTTGGATTAAGAAAAAGCTTTATGAAAAGCTTCATTTGGATTGAGAATAGGTCATGAGTATGACCATTTCTTGAGTGAGAGAGAGATATTACATAAAAACCATTAGAATTAAGCATAAATGTAAATTTATGTAATTCTTTACTATCATTCATTAATTACTTCAATAGCATTCAAAAACCATTCCAATTAAGCTTCTCAAGCTTGAGAGGGGTTGAGAAGAGAGAAACATTGAGAAATTATAGAAAAGATCAAAATTCACCACTTACTTTACAAATTGCTTGATTCTTAATGGATTGAATCATCAACATTCATGAATTATATAAACTAAAAGCATAGGGAAAGCCATTAATTTGATCTTAAGCATAGATTAATCTTGGATTAAGGAAAAGCTTTATTTGGATTGAGAATAGGTCATGAGTATGACCATTTCTTGAGTGAGAGAGAGATATTACATAAAAACCATTAGAATTAAGCATAAATGTAAATTTATGTAATTCTTTACTATCATTCATTAATTACTTCAATAGCATTCAAAAACCATTCCAATTAAGCTTCTCAAGCTTGAGAGGGGTTGAGAAGAGAGAAACATTGGGAAATTATAGAAAAGATCAAAATTTACCACTTACTTTACAAATTGCTTGATTCTTTGTTCACGGTAGAGGCCCCCAACCAATCAATTGGTTTAGTATGTTGACGGAGCCACCAATGGGGATTGAAGAAAGAGGGAAGCTCCAATTTCTTACAAATTGGAGAGAATTTTAGAGAATAGTAAATATTAGCATTATTTCAGCATAGTTCTAGAATAGTAAAATTCTCCTCCTTTTTTTTCAAAGGACTCATGTTCTATTTATAGGAGAGGGAGGCTCTAACCAAGGCTAACTGATTTCTAGAATTTTTCATTTTTAGTTTGGTTTAATTTGGACTAGTTTGGACCTAGTTTGGTTACTTTTTTGATTCGGTTTGATTCCTTTTTTATTTGGTTAGGTTCAAGAGAGAGGAGAGATAAAAATATCACATTATCTTTGAGTTTAAAACTCATTCAAGCATGTGAAATATGCACCTCCTTGAATGGACTCCCCAAAATATCTCATATTTTTAATATTGCTCATAGTTTTTTACTAATAAACTTTGTACATAGTCAACTCTTCATCTTATGTGAGTATTGAAGGGACTCCCCTTCCTTACATATGTGTCGAAATGAAATCATTATACCCAAATATCTCATACTATTAAAATTACTCATAGTTTCTTACTAATAAACATTGTACATAGTCAACTCTTCATCTTATGTGAGCATTTACTCATTTTTGGGTATCTTCTTTTACAAAATTGGATTTATCTCCTTTCCACACATGGATTGATCCTATTGGCCCACAGGAACCTTAATTGGACCATAATCCAAAGATTTCTGAATATCTAGACCCTTAGACTAAGGTTCTTTATACCCATTTCCAATTAATTCCAATTGCACATTGGAAAGTTCTTTTTGAATTTCTGTTTCAGGGGAACTTATTTTAATAATATGAGAAATTTTTCTATCTAAAAATATTTAAAATTTGAATATTCTCTCTCTAGAATATTTTCTCTCTCTTGATTCAAACAGTTAGAAACAAGATCTTTTATATTTCTGAAGAGGGATTTAATTACAGGGAAAGATGCTGGACATCTTGAGAGGCTGGGGAGGAATTTTACATTCTCTCCCATTTGAAAAACGCGAGATGTCCTCATCTCGCAAACTGGGGGTAATTTCGCAAGATGCATGAATATGAGACTAAGAGAAAATTTAATTAAGATTAACCACCAAGAAAAGTCTCAAAGAGAACAAGACTCAAGATAAGAACAAAGGTTTCAACGTTATTCACTCTTGGAACATATACAACAAAGATAGAAGGACTTTTTACAGTTCCATAAGCCCGTCCATCATATGGTCACAAAAGCAGCACTCACAAGCTGCACACGTATAAGGTAACTCATCTATGGGAATAATTCGGCCGGTTATTGCAGCACCTACCTCAGTGGTATGAGGTGATCTAACAAAAGGACCTCTAAGAGGCAAGCCAAAAACGGGATAAAGGCATATCTTCTGGTGAGGAAGAAAGCACGCTAGTAAGAAGACCCGCTTAGAAAATCCACCATGCCTTGATCTCATCACGCAGTAGTATCGGGGACCCAAACCTAAAGCTTCAATAACCATAGCCAAGCGGACATTGTTACGGAAGTGTTGTCGCCTCCACGGTGTTACCCTAGTTATATCTCGACAGGTCTGCCATTTGGTCTGAGCTACAGAAGTTTCCAAGTGAAGGAAAAGTGAGCGCTCATACAGTTCTATAAAATCCTTCTTCACAGACTCGCTTACGTCTTGAAGGTGAGAAATCGTTATGGATAAAACCAATTCCTGCTGCTGCCAAGCCATAAAGGAGATTAAGAAGAAAGGAGATCGATGGAAGTAAGATTACTGCAAGCGACAAGTAAGAGTTACGACTTATATAAAAGAAGGAGCTAGCGTAACCTAGAAGCCAACGGGGTATCTTGCCACTGAAGTTTTACCGTCTTTCCATGATTTGGTTTTGGCACATATTTCTATAGAAGGCTTACATGAGATACATTATAAACTTTGAGATGAGGAGATAAAAGAAGTTCGTAGGCTAAGTCATCTACTTTCTTTGAGTTCAGATAAGGCCCACAATATCTGGGGGATAATTTTTTATACTTCTTAAGAGATAAAGAACTTCTTTTGGGCCATACTCGAATGAAGACCAAAAGCTTGATATCCAAAACACTGATTTTTACTTCTGAACTCATTGTTCTGAATCCCTAAAACAGGTGGGACTCCTGAGAAGTATTCTAGGGAAAGGGTCTTCCTTTTTTAAATAGAATCTTTCTTTTATTTTAGAGAGGGAATAATTATAAGATCAAAAAGGGAGATTCTTACTCCTGTATACCTCGAAGGCTGGGGAGGAATCTTACATTCTACCCCACTTAAAAAAGTGCGAGATATCCTCATCTCACAAGGTAGAGGACAACTCTTTTTCTTAAGATCCAATTTTATTCTGGGGTTCCTTATATTCTAGTGAACCCAACAGAATACTGGGATAAATATCCCTTATATAGAACTCATCATTAAATAACAATTCATTCATATCTTTAACATGATAATTGAATATTTTATTATAAAAGTGTTACTTTTAGCATAATTGAATTTTATGCATAGAGGTATGCATAAAAGATGAATAATTTATTATAAAAGTGTTACTTTTAGCATAATTGAATTTTATGCATAGAGGCATGCATAAAAGATGAATATTTTACCTCTCAAGATGTCCAGCATCTTCCCCTATAATCAATCCCCTCTTCAGAAATATAAAAGATCTTGTCTCTGCCTATTTTGACATAGAGAGAGAAAATATTCTAGAGAGAGAATATTCAAATTTTGAATATTTTTAGATAGAAAAATTTCTCATATTATTAAAATGAATTCTCCTGAAACAAAAATTCAAAAAGAACTTTCCAATGTGTAATTGGAATTTATTGAAAATGGGTATAAAGGACCTTAGCCTAAGGGTCTAGATTTTCAGAAATTTTTGGATTATGGTCCAATTAAGGTTCCTATGGACCAATAGCATCAATTCATGTGTAGGGAGGAGATAAATCCAATTTGTAAAAGAAGATACCCAAAAATGAGTAAATGCTCACATAAGATGAAGAGTTGAAAATGTACAAGGTTTATTAGTAAAAAACTATGAGCAATATTTAAAATATGAGATATTTTGGGTATAATGATTCCATTTTGACACATATGTAAGGAAGGGGAGTCCATTAAAGGAGGTGCATATTTCACATGCTTGAATGAGTTTTAAACTCATAAAAATTGAGATATTTCATCTCTCCTCTCTCCTAATTCAAGTCTAGTTGCAAAAAGTTAGCTCAACTAACCTAAAAATGGTCAAAAATTGACCAAACTGAGTTGAAAAATTCTAGAATCAGTTTGTTTGGTTAGGAGCTCACTTTTTCCTATAAATAGAGGCCTTCCCCTTTGTTGAAACTCAACAATGTTTAATGCATTGTTACTCTACTCCACCCAAGCCAAGAACTATGAATTTATTAATAATTCATTAGTTTTTGACATTTCCCTCTTCCAAAGATTGGCGGCCACTCTTGTTCAAACAAGAGTTGAACCCTCAAACCATCAAGCCAAAGGAAAGCTATCAAAGTCATTAGTAAGTTGGTGATTCTTCTTTTCTTGCACTTATTTTATGGATGTTTATGGTTTCTAATGATTTTTATGCTTTATGTCTTCTCTATAATGTTAGGCCTCATTACAAAAGGCATTCCCCTCTCTTCTCTAACAAAACCAACCATTCTCTATCCTAGGTGAATGGTTAATTGATTAATGTTAAGTTTTTTTAATATAATTGAATTTCATGCATAGAGGTATGCATAAAAGATGATTATTTTATTACAAAAGTGTTACTTTTAGCATAATTGAATTTCATGCATAGAGGTATGCACAAAAGATGATTATTTTATTACAAAAGTGTTACTTTTAGCATAATTGAATTTCATGCATAGAGGTATGCACAAAAGATGATTATTTTATTACAAAAGTGTTACTTTTAGCATAATTGAATTTCATGCATAGAGGTATGCACAAAAGATGATTATTTTATTACAAAAGTGTTACTTTTAGCATAATTGAATTTCATGCAGAGGTATGCATAAAAGATGATTATTTTATTACAAAAGTGTTACTTTTAGCATAATTGAATTTCATGCAGAGGTATGCATAAAAGATGATTATTTTATTACAAAAGTGTTACTTTTAGCATAATTGAATTTCTTGCATAGAGGTATGCATAAAAGATGATTATTTTATTATAAAAGTGTTACTTTTAGCATAATTGAATTTTATGCATAGATGTATACATAAAAGATGATTATTTTATTATAAAAGTGTTACTTTTATCATAATTGAATTTCATGCATAGAGGTATGCGCATAAAAGATGATTATTTTATTATAAAAGTGTTACTTTTATCATAATTGAATTTCATGCATAGAGGTATGCATAAAAGTTGATTATTTTATTATAAAAGTGTTACTTTTATCATATTTGAATTTCATGCATAGAGGTATGCATAAAAGTTGATTATTTTATTATAAAAGTGTTACTTTTATCGTATTTGAATTTCATGCATAGAGGTTGATTATTTTATTATAAAAGTGTTACTTTTATCACAATTAAATTTCATGCATAGAAGTATGCATAACAGTTGATTATTTTATTATAAAAGTGTTACTTTTATCATATTTGGATTTCATGCATAGAAGTATGCATAAAAGATATTCTTTTTATACTAAAAGTGTGATTTTCATCATAAATGGATTTTATGCATAACTTAGATGCATAAGAGAAATTCTTTTATTCTAAAAGTGTAATTTCTACCAAATTGAATTTATGCATAGGAAGATGCATAAAAGATTGATTTTTAATTCAAAAGTGTCATTCTCATCTAAATTGAATTTATGCATAGGAAGATGCATAAAAGATTGAATTTTAATTCAAAAGTGTCATTTTCATTTAAAATGAATTTATGCATAGGAAGATGCATAAAAGATTGATTTTTACTTCGAAAGTATTAATCTCCTTAAATGGAATTTATGCATAAATAAATCTGTAAAGAAATCTTATATCAAATATAAGAATTCTCTTGTATTCTATAAATAGATATGAGATGTGATAGGATGTGATAAGAGGTGTATAAGATGTGATAAGAGGTGTATAAGAGGTGATAAGATGCTTATGAAATAAGTTAGCAAGTGATAAGATGAATTAAGATGTGATAAGATGTGTATGGGATGAGGTAAGAAGTGTATGTGATAGGATAAGATGTATATGGGTTGTGATAGGGCAAGAATGGATGTGATGTAAAAGATTAGATGTGAAGGCATATGGGGTTATATAAATGGGAATGTGGAAATGGATGTATGTATGTGGATGTGTGAATGTGGAGATGGGAGTGTGGATGTATGAATGTGAAAATGGATGTATGCATGAAGATGTATATGCGTAGATGTGAATGTGGATGTAGATGTGGATGTATGTATGTGTGTGGATGTATAGATATGAATGGGAATGTGGATGTGGATGTTTGTGACTGTTTGTAAATGACTGTTTTATGTCAAGAATGCTGGGGAAGCATTTTGACCGTCTTGTGGATTAAGGTCATGAAGACCTAACTGTTAAAGTTGCAACTGCTGACGGAGAGTCAATGGAGGACGTCTCGCGTAGCAAGGTCGATCGAGGTCTGGACCAGCCTCAGTTCGATTTAAATAGTGAGCTTCCAGTACGGTGGATTAGGGACCAAGGAAGCGGCCTATGAGTGAAGCGCTAGGTCACCTGCGAGAGGGTGCTGACCATACGGTGCTCGGGCTCTGGGTCGCCGAAGATACCCACACACGTGCATCGTGGAAGATATTGGAATAAAGAATAAGAATTGTTTTCTGAAACCGGGCATGGATTTGGTTGATTGACCTTGCTGGTCCTCAAAACGGATGAGTCCATGGCTCTTTTATATGGATCTGTGGGTTGATCTTGCTGATCTTCCACGGAGATTCTATTCTATTATATGAATATATTGTTGGGTACTATGAGCTAGGAACTATTGAAAAGGCCCCTGAGTGAACAGGTGGTGAGCGTTCTGGTTGCCAATGATGCCATAAGTACACCGATGAATGAATGATTGGAAATAAGGATTCAACTAGAGATTTTGAGGATTGTCATCAGTAACATAATGGTTTCGTTAAAGGATTGTTTTAAAGTTAGCTGATGCTGAGAAAAAGGCAATTTCATATTGGGTGTGTAAGTGGTGTGACTAATTTTATGTTTTCATGAACTTCCGGCTAGGGGGCCTGGGAGCTCTTTTCCCTGGTACCCGGGACAAAACCTAACCAAACTCTTAATTGGATCCCATCACTACAATGGTTGGGAGGTTGGCTAACTCATGGGACTGGATGGGGTTAGGCTGGACTGATGGATCCGTAAATCGAGACTCAAATTCTGTTATTACAATAGATAAAGTAAATCCCGAATAGTAATTGTTCTATGGATAGGAATCAATGGCTGTGCCTCTTGATGGGGAAAAAAGCGTTGATCCCAATGATCCAAGTACAAGTTTCTTCTTTGATCTGATCGAGTATCTTTATAGGTGCAGTCGAATCAGCTGGATCAGTAATGGTCTTGACTAGGTTAGAGTAAAGAGTTATCCTGGTGGAATTGCCCGTGCTTTTGGAAAAACCGACGGATTAGTCTCTTGTCCGGATATCCGTGGGCGAGGCCCCGAGTGTGGGACCCCTGTCCCATGCATGATGTGCTACTTTCGCTGCTAGCAACCCAAACGTGATCAATTCTAAGCTATCCGTCAACTGGATAAACCAGATAGAAAGAAACTATCACTGATATAATTTGATCATTTTAGTAAATTCAACGCTTTTTTCCTGATCCAGGTCAGGCACAGCCGTTGATCTACTTATTGAGAAATTTATCAGGAGATTGTTTCCTTCTATCTGGTTTATCCAGTTGAAGGATAGCTTAGAATTGATCACGTTAGAAAAATTCGTTAAAAAAAAATAAAAAAAATAAAAAAAATTCATAATGGTGGAATCGCCCCTGCTTTCCGAGCATGGGAATTTTTTCTCAGTTTCAGTTTTTGGAGTGACCACCAGCCTAGTCTCATGCCCGGACATCCGAGAGCGAGGCCCCGAGTGAGAAACCCTGCCCGCGCGCATGAGGGGACTGCTTCCGTTGTTCAGCTACCAGGAGTCCGGTGCGCGGAGGGGGCTTAGGGATCTCACAGTTGGTATCAGAGCAAATGGGTTAATAAAGATCAACTGAGAAGCCAAAGATGTCAAAAATTTATCAAGAAACACAAAAAGGTTGTAATTGTGTGATATAATTCATACAATTTGATATTCAAACTGAAAAATTCGTAATTTAGTAATTGGGTTTTCAGATGGAAGTACCGCAATTGTATGGAACCCTGACTTGCTTGAGGCCTAGACATGATGGTATCTATCTTATAGTTCCAAGTATCATGACTAACCATATATACCGAGGGTATAACTGCAGCTCTTTACCGGCAGTATATACGAGTAAATCTAAGACTTGCAATTATAAGCATTAATGCTATCCAGTAAATTAATTCGAATGTGGTTGATATGATTTTTAATTCTATTTGAGAACTGATGAATTGAATTGGATTCTGATTGAAAAATGATGATTTCTGAAATTTAGTTGAAATATAATAACTTGAGCGAAACCACAATGAGGATGAATGGGATGAGTCCCTGTGATGATATTCATAACTAGAATGATGATTAATGATTTCAGCAAATCACTATGAGATTAGTGGATTGTGCTGTCAAATTGCTACTGTTAACATTGACACGGTAGATCAAGTTAAGGGATGATAAATTGAGAACTTAACTGAAATTTCTGTGGAGAAATGTTCAGAAGGAAATTTTTCGGTCTAATGGACCATTATCGTATGAATGATATGATCTAAATGAAGTGTTATTTAATGATGCGTTCTATATAAGGATTATTTATCCCAGTATTCTGTTGGGTTGACCAGAATATAAGGAACCCAGAATAAATTGGATCTTAAGAAAAAGAGTTGTCCTCTACTTTGCGAGATGAGGACATCTCGCACCTTTTTAAGTGGGGTAGAATGTAAGATTCCTCCCCCAACCTTCGAGGTATACAGGAGTAAGAATCTCCCTTTTTGAATCCTTAAAACAGGTGGGCTGCTGATAAGGTATTCTGGGGAAAGTGTCTTTCCTTTTTAAACAAAATCTTTATCCGGACAAAAGACTAATCCGTCGGTTTTTCCAAAACCGAACCCGGAAAAACTTCCCTTATCCGGAAAGCACGGGCGATTCCTCCAGGATAACTTTTTACTCTAACGTAGTCAGGACCATTAGTGATCAAACTGATTCGACTGTACCTATAAAGATACTTGGTCAGATCAAGGAAGAAACTTGCACTTGGATCATTGGGATCAACGCTTTTTTCCCCATCAAGAGGCATAGCCGTTGATTCCTATCCATAGAACAATTACTATCCGGGACTTACTTCATCTATCGTAATAACAAAAATTGAGTCTCGATTTACGGATCCATCAGTCCAGCCTAACCCCATCCGATCCCATGGGTTAGCCAACCGCCCAACCATTGTAGTGATGGGATCCAATTTAGAATTTGATTTTTGTCCCGGGTACCAGGGAAAAGAGTTCCCAGGCCCCCTAGCCGGATGTTCATGCAAAAATAAAACTAGTCACACCACTTACACACCCAATATGAAATTACCTTTTTCACAGATTCAACCAGTTTTAAAATAATCCTTTAATGCAACCATAGTATCACTGATCACAATCTTCCAAATTATCCAGTTGATTCTTAATTTCCCATCATTCCTTCATCAGAGTATCTATGGCATCATTGGCAACCAGAACGCTCCCACCTGTCCACTCAGGGGCCTTTTCAATAGTTCCTAGCCCATAATACTCGGCAATATAATCACTTATAAAAATCAAGATGGACTCTCGTTGAAGATCAGCAAGATCAACCAACAGATCCATATAAAGAGCCATGGACTCATCCATTGAAGACCAACAAGGTCAATCAACCAGATCCATGCCCGGTTTTAGAAAACAACTCTTACTCCTTGTTCCAATATCTTCCTCGACGCACGTGTGGGTATCCTAGGCGACCCAGAGCCCGAGCACCGTATGGTCAGCACCCTTTACGATCCTTCGCAGGTGACCTAGCGCTTCACTCATAGGCCGCTTCCTTGGTCCCTCATCCACCGTACCGGAAGCTCACCATTTTAATCGAACCGAGGCTAGTCAAGACCTCGGTCGACCTTGATATGCGAGACATCCTCCATTGACTCTCCGTCAGCAGTTGCAACTTTATCAGTTAGGTCTCCACGACCTTAATCACAAGACGGTCAAAATGCTTCTCCAGTATTCTTGACATAAAACAACCATTTACAAACAGCTTTACAAACAGTTTACAAATACAGTTTCTATATTAACTCTCATTTTTCCACATTATCCCTCATCAACCCACATTACTTATTCCACATTCCATTTATATGTGTACTCATCCAATCACATCATTTTCCATCTCCTCACTTCAATTTCCTTCACATCACATATCATGTATTCACATCCATACATATATCCACATCTACATCCACATTCACATCCATATATCCACATCTACATCCATGCATCCATTTTCACATCCACATCTACATCCACATTCACATCCATACATCCACATCTATATGCATACATTCATATCTACATGCATACATCCACAACTCCATGCATACATCCACATCCACATTCACATTCACATCCATACATCTACATCTACATGCATACATCCACCTCCACATTCACATCCACATCTATACATCTACATCTACATGCATACATCCACATCTCCATGCATACATCCACATCCACATTCACACTCACATCCATACATCTACATCTACATCTACATGCATACATCCACATCTCCATGCATACATCCACATCCACATTCACATTCACATCCATACATCTACATCTACATGCATACATCCACATCTCCATTCACATCCACATCTATACATCTACATCTACATGCATACATCCACATCTCCATGCATACATCCACATCCACATTCACACTCACATCCATACATCTACATCTACATGCATACATCCACCTCCACATTCACATCCACATCTATACATCTACATCTACATGCACATTCACATCCATACATCTACATCTACATGCATACATCCACCTCCACATTCACATCCACATCTATACATCTACATCTACATGCATACATCCACATCTCCATTCACATTCACATCCATACATCTACATCTACATGCATACATCCACCTCCACATTCACATCCACATTCACACTCACATCCATACATCTACATCTACATGCATACATCCACATCTCCATGCATACATCCACATCCACATTCACATTCACATCCATACATCTACATCTACATGCATACATCCACATCTCCATTCACACCCACATCTATACATCTACATCTACATGCATACATCCACATCTCCATGCATACATCCAGATCCACATTCACATTCACATCCATACATCTACATCTACATGCATACATCCACATCTCCATGCATACATCCACATCCACATCCACACTCACATCCATACATCTACATCTACATGCATACATCCACATCTCCATGCATACATCCACATCCACATTCACATTCACATCCATACATCTACATCTACATGCATACATCCACCTCCACATTCACATCCACATCTATACATCTACATCTACATGCATACATCCACATCTCCATGCATACATCCACATCCACATTCACATTCACATCCATACATCTACATCTACATGCATACATCCACATCTCCATGCATACATCCACATTCACATCCATACATATACATCTACATGCATACATCCACATCTACATGCATACATCTACATCTACATGCATACATCCACATTCACATTCACATTCACATCCATACATATACATCTACATGCATACATCCACATTCACATTCACATTCACATTCACATCCATACATATACATCTACATGCATACATCCACATTCACGTTCACATCCATACATATACATCTACATGCATACATCCACATCTCCATTCACATCCACATCTATACATCTACATGCATACATCCACATCTCCATTCACATCCACATCTATACATCTACATCTGCATGCATACATCCACATCTCCTTGATTACAATAAAATTCTTTTAATTAATCTAGGATGGTAATTCCTAGAATATGGTAGGAAGTCCTCTTTTCATGCTTTGAATGAAATTATTTTATGTGTAATTTTTATAAAAATTTTGCCATAGCTCCGCTCTGCTATGACTGATAAATCTCAATTATCTTAAAAGATAAAGCTTATCATTAAGAGAATGATTAGAATAATCCCTAATTGGATCATTAACCCATAATGGATTGAATCATCAACATTCATGAAATACATAAACTAAAAGCATAGGGAAAGCCATTAATTTGGTCTTAAGCATAGATTAATCTTGGATTAAGGAAGAGCTTTATGAAAAGCTTCATTTGGATTGAGAATAGGTCATGAGTATAACCATTTCTTGAGTGAGAGAGAGATATTACATAAAAACCATTAGAATTAAGCATAAATGTAAATTTATGGAATTCTTTACTATCATTCATTAATTACTTCAATAGCATTCAAAAACCATTCCAATTAAGCTTCTCAAGCTTGAGAGGGGTTGAGAAGAGAGAAACATTGAGAAATTATAGAAAAGATCAAAATTCACCACTTACTTTACAAATTGCTTGATTCTTTGTTCACAATAGAGGCCCCCAACCAATCATTTGGTTTAGTATGTTGATGGAGCCACCAATGGAGATTGAAGAAAGAGGGAAGCTCCAATTTCTTACAAATTGGAGAGAATTTTAGAGAATAGTAAATATTAGCATTATTTCAGCATAGTTCTAGAATAGTAAAATTCTCCTCTCCATTTTTTTTTTCAAAGGACTCATGTTCTATTTATAGGAGAGGGAGGCTCTAACCAAGGCTAACTGATTTCTAGAATTTTCTAGATTCAGTTTGGTTGAATTTGGACTAGATTTAGACCTAGTTTGGTTACTTTTTTGATTCGGGTTGATTCCTTTTTGATTTGGTTTGGTTCAAGAGAGAGGAGAGATAAAAATATCACATTATCTTTGAGTTTAAAACTCATTCAAGCATGTGAAATATGCACCTCCTTTAATGGACTCCCCTTCCTTACATGTGTCAAAATGGAATGATTATACCAAAAATATCTCATATTTTTAATATTGCTCATAGTTTTTTACTAATAAACTTTGTACATAGTCAACTCTTCATCTTATGTGAGTATTGAAGGGACTCCCCTTTCTCACATATGTGTCAGAATGAAATCATTATACCCAAATATCTCATACTATTAAAATTACTCATAGTTTCTTACTAATAAACTTTGTACATAGTCAACTCTTCATCTTCTGTGAGCATTTACTCATTTTTGGGCATCTTCTTTTACAAAATTGGATTTATCTCCTCCCTACACATGGATTGATGCTATTGGCCCATAGGAACCTTAGTTGGACCATAATCCAAAAATTTCTGAAAATCTAGACCCTTAGACTAAGGTCCTTTATACCCATTTTCAATAAATTCCAATTGCACATTGGAAAGTTCTTTTTGAATTTCTGTTTCAGGGGAATTCATTTTAATAATATGAGAAATTTTTCTATCTAAAAATATTCAAAATCTGAATATTCTCTCTCTAGAATATTTTCTCTCTCTATGTCAAAATAGGCAGAGACAAGATCTTTTATATTTCTGAAGAGGGGATTGATTACAAGGGAAGATGCTGGACATCTTGAGAGGCTGGGGAGGAATCTTACATTCTCTCCCACTTGAAAAACACAAGATGCCCTCATCTCGCAAACTGGGGGTAATTTCGCAAGATGCACGAATATGAGACTGAGAGAAAATTTTTAATTAAGATTAACCACCAAGAAAAGTCTCAAAGAGTGCAGGACTCAAGACAAGAACAAAGATTTCAACTTTATTCATTCTTGGAACATATACAGTAAAGATAGAAGAACTTTTTACACTTCCATAAGCCCGTCCATCATATGGTCACAAAAGCAGCACTCACAAGCTGCACACGTATAAGGTAACTCATCTATGGGAATAATTCGGCCGGTTATTGCAGCACCTACCTCAGTGGTATGAGGTGATCTAACACAAGGACCTCTAGAGGCAAGCCCGGGATAAAGGCATATCTTCTGGTGAGGAAGAAGGCACGCTAGTAAGAAGACCCGATCAGAAAACCCAACATGTCTTGATCTCATCACGCAATAGTATCGGGGACCCAAACCCAAAGCTTCAATAACCATAGCCAAGTGGACATTGTTACAGAAGTGCTGTCGCCCCCCACGGTGTTACCCTAGTTATATCTCGACAGGTCCGCCATTTGGTCTGAGCTACAGAAGTTCCCAAGTGAGGGAAAAGTGAGCGATCATACAGTTCTATAAAATCCTTCTTCACAGACTCGCTTGCGTCTTGAAGGTGAGAAATCATCATGGATAAAACCAATTCCTGCTACCAAGCCATAAAGGAGATTAAGAAGAAAGGAGATCGATGGAAGTAAGATTACTGCGAGCGACAAGTAAGAGTTACGACTTATATAAAAGAAGGAGCTAGCGTAACCTAGAAGCCAACAGGGTATCTTGCCACTAAAGTTTTACCGTCTTTCCATGATTTGGTTTTGGCACATATTTCTATAGAAGGCTTACATGAGATACATTATGAACTTTGAGATGAGGAGATAAAAGAAGCTCGTAGGCTAAGTCACCTACTTTCTTTGAATTCAAATAAGGCCCACAATATCTGGGGGATAATTTCTTATACTTCCTAAGAGATAAAGAACTTCTTTTGGGCCGTACTCGAATGAAGACCAAAACCTTGATATCCAAAACACCGATTTTCACTTCTGAACTCATTGTTCTAAATCCCTAAAACAGGTGGGACTCCTGAGAAGTATTCTAGGGAAAGGGTCTTCCTTTTTTAAACAGAATCTTTCTTTTATTTTAGAGAGGGAATAATTATAAGATCAAAAAGGGAGATTCTTACTCCTGTATACCTCGAAGGGACTGGAGAGGAATCTTACATTCTACCCTACTTAAAAAAGTGCGAGATGTCCTCATCTCGCAAGGTAGAGGACAACTTTTTTTCTTAAGTTCCAATTTTATTCAAAAAAAGTAGGTGACTTACCCTACGAGCTTCTTTTATCTCCTCATCTCAAAGTTCATAATGTATCTCATGTAAGCCTTCTATAGAAATATGTGCCAAAACCAAATCATGGAAAGACGAGTGTGGCAAGATACCCCGTTGGCTTCTAGGTTACGCTAGCTCCTTCTTTTATATAAGTCGTAACTCTTACTTGTCGCTCGCAGTAATCTTACTTCCATCGATCTCCTTTCTTCTTAATCTCCTTTATGGCTTGGCAGCAGGAATTGGTTTTATCCATGATGATTTCTCACCTTCAAGACGCAAGCGGGTCTGTGAAGAAGGATTTTATAGAACTGTATGAGCGCTCACTTTTTCCTCACTTGGAAACTTCTGTAGCTCAGACCAAATGGTAGACCTGTCGAGATATAACTAGGGTAACACCGTGGGGGGGCGACAGCACTTCCGTAACAATGTCCGCTTGGCTATGGTTATTGAAGCTTTGGGTTTGGGTCCCCGATACTACTGCGTGATGAGATCAAGGCATGGTGGATTTTCTGAGCGGGTCTTCTTACTAGCGTGCTTTCTTCCTCACCAGAAGATATGCCTTTATCCCATTTTCGGCTTGCCTCTTAGAGGTCCTTTTGTTAGATCACCTCATACCACTGAGGTAGGTGCTGCAATAACCGGCCGAATTATTTCCATAGATGAGTTACCTTATACGTGTGCAGCTTGTGAGTGCTGCTTTTGTGACCATATGATGGACGGGCTTATGGAACAATAAAAAGTCCTTCTATCTTTGCTGTATATGTTCCAAGAGTGAATAAAATTGAAACCTTTGTTCTTGTCTTGAGTCTTGTCCTCTTTGAGACTTTTCTTGGTGGTTAATCTTAATTAAATTTTCTCTTAGTCTCATATTCATGCATCTTGCGAAATTACCCCCAGTTTGCGAGATGAGGACATCTCACGTTTTTCAAATGGGAGAGAATGTAAGATTCCTCCCCAGCCTCTCAAGATGTCCAGCATCTACCCTGTAATTAAATCCCTCTTCAGAAATATAAAAGATCTTGTTTCTAACTGTTTGAACCTAGAGAGAGAATATTCAGATTTTGAATATTTTTAGATAAAAATTTTTCTCATATTATTAAAATAAGTTTCCCTGAAACAGAAATTCAAAAAGAACTTTCCAATGTGCAATTGGAATTAATTGGAAATGGGTATAAAGAACCTTAGTCTAAGGGTCTAGATTTTCAGAAATCTTTGGATTATGGTCCAATTAAGGTTCCTGTGGGCCAATAGGATCAATCCATGTGTGGGAAGAAGATAAATCCAATTTTATAAAAGAAGATACCCAAAAATGAGTAAATGCTCACATAAGATGAAAAGTTGACTATGTACAAAGTTTATTAGTAAGAAACTATGAGTAATTTTAATAGTATGAGATATTTGGGTATAATGATTTCATTTTGACACATATGTAAGGAAGGGGAGTCCCTTCAATACTCACATAAGATGAAGAGTTGACTATGTACAAAGTTTATTAGTAAAAAACTATGAGCGATATTAAAAATATGAGATATTTTGGGTATCCAAAAATGAGTAAATGCTCACATAAGATGAAGAGTTGAAAATGTACAAGGTTTATTAGTAAAAAACTATGAGCAATATTAAAAATATGAGATATTTTTGGTATAATCATTCCATTTTTTGACACATATGTAAGGAAGGGGAGTCCATTAAAGGAGGTGCAAATTTCACATGCTTGAATGAGTTTTAAACTCAAAGATAATGTGATATTTTTATCTCTCCTCTCTCTTGAACCAAATCAAATAAAAAAGGAATCAAACTGAATCTAAAAAGTAACCAAACTAGGTCCAAATCTAGTCCAAATTCAACCAAATTGAATCTGGAAAATTCTAGAAATCAGTTAGCCTCGGTTAGAGCCTCCCTCTCCTATAAAAAGAACATGAGTCCTTTGAAAAAAAAAATAGAGAGGAGAATTTTACTATTCTTGAACTATGCTGAAATAATGCTAATATTTACTATTCTCTAAAATTCTCTCCAATTTGTAAGAAATTGGAGCTTCCCTCTTTCTTCAATCCCCATTGGTGGCTCCATCAACATACTAAACCAATTGATTGGTTGGGGGCCTCTACCGTGAACAAAGAATCAAGCAATTTGTAAAGTAAGTGGTGAATTTTGATCTTTTCTATAATTTCTCAATGTTTCTCTCTTCTCAACCCCTCTCAAGCTTGAGAAGCTTAATTGGAATGGTTTTTGAATAAGCTTTTCATAAAGCTTTTTCTTAATCTAAGATTAATCTATGCTTAAGACCAAATTAATGGCTTTCCCTATGCTTTTAGTTTATATATTTCATGAATGTTGATGATTCAATCCATTATGGGTTAATGATCTAATTAGGGATCATTCTAATCATTTCTTTAATGATAAGCTTTATCTTTTAATATAATTGAGATTTATCAGTAGCAGTGGAGCTATGGTAAAATTTTTATAAAAATTACACATAAAATAATTTCATTCAAAGCATGAAAAGAGGACTTCCTACCATATTCTAGGAATTATCATCCTAGATTAATTAAAAGAATTTTATTGTAATCATGGAGATGTGGATGTATGCATGTAGATGTAGATGTATAGATGTGGATGTGAATGTGGAGGTGGATGTATGCATGTAGATGTAGATGTATGGATGTGAATGTGAATGTGGATGTGGATGTATGCATGGAGATGTGGATGTATGCATGTAGATGTAGATGTGTAGATGTGGATGTGAATGTGGAGGTGGATGTATGCATGTAGATGTAGATGTATGGATGTGAATGGAAATGTAGACGTATAGATGTGGATGTGAATGTGGAGGTGGATGTATGCATGTAGATATAGATGTATGGATGTGAATGTGAATGTGGATGTGGATGTATGCATGGAGATGTGGATGTATGCATGTAGATGTAGATGTATAGATGTGAATGTGAATGTGGATGTGGATGTGGATGTATGCATGGAGATGTGGATGTATGCATGTAGATGTAGATATATAGATGTGGATGTGAATGTGGAGGTGGATGTATGCATGTAGATGTAGATGTATGGATGTGAATGGGAATGTAGACGTATAGATGTGGATGTGAATGTGGAGGTGGATGTATGCATGTAGATATAGATGTATGGATGTGAATGTGAATGTGGATGTGGATGTATGCATGGAGATGTGGATGTATGCATGTAGATGTAGATATATAGATGTGGATGTGAATGTGGAGGTGGATGTATGCATGTAGATGTAGATGTATGGATGTGAATGGGAATGTACACGTATAGATGTGGATGTGAATGTGGAGGTGGATGTATGCATCTAGATATAGATGTATGGATGTGAATGTGAATGTGGATATGGATGTATGCATGGAGATGTGGATGTATGCATGTAGATGTAGATGTATAGATGTGAATGTGAATGTGGATGTGGATGGATGCATGGAGATGTGGATGTATGCATGTAGATGTAGATGTATAGATGTGGATGGGAATGTGGAGGTGGATGTATGCATGTAGATGTAGATGTATAGATGTGGATGTGAATGTGGAGGTGGATGTATGCATGTAGATGTAGATGTATGGATGTGAATGTGGATGTGGATGTGGATGTATGCATGGAGATGTGGATGTATACATGTAGATGTAGATGTATGAATGTGGATGTGGATGTATGCATGTAGATGTGAATGTACGCATATAGATGTGGATGTATGGATGTGAATGTACATGTAGATGTGGATGTATAAATGAGGATGCATGAATGTGCATGTAGATGTGGATGTGAAAATAGATGCATGGATGTAGATATGGATGTATGGATGTGAATGTGGATGTGGATGTGGATATATGTATGGATGTGAATATATGATATGTGATGTGAAGGAATCTGAAGTGATGAGATGGAAAATGATGTGATGGGATGAGTACACATATAAATGGAATATGGAATAAGTAATGTAGATTGATGAGGGATAATGTGGAAAAATGAGAGTTAATATAGAAACTGTATTTGTAAACTGTTTGTAAATGCTGTTTGTAAATGGCTGTTTTATGTCAAGAATGCTGGGGAAGCATTTTGACCGTCTTGTGATTAAGTCGTGGAGACCTAACTGATAAAGTTGCAACTGCTGACAGAGAGTCAATGGAGGACGTCTCGCGTAACAAAGTCGACCGAGGTCTTGACCAGCCTTGGTTCGATTAAAATGGTGAGCTTCCGGTACGATGGATGAGGGACCAAGGAAGCGGCCTATGAGTGAAGCGCTAGGTCACCTGCGAAGGATCCTAAAGGGTACTGACCATACGGTGCTTGGGCTCTGGGTCGCCTAGGACTCATGTTCTATTTATAGGAGAGGGAGGCTCTAACCAAGGCTAATTGATTTCTAGAATTTTCCAGATTTAGTTTGGTTGAATTTGGACTAGATTTGGACCTAGTTTGGTTACTTTTTTGATTTGGTTTGGTTCCTTTTTGATTTGGTTTGGTTCAAGAGAGAGGAGAGATAAAAATATCACATTATCTTTGAGTTTAAAACTCATTCAAGCATGTGAAATATGCACCTCCTTTAATGGACTCCCCTTCCTTACATATGTGTCAAAATGGAATGATTATACCCAAAATATCTCATATTTTTAATATTGCTCATAGTTTTTTACTAATAAACCTTGTACATTTTCAACTCTTCATCTTATGTGAGCATTTACTCATTTTTGGATACCCAAAATATCTCATATTTTTAATATTGCTCATAGTTTTTTACTAATAAACTTTGTACATAGTCAACTCTTCATCTTATGTGAGTATTGAAGGGACTCCCCTTCCTTACATATGTGTCAAAATGAAATCATTATACCTAAATATCTCATACTATTAAAATTACTCATAGTTTCTTACTAAAAAACTTTGTACATAGTCAACTCTTCATCTTATGTGAGCATTTACTCATTTTTGGGTTTCTTCTTTTACAAAATTGGATTTATCTCCTTCGCACACATGGATTGATCCTATTGGCTCACAGGAACCTTAATTGGACCATAATCCAAAGATTTCTAAAAATCTAGACCCTTAGACTAAGGTTCTTTATACCCATTTCCAATTAATTCCAATTGCACATTGGAAAGTTTTTTTTTAATTTCTTTTTCAGGGGAACTTATTTTAATAAGATGAAATAATTTTCTATCCAAAAATGTTAAAAATCTGAATATCCTCTCTCTAGAATATTTTCTCTCTCTAGGTTAAAATAGTTAGAAACAAGGTCTTTTATATTTCTAAGGAGGGATTGATTACAGGGGAAGATGCTGGACATTTTGAGGGCTGGGGAGGAATCTTACATTCTCTCCCACTTGAAAAACGCGAGATGTCCTCATCTCACAAATTGGGGTAATTTCGCAAGATGTACGAATATGAGACTAAGAGAAAATTTAATTAAGATTAACCACCAAGAAAAATCTCAAAGAGAGCAAGACTCAAGATAAGAACAAAGATTTCAACTTTATTCACTCTTGGAACGTATACAGTAAAGATAGAAGAACATTTTTATACTTCCATAAGCCCGTCCATCATATGGTCACAAAAGCAGCACTCACAAGCTGCACACGTATAAAGTAACTCATCTATGGGAATAATTCGGCTGGTTATTGCAGCACCTACCTCAGTGGTATGAGGTGATCTAACAAAAGGACCTCTAAGAGGCAAGCCAAAAACGGGATAAAGGCATATCTTCTGGTGAGGAAGAAAGCACGCTAGTAAGAAGATCCGCTCAGAAAATCCACCATGCCTTGATCTCATCACGTAGTAGTATCGGGGACCCAAACCCAAGGCTTCAATAACCATAGCCAAGCGGACATTGTTACGGAAGTGTTGTTGTCCCCACGGTGTTACCCTAGTTATATCTCGACGCCGCCATTTGGTCTGAGCTACAGAAGTTCCCAAGTGAGGGAAAAGTGAGCGCTCATACAGTTCTGTAAAATCCTTCTTCACAGACTCGCTTGCATTTGAAGGTGAGAAATCATCATGGATAAAACCAATTCCTGCTGCCAAGCCATGAAGGAGATTAAGAAAGAAAGGGGATCGATGGAAGTAAGATTACTGTGAGCGACAAGTAAAAGTTATGACTTTATATAAAGAAAGGAGCTAGCGTAACCTAGAAGCCAACGGTATCCTGCCACTGAAGTTTTACCGTCTTTCCATGATTTGGGTTTGGCACATATTTCTATAGAAGGTTTACATGAAATACATTATGAACTTTGAGATGAGGAGGTAAAAGAAGCTTGTAGGCTAAGTCACTTACTTTTCTTTGAATTCAGATAAGGCTCACAATATCTGGGGGACAACTTCTTATACTCCCCAAGAGATAAAGAACTTCTTTTGGGCCGTACTCGAATGAAGACCAAAACCTTGGTATCCAAAACACCGATTTTTACTTTTGAACTCATTGTTCTGAATCCTTAAAACAGGTGGGACTCCTGAGAAGTATTCTAGGGAAAGGGTCTTCCTTTTTTTTTAAATAAAATTTTTCTTTTATTTTAGAGAGAGAATAATTATAAGATCAGAAAGGGAGATTCTTACTCTTGTATACCTCGAAGGCTGGGAAGGAACCTTACATTCTACCCCACTTAAAAAAGTGCGAGATGTCCTCATCTCATAAGGTAGGGGACAACTCTTTTTCTTAAGATCCAATTTTATTCTGGGGTTCCTTATATTCGGGTCAACCAAACAAAATACTGGGATAAATATCCCTTATATAGAACTCATCATTAAATAACAATTCATTCAGATCATATCATTCATATCTTTAACATGATAATGGTCCGTTAGACCGAAAAATTTTATTCTGGGGTTCCTTATATTCGGGTCAACCAAACAGAATACTGGGATAAATATCCCTTATATAGAACTCATCATTAAATAACAATTCATTCAGATCATATCATTCATATCTTTAACATGATAATGATCCGTTAGACCGAAAAATTTCCTTTTGAATATTCCTCCACACGGGAATTTCAGTCAAGCAAGTTCTCAATTTGTCATCCCTTAACTTGATCTATCGGACAAGTGTTAACAGTAGCAATCTGATAGCACAATCCACTAATCTCATAGTGATTTGCTGAATTCATTGTCATCATTCCAGTTATGAATATCATCACAGGGATTCGTCCCATTCATCCTCATTGTGGTTTCGTTCAGGTTATTATATTTCAACTAAATTTTAAAAATCATCATTTTTCAATCAGAATCCAAATCAATTCATCAATTCTCAAACAGAATTAAAAATCATATCAACCACATTCGAAATCATCATTTGGATAGCATTAACGCTTATAATTTCAAGTCTTAGATTTACTCGTATATACTGTCAGTAAAGAGCTGCAGTTATACTCTCGGTATATACGGGTAGTCACGGCCCTTGGAATTATAAGGTAAATACCATCATGTCTAGGCCTCAAGCAAGTTAGGGATTCTATATAATTGCGGTACTTCCATCTGAAGACCCGAGATCCTAGGGCAACCTCATCCTAGCTGATCCTCTAGATTTCAACACACCCTCTTCTCTAGCTCAAACATATCCTCTCAAACTGTATTGACCTTCTCTCTGCAATCTTGAAAATCAATAGGACCTCTAGCCTGCAAACTTCAACAAAGAAAGCTGACCTATAGGCAATCACTCTTTCGTAGTCCCCAACTCACTCTCTTCTCTCGGGTGGTCTCTCTAGCCACACCCTCGATAAACCACACCAAAAAAATATCCCTGTCTTTAACCCATCGTCGCCTTGCTTTCTTCTAGAAAGTTTTGCCAGCTGGTTCCTTCATTTGCCCATGCTCTTTCCTTTCTCATTGCGCACCTACGCATATACACTTGGTTTCCACATGTCATTATTGCCACCTAGAATCCACCACACATCGTCGTATATATATTATATCTATCTACATATCGTGTTTGGATTAGGCTCAGGATTCTCCTCACATATTGCCCAACCCCTTGGGTGAAACACTTTCAAGTCTCTCGTGTACTATGAACAAGTGACCCTTCCACCTGAATCAAAAGGATATAACACCATCTTCCAAAGCCATCCAATTTAACTGATCCACCCACGTGGATCAAATACCTACAAGCAGTCTTCAAACAACCTTAGAGTCCTACCCCTATCAAATGGCTGTATCATGCAAAGACACCTCATGCCAGCCCTCTTTTTGTTTCCTCCATTGTTATCAGATTTCCTCACTTTATATGACTCAGAACATTTGGCAATTCTCTGTACTTCCACCAATCCTTCATTCCATTCATTAGAAGGATCCTCACCATCACAAAAAATGTCCCAGAGCAACATCCTGAACATTGTCATGCAAAGAGCCCAAATCAACAATCTATTGCATCCCTTGGTCAAGATCCTCAGCTTCCTCATTCCACAATTTACTCAACATCCAAAAGCTCATCATCACCGACACACACTCCAGTATCCACAAGGGTATCAACTTGGTCACCATCACCTAGATTCATAGATTCTTCAAATAACGCAGACACCCTCCAAGGTGTCATTCAAGAAAGCACCCATATCATTATCCACACCACTATCCACATATTCATGCACATATGATCACTGATTCATGTAGCATCATCATCACTTGTGTCATCATAGAAAGGGAATTCTGACAGACTCTCCACCTCATACTCTACCACATCACAAAAAAAAACCTGTAGACTCCACAACTCAGGTACCTGTGCTATCTCCAACACATTAGGGACCACTTATTGCTCCATAATAGACTCACCAACCTCTGAGCAATTCATCGTCACTTTGCTAGCATCTACTACCTCCAACTCTGGGTTCATAGCCATACAACCTGCACTCCACAAACACACTCATTCAAAGCCTTTGCATCCTTTGACACGTCACTCAAACAGTGATCTACAACATGCTCATTACTTCTAGCATGACTTACATCAAGCAAATCAAATGTAGCAACTCTACCTAGCATAGCGGGTGGTTTACACAAACCAGATCTCTCATCTTCCTCTCTTCGTACATGGAAATCTTCACAGCTTCTACAAATGTGTGTGGATCTTTCACCTCCACCTTCTCCTTGATCCTCCCATGTGGCACTTCAATAAACTTGTCCTTCTTCAAAAAGTTGGGAGGAACCTGGTTCTCTCCCAAGGTCTTGAGTATCTTTCTCCATGCATCTTCAAACCTATCCACAAAATCTGACACTTCCTCATACTCTCCTTGGTTCAACCTACCTAGCTCTCCACACAAGTCCTTAGAACTGACTAGCTACCTTTCCATACCTTTTCCTCAAAGCTTCTCTCAATCAATCCCAGATTAGAGCAGCCTGAGAGTTAGTGGACAAGTAAGGGAAAGTTTTCGTTTTAGCTTAATCAATCGGGTCTGTTTCAGTTAGCTGAGTCAGTTTCAGTCAAATTCAGTCAGGCAGGTGTTAGCAGAAGATTTGGCAAGGTCCTCGGGTTGTGGTTTTAAGGTTAGTTGATGCTAGAGGATATAATAAAAGAGCCAGGAGGACTCGTATCAGATTGGGGTCAGCGCCAGTCTTCTAAATTAGTTACAATCAGCTGCTGTGTGTCAGCTGGGAAGGATTCAGGCCAACAAACTATTAGAGGAGGTCAGCTAGGCTATATAAGTGGAAGATTAGAGGTGTTGGAGGTTAGATATGACTTCGGAGGACAGCTAGAGGAGTCAGCTGGTTAGATTGGGGAGTGTTGAGGTGTCCAATTGTGTCAGCAGAGCTGAAGGGCTGAGGATAGGTGCAGGGTTGATTGGTGCCCTTGGAGCTAGGATCTTAGCATCCCGTATAATTATGATCCCTTTATGTTTTTTTCTTGTGTGCCTTCTGGTGGTGTTATAGAGGCCATCACCTAACAACCTCACATGCTTTGGTGCCCCCATGAGGATTATAATCAACAATTTGGAACCCACTTGTAGATCAACTCGGGACCATGGCTGGATTTGGACATGATGTTTTCAGAGGTGATAAGGGAGAAGATGTTATTGTGTTTCTAAGGGGAGTTGAGTTGGCAGCTTTGAGGAGATGAGGATGACTAAAAGTTGAAGATGGCGAGTTTGTTGTTTAGAAGATGCACCCAGGGAGTGGTTTGAGTATAAGGCCACATATGCTCAGAGAGGAACATAGAGATATCGCACCAAACTTTGTCGGCTTCATGGCAGACAAGGCTCAAGCAAATTGGAGGGCTGCGAGGTCTATTTACGATGGCAAGCTAGATAAGAGAATGGAGGGTAGAGAAAGATCATGCTTGTTTTATTGGGAAAAAAGTCTTCATATATTTACACACAGCAATACGTGGTCAAGAATTACCAGGACGAGCATAAGCTTTTGTGTAGGTAATGGGGTGTGCAAAAAGTGAAGAGGATGCCTTAGCTAAATACATATATATAAGAGCATGGTGGGGAAATGGCAAAGTGATAGATGGAAATATTCCTACTATGGATTGTTGGTGGCTAAGTTGATGGAATGTATGATACCCTCATTAGAGAAAAAAACTTCTTAGGGGGTGAGAGAATCAATGTAGGTTTGCGGCAGTTATGTATCTATTTGAAATTGATTTTCATGTTCGTCTCATTTCATAGGTTCTGGATGACACAACAACAATAACATGTTTATACACTAGCCACATCTCAAAAAGTAAGATGGCATTTTCAGTGCAAAAAGGCCTATGCTAATGTAAGCATGGAGTGCTCGGGGAAGGTTTAGGTTTATTTCAAGGTTTATGTCAAGGTTTTTAAATGTTTTGGATTTCTTGACCCGCACATTGTATAGAACTTATGAAGTGGTCTTTGAATTTTTTGGTTTTAAAAAAATATTGTGAATAGTTTCGATATGACCTTGTGAATAGTGTACTGATAATTGACTTTCATTATATTAACCACATAAAAATAGAATTTTCTTTTTCTTTTTCAAATAACAAGCGTTAACCTCATAAAAAGGGCGGGATCATGCGTACTCTCTCTCTCTCTCTCTCTCTCTCTCTCTCTCTCTCTCTCTCTCTCTCTCTCTCTCTCTGATGCCCTCTCCCCCTCTCTTATGCTTTGTCCCCTCTCTCTCTCTCTCTCTCTCTCTCTCTCTCTCTCTCTCTCTCTCTCTCTCTCTCTATCCCTTGCTCTCTCTCTCTCTCTCTCTCTCTCATGCCTCCTCCACTACTCTATCCCTCCCTCTCTCTCATGCCCTCTCTCTCTCTCTCTCTCTCTCTCTCTCTTATGCCTCCTCCACTGCTCTATCCCTCCCTCTCTCTCATGCCGTCTCTCTCTCTCTCTCTCTCCCTCTCTCTGATGCCCTCTCTCCCTCTCTTATGCTCTGTCCCTCTCTCTCTCTCTATATATATATCCCCCTTGCTCTCTCTCTCTCTCTCTCTCTCTCTCTCTCTCTCTCTCTCTCTCTCTCTCTCTCTCTCTCTCTGAGAACAGAGAGAGAGAGAGAGAGAGAGAGAGAGAGAGAGAGAGAGCAAGGGGGATATATATATATATAGAGAGAGAGAGAGGGACAGAGCATAAGAGAGGGAGAGAGGGAGAGAGAGAGAGAGAGAGAGAGAGAGAGAGAGAGAGGAGTGGAGGGGCAAGGCTGGGCTAGGTTGGGAGGAGGGAGAAGACATGAGAGATATTGGTTGTCAAAAAAATCCCACTTGGAGAAGCTTGCTCCATGCCCATCCCTAGAAATTCTAGAATTTTGAGATGTTATGTCATCCACAATGTGCTCATCATTCCCACCACTAGGGTCAAATGGAAATTTATTACCCTATTTTATTAAAGAGTTGTCCTCATGTGACTCTTTATCTTGTGTTTTTTCATGGCAATCCTCAAATTCTTCACTCTCATGAGAATCGTTGGCAAAATTTCTCTCCTTCATCAATGAGAACCATAGTGGCCACAACCTTCTTAGTTTTGCATACATGCCCGGGTGATCACCTTTCTTTGCACCTTAAAACATAAGCCTTTGCTTCTTAACTCTTTAATCAGTTCATCTATTATTTAGGTTTTGTTGAAGGTTTAAGGAAGATTTTTGTTGAAAGTATTCCCCTTGTGCATCAAAATGAGCTCCCCATGGGCTGGCTGTCCACCCCCATAAACAGTAGGAAATATAGGAATGGAAGATGGTGGAGTAGGAAGAGAGTTTCTACCCATATTAGAAGAAGTAATGGGTGGCTTATATGAGTCACTCGTAAGTGAAATGGATTAAGATTTCCTATATTTGGGATCATAAAGTTTTGCCAATCTCATAGCCTCTTTGAGAGTGTTTGGCCTTTGAGCCGACACATCCGCCTTGATGAAGGAATCCAATCCATATACAAACTTCTTCATCTTCATTTCACTATTTAGCCCCTCCACATACATGGAAAGCTTTGTGAAACTCTTGGTGTAATCTCTTACCACCATGCCCTTTTAAGAGAGTTCATACAATTGCTCATGGTATTTATCAAGCACCACTGGTGAAGTGAAGGCCAAATTCATCTCCCTTTTCATTCTTCCCATGAGTGTGGCATATTTCCATGTTGACCATGTGCCTCCACCATTGGTGAAGCAAAATCCTCCATGTGCAATGAAGCAAATTAATATCCTTTGAGGCATTAGGAGATGGAGTCCCATGATGGATAGAGGATTTGTACTTTTCCATTTGCATGTAGGAACTCATGAATTAGGAAAAGTCCTTGTACTCCTTTTTTTATGAAAGAAGGTATCTCCATCCACCTATCATGTCTCTTTGCCTTTGTGTGAAGGACATATGCTCCCAATCATGCATAGCCTCTTCCTCATCTAATACATCTCTTCATCTACCATTATAGGCTGATTTGCCTTTGGGATGAGTGGGCATCCCCAAACCTAAATCCATTGGCTTAAATGACTCTAATGTTGTTGCTTACCATTCAAATGAGATAGACCAAGCTGAAATGAAGATGGCCTTAGATTCTTCAAGAGATGACTCCTAGCAATCCAAATGAAGAAGTCTTCATATAGAAGTCCCTTAATCTTAGATAGTTTGCGTGCCTTTTCTATGACCATTGACCATCATAAGAAGCTTCATGCAATAGCTTGTTTGACATCATGAACACCACCAATTCTTCCTTTAATAGAATCTAGATGGTGTTGACACATAGGTTGAGCCAATTTACTCCTCTCCATTGCTTCCATCCTTAGTCATGGTAACAAATCTTGAGTTCAAGGCATGGTTAATAGTACCAACCTCTCCATAAGAAGGGGTTGAGATCAAGTATTTCCACAAGAAATTGTAGGAGAGTGTCATTGGATATTACTTGTGAGCATTGAGGAGTATGCTTATGAGCACTTCTTATATTCACTTCATCTTCAATCCCTCTTGAGGCTTGACCCAAAGATTGAGAAGTATGTTTGTAAGCCCTTCTCACATTAATTTGGTCTTCAATCTCCTCCATTGTATCCATAGTGCCATGCTAATTCAACTCTTCTCCTTCCATATCCTCCATTGTAAATGGATAACTTCCTTGGCCTTCCTTTTTGACTTGCTGACAATAATATGATAGTTTTAAAAAAATATTAAGGTGGGTTGAAGTAGGAGTGTCAGAATTGGGCAAGCTAGGGCTCTTTTGAAAGATGTTGTGATGAGAATAAGCCCACAATATTGGTTTAGGTGCAATCCGACAAGGTTGGAACTAAATCAAGGTTTTTTGTTCAGGTTAAAAGTTACAAAAAGTGCTCATCACAAGGTAGTATCACTAATGTGTACCACATGCATAGGTAATTATCACAACATCAATAGCTCTTATTACCATGATTTTCCATTGACAAATTCCATCATTGGCCCTTGCACCACAAAGTCACATTCAATGACACATGCATTGTCATCACATTACCTCTTGCTTACATAGACCTATTGCTAATTAATTTAATTACCAATTGATTCAAAGTAGAATGTTGATGAGTTATAAGCTTTTGCTCTGCTGATCTCCTAGCCAAACCTTCCCACCCCTTTACCAAGTTTTTAATCCAAGGCAAATGTTTGGGCCATGTATTCACAACCATGTACCTAATATGTTAGATCTCCGTAAGGCCGCTACGGGCGTTACCACAAGAGGGGACGGCCTCTGGCTCACCACTCAGCCATAGGGGAAGAATGAGGATTGCCCCTCATCCCCCATGCTATATAGTGTGTGGCCTACCGTCCACACTAGCCTGGCCGCCCATGACTCCGCATGGGCATCCTCTCCCACTGAACCCTGGACATGGCCATCCGGTCTGCCGTCGGTCACAGGCATTACAGCCTACGTGACATTACCCCCCCCTTAAGAAGAGTTTTCGTTCTCAAAAACAAACTGGGGAAACCTTTTGGAAATCGCACTACGGCGTTCCCAGGTTGCTACCTCCTCATCCCTATCTGTCCATTTAACAAGTACCTCCTGGTACACTTTATGTCGGGTTTGTCTATCACGATACTGTAGAATCTTTTCAGGTTCATGTGGTATCTTTGGTGGCTCTATCAAGTCCACCAAAATCTCTGGAGAAACTGCGTTCTCTAACCCGTGAACTGATTTCTTCAGTTTACTAACATGGAAGACAGGATGGACTTGAGAACTCTCCGGTAACTCAAGTTTATATGCTACGTCTCCAATCTTCTTAAGGATTTTAAAAGGACCACAATATCTCGGAGAAAGTTTATCACACTGTCCCGTTTTCATGGTTTCTGACTGCGCAGGAACCTTGAGGAATACAAAGTAACCTTCTGCAAAGGTCACCTTTCTACGTCCTTTATCCGCATAAGTTTTAGCGCGATCCTGAGCGCTACGAATGCTCTCACGTGCGGCTCTAAGCATATCATTCATATCTTCAAGGAAATCCTTGACAGATTGAATCTTCTCCTTTTCTAGGCCTACAGCCATCGGAGATCTCGGCTAGAATCCATACATTAACATGAATGGTGTAAATCCAGTCTCGCTGAGTGTTTGGAGCTGTTATAGGCAAACTCCAATAAGGGCAAGTACTCTTCCCAATTAGATTGCTTCTTACTAACATAAGAACGCAACATATCCTCTAGAATTTGGTTAACTCTTTCAGTTTGACCATCAGACTCCGGATGATCTGCCGTACTCATACTCAGAGTAGTATCCAACTTTTTGAAGACTTCCCTCCAAAAATGACTGTTGAACTTTCTATCTCTATTCGACACTATATTTGCGGGCAGGCCATATAGCTTGTAGAGATGTTCAATAAAGAGTTTTGCCAACTCTGGCGTTTTAACAGTTTTCTTCATGGCAATAAACTTTGCCATTTTAGTTAACCTGTCCACTACCACCCACACCGAGTCATTCCCTCGACTCGTCTTGGGTAAACCGGTAATGAAATCCATGGAAATGCTTTCCCATTTCCCTTGAGGAATATCCAGCGGATGGAGTAGTCCTCCAACCTTAAGACGTTCATGTTTATTGACCTGGCATTTATTGCATTTCAGCACATAAGTCTGGACGTCCTTAAACAAACTAGGCCAATAAAACTGTCTTTTTACTAGTGCATAGGTCTTCTGAATCCCAGGATGACCCGCACTTGGACTATCATGACTTTCTTTAAGAATTTGGGCCCGAAAGTCACCAATAGTTGGTACACATATTCTACCCTTGTAGAGTAAGTACCCGTCGTCAATGGAGTAATTAGCATATTTCTCCCCTCGACGAAGTTTATCACTCCCCTTTGAAGCCGTGGCAGTCAAAGGTGATGAAGGGCCTACGTCAGAACTCTCCGGCTCCAAACTATACCCAGAAGACACGGCTAGTCTCTCGTGACTAACTCTCGCTTCCCTTCTCGGCCAATCTCTCCGGACTAGCATACGTGCCAACGAAGGAGGTGGTCACATCTGTGAAGAAGTGTGTACGCGTACAGCGCGCCAGACCTCTGTAAAAGATGGATCATGCTCACATAAACCACGTAGTGACTCCAAGAAATCATTCTTGAAGACTGTGAAACTAAGTTCATTTATCTGTGGCATGCGACTAAGTGCATCTGCCACCACGTTATACTTACCTTTCTGGTAACGTATCTAAAGGTCAAACTCCTGTAGAATCTCTGCCCACTGAGCTTTTCTACCCTTCAGTTCATTTTGACTTGAAAGCCATTTCAGACTTTCATGGTCCGTCCGGACCTCAAAAGTAGCACCATATAAATAGTCTCCACTTTTTCAGTGCATGAACTATCGCTAGTAACTCTCGCTCGTAAGCCGAGTAGTTACGCTGTGCACGATCTAACTTTTTACTTTCAAATGCAATTGGGCATCCCCTTTGCATAAGTACGGTCCCAATGGCCTCATTACTAGCATCTGTTTCCAAAACAAACGGCTCATTTGGATCCACAATAGTCAAAACAGGTGCAGCTGCTACGGTCACCTTAAGCTTATCAAAGCTTTTCTGCTGGGCTTCCCCCCAACTAATGTTTTTTGTTTTTGACCGTAACTGGTCAGTCAACGGGACTGCGATCTTCGTGTAGTCCTTCACATACTGTCGGTAGAACCCCGACATGCCAAGAAAAATCTGCAGTTCCTCGAGATTCTTCGGCGCTGGCCATTTAAGAATAGCCTCTACTTTTTCTGGCTCCATCCGCGTACCATCGGGCGGATATAATATGGCCAAGATAGTGAATTTTTGTTTCAAAAAATTCACATTTGCTCTTCTTCGCAAATAATTTGTGCTCTCGCAACAACTCGAACACTAGACGCAAATGCTCTATGTGTTCTTTTTGTGTCTTACTGTACACAAGAATATCATCTAGGAAAACTACTACGAATTTTTCCAGATATGGACGTAAAATACTGTCCATCAGCGTCATAAACGTCGCTGGAGCATTGGTTAGCCCAAATGGCATAACCAAAAACTCAAAATGCCCGAAACGGGTCCTAAATGCTGTCTTCGCAACATCTTCTGCTTTTATTCTAACCTGATGATACCTAGATCTCAGGTCTATTTTTGTGAAGTATCTCGATCCATAGAGTTGATCAAACAACTCATCCATGCGTGGCATCGGATACTTGTTCTTAATCGTTATCTGATTAAGAGCCCTATAGTCTATGCACATCTGCATAGATCCGTCTTTCTTCTTTACCAGAAGAATAGGCGATGCCCACGGACTTGAACTAGGCCGAATAAAGCCTTTGTTTAAATATTCCGTCAATTATTTTTCCACTTTCTGTACCTCGGAGTGGCTTAATCTATAAGCAGGTTTGCTTATAGGTTTTGATCCTGGCATAACTTCAATGCCATGGTCTACTTCTCTAGATGGTGGTAAACCATCTGGTAAATCATCAGGAAAAACATCCTAAAATTCCTCTAATAAATTCATTAAAGTATCTACGTACTTTTTCTTTAATGTCTCATTCACCTTGGATTTTTTCTTGTTTGAATCACATGCATGCCAAACAGGGTTTTCAAACAGTGGGTCTCGTCCAAGGCTATCTTGTTTTCCTTGTTTGTCTACGCAAACATCATTTATCGTTTCATCTACGGAAACAGAATTCAAAAGAGGATAACAAGCATATACCTCTGCTATCTGGTCTCTGCGGACCGCTGTACACAGCTCCATGGAGGAAATAAGTGGGTGGCAGGGACAGTACGGTCGCCCTGCAGGGTAATGACTCTACCTTCGTACTCAAAATATAGCATATTATGTAAGTAATTTCGAGCTAGACTAGGGCCCAAGCCATACAGCCACTCCCTGCCTAGATATACGTCTGCTCTGGCTAAGTGCATGACCTGAAAGTCAAGCGGAGCCTCGTAGTCCTGCATAGATAATGGGACCCCCAATACTACGATATTCCATACCGTTTTGTCATATCCGTTGGCTAGGCCAACAGTATACTCATGATCACTCCGGGTCTAAGTCAATCCCAACTTCTTGACTAACGAGTAGTTCAAGAAGTTGTGGCTAGCTCCATCATCAATAAAAACAGTGACTCTACGGCCACCTATGGTGCCATACATGCGCACCATGTCATGCGGACCTACAGTAGGCTGCCACATCGCTGGTGTCACTGAACAAGCGTGATGCTCATCACAATGACACACTGTCACCTCTCTGAACTCTGCAGAACTGAGAGGGAGTCTCTGCACTGTATGCAACTGCCTAGAAGATTTACCATCTTTTTTGGGCTCGTTGCCACTTGTGCTGGCTTTAGGCTTTGGACACTCACAGCCTTCATGTGCCCTACTTCATTGCAATTAAAGCAGCGATTTTCCTTTCGCGCTTTAATATACTGCTCTTTCTTTTGGATTTCGATGTCTCTTTTTTTCCTGGATGGTCGCAGTTTTTTAGACCAATGACCACCCTGTCCTTCCTGGTCCGTCCTATCCCCTTGTTTCTCACTGCGGAACCCTTTTCTTTTGAGGCCTGACCTCCTCTTTTCACTACCCTCGGCCCTGCTAGAACCACCACGCGCACTACGGCGCTTGATGTCATCGAATATCTGTGCATATTGAATTGCCTCTGCTAAGTCTTTAGGCTGTAGGGGTTCTACGTACTCAAGGTAATCATCTTTGAGGCCTCTCTTAAAGCCTCGCAATGTCTGGAATGCATCGATTCCCTTTAGCTTGAGTACTATCTCCCTGTAGTTTGAGATGTACTGAGTTAGGGATTTGTTGTCCATCAAGCACTTGTCCCATAACTCCCAGCTTCTCTCTACCTCATTAACAAGCAAAAATTCTTTTCGAAACATTGTTTCAAATTTCGTCCAAGTGGCAGGGCGAGTTGTCAAACTCATCCACCACTTGTACGCTTTGCCGGTTAATGAGAGGCTAGCCTCTACAGGCTGTATACGGCTAGGCTGCTGTCGCAACGCATGCAAATCTGACCACTTCGCTAGAAACATATTGACTGAGTCCTTGTTTCTCTCCTTTTCCTCACCACCAAAACTAGGCAGCTTTAAGTCTTTTAACAACGACGAAGCTGTCGCTACAGATGGCCCCGCAGGTGCATCGGCCTGTACTCTTGCAATTACTGGCGAGGCTACGCTCACCCGTGCCGCAGGAGCTCGGCTACCACGAGGAGTCGGAGTACTAGCCGAGGCGGCTGTCAGTGTATCTAACCGTGTGGAGATGCTCTGTAGCATCGTGACTAAATCAGCCTGGACTTTACCCATAGTGTTCAATTTGGCATTAAGATATTTAAACAGTTCACTAGAGAGCTTCGTCTCTGTCAGGACATCAGCAGGGTCCAATAGGTCATCGTCGTCGTCGTCATAATCCAAGACGTCCTCCTCGGTCCCCTCGGCGACGTCAGTGTTCATGTCCTCTGGCTCATCGGCCAGAAAGGGGTCATCAGCCAATGCGGCCGCTGCGGGCTCGCTGGGTCCTAAGGCGAGGTCAATAGACGAGGAGGGCGCTAGCAGATCACGCGTGATCGACGAGCGTACTCCGAACCAAACAACGGTCGGGCGTGTACGGCCTGACAATTCGGTCGGGGTCAAACCCGCGACCGAGGACAAGAGACTGGAAAAACCTAGAGAAGTAGAAGGCGGTGGGGACACACTACGCCTAGCAGACATTTTTAATTCTTGCAAAAAAATAATGCGAGAACTCCGAAATTACAAAAAAAAAACGCTAATAAAAATGAGCAGTGGTGGAGAGAGAATAATAGTCACCCCCCTTTACGGTTGCCTGTCGATTTGTGTTGCGTTGCGAGCTTTACAAGGACGCTTACGGGATGCTCCGATCCACGAGAAAAATATAATGCCTGTGTGGAGACTTGCTGTGTGTGACGGGGGGGGGAGAGAGAGAGAGAGAGAGAGAGAGAGAGAGAGAGAGAGAGAGAGAGAGAGAGAGAGAGAGAGAGAGAGAGAGAGAAAGAGTTCTTCCCTTCAAAATCTTGGCCCTCCTCCCTCCACACACTCCCTTGTGGAGATAAGGGTGAGAAGATTGTGGATGAAAACCATCGAGTGGGCTCCGGTCCCCCGTTCACACGCGGACTCTCACGATCCCCTCGAACCACGCTCTGATACCAGTGTTAGATCTCCGTAACGCTGCTACGGGCGTTACCACAAGAGGGGACGGCCTCTGGCTCACCACCCAGCCATAGAGGAAGAATGAGGATTGCCCCTCATCCCCCAGGCTATATAGTGTGTGGCCTGCCGTCCACACTAGCCTGGTTGCCCATGACTCCGCATGGGCGTCCTCTCCCACTGAACCCCGGACATGGCCATCCGGTCTGCCGCCATCGGTCACAGGCATTACAGCCTACGTGACATAATATCTGTCTTTATCACTTTCACAAGGCACTCATGGCAAGAAAGGTTTAAGCACGTACTCCCTTTGGCCTCTCCTCCAATGGCCAAGGTACCCTCTTACACATTCATTTAGATTCTAATAATTGGCTTGAATCAAAAGAATGAATGGCTAGAGTATGATAAAATGACTCACCAATTAGGCATGCCTCATACTAATTTTTAAACTTATCATCATATATATTCACTTTACAATCCTCTCATTGCCACAAGTGATAAAAACCATCAAATCTCAATGTCCACATTAGCACTAGAGTGTAATGGAAGCATCCAATGCATCCAAATGTATTCAATTCAACCTAGAAAAACCTTCAGTTTTAATAAACCCTAATTTTTGCATGAAGACCAATGGATATGAGGGTGGATTATGGCATATGAGAGCATTTTAACACACTTATGAAGAGAGCTTAATCCAAATTAGTCCATAATTTCTTATTTTTGATAAACCCTAATTTTCCAATGAAGTTGATTGAAATCCTTGCACATAAGAGAGTGAATGGGTTTATGGAAGCTTGAGAAACATGCTATGTGAAGGAATTTGTCCAATTTGACGAGCGAGTGCAAGATCCCCAAATCTTGTCCTAAATATACAAGAACCTTCAAGAAATCTTCAAATCCTTTAAAGTTTCTTCATATACTCATCTCTGATAGGATTTTGAGAGTGTAGAAGCCTAGAGAGAAACCCTACTTTGGTAAAAGAGGGAAAGAAACCCTAATCCCATGGTTTCAATACTAACCAATAGCATGTATGGAGAGCATGGGGAAGAAAGAAACCCTAATCCCATGGTTTCAATACTAACCAATAGCATGTATGGAGAGAGGAGAGCATGGGGAAGAAGATTATGGCATGCTAGAACAAGCGTTTATGATTGTAAAATGCCATCGCTATTGGAAATGCCACTGCCTCCTTGAAAAAATCACACGCTTGTTATTGCCGCGCCATTTGTTTGTGAGCTAAAAAATGGATTAAGTGCCATCCTTCACACATTAATTTTTGCCATTGTTCCCATACAACAAGGCCACCTAGCTTCACATGGGTATGGTCTTGCGCCAACATTACTATAGGCATAGCCAAAACTCAAGGTCTTGTTCACATAGAGAATACAACCACTACCTTAATCAAAGCTCCGATGCATGATCAAAATCAAAGCTCTGATACCAAATGTAATGGAGAACTACTTGTGCACATTAAAGGTAAGATTAGGAAAGCTTGCATGTAATCAAGGTAGAAATCACATACAAATCTATGATGCCTAAGTGGTTTAGCCTCTCATCAAGAGGATGGAAATAGCCTTTCATTAGCCAAATGCTCCAAGATTGTCCAAAAGTAATCTATGATGACCCATGAGCTCCTTTTTATACTTGAGCCCATGACCATAGTTCCTAGACCTAACTAATAAAGTTGCTACTTCGTTACACCTTCATTGTAAAGAGTCACCTTCAAATTTCAACACTTCTCAAGGTATTCTATTTTCTAATTTTGAAAATGACACATTTGGTACACAGGAGTAAAGTTCCTAGTTCATTACACCTTCATTGTGAAGAGTCACCTTCAAATTTTGACACTTCTCAAGGTATATTCTATTTTCTAATTTTGAAAATGACACATTTGGTACAGAGGGTTGAACTTGTCAAGGTATTCTAAAAGACACAGTAGTATTTATTGTTGCTTTAACAATATAGCTTTTGTGAGGAGAGAGCTGAAATCAAAGGTATCGAGACCGTAGAGTCCCCCGAAGGTTTTAACGTTGCCAGAGTGACTCCGCTTTTTGTTGGGTCAAGTCCTCCTGATGGCTGTCCTCTTGCTTCTGGCGCCGACTTGTCGTATATTGATTGGCTGGTGAACTCCTCGTTTGCGCATCTCTTCGGGTCTCAAGAGCCTGTACACCAGGGCTCCCAGCAGCCCTCCGGCGATGGGGCCGACTACGTAGATCCACACATGCCGGAAGTTCCATCTCACGATCGCCGGTCCCAGTGCCCGTGCTGGGTTGATTCCCCCTCCCGAGATGGGCCTGCAAACACCAAATTAAAATGCGTACATCGATCACGATCATCCCTCCCCCCCCAACCCTATACATAAACACTAGCCATGACTTGTTAATTGAATGGCCAAGATTAATTTGAGTAATAAGGGTTTATCTTTAATACCCAACGATCATTATATCTATTGCAATAATGGCTCCCACTGCCAACCCTGCGAATTGTCCAATCTGCACGTGCAGTAAGTACAACACAATTACAATTTGTCTGGATCTGGAGATGAAGTTGTTGGATATCATCTGGTGCTGCCCACAACTTGTACTTCAGCTGTGAATTTTATCTATATATATATAGAACGAACCGCGCGAGTATCGGTGGAGACGGATGAAGCCACGAACAAGAGCATGAAGCCGGACAAGGTCTCGGCCAGCAGAGAGCACAGCGCGGTGCTGTTGGGCGTCACCAGGAGTATGTCTGCGTCTCCTGGTTGGAACACCACCTCAATAACCCAGGAGGCTAACGTGGCTCCCAGCAAATGAGCAAACACATAACAAGGGGCCTGCGAGTAATTAATATTTAATGGGGTACATTAATAATGCGTTAGTCTAATTCGACATGCCTCTTCATACATATTATAATCTGTTCAAGCGATGAAAATTGGGATGTCTGATCTCACAAGTTGGAGGGGAAAATGCCTTATTGCCGTGTAAGCTATGGTGACAGCCGGATTGATATGGGAGCCGGAAACATGGCCGAGGGAGAAGATGGTGACCATTACAACCAGGCCCCCTATCAAAGCAGTTGCCAAAGTTGCAACTACACCATAGCCATAGGTGTTCACTTTGACTGCCAACAGAGTGAGGATCACAATAAAACTGGCGATGGTTTCGCCCGCTACCTGCAGCACACTAGTCCCAATTAGAGCTGAATTCACAACTTAAGTTATACTTCCCGATCTGCATGAGCTCTCACACCACCTACTGCTCTACTAGTAGGCTAAGTAAGAAGAAAATTATAATATGTTCATTAGAGTGCTGCTGCAGTCGATTAAGCCCTTAATTACCTTTCTAACCAGTGTGATAATCTCTGCTTGCACATCGGCAGCTTCTTTAAGTGGTGAGCCTTGATCGGCGTCTGGGACGTTCCCGTCCACGGGCCCTAATCCCTCTCCATAATTATCAGCTGAAAGCAACGATTGCTTGAGGCTCTCCATATTTCCCTGCAAATTAACATCCACAGCCACGGAGGAGTTGCCTTCCACCTCTAATTGGCCGGCCATTCTTTATTTATTCGACTTATGCCAGAAATAATGTTATTTGAAAGCTCAGGTGGACACTCGGCATTAATGTACCCATGATGTAGGCGCACATTTGTTCAAGCTCGAATCTTGCCCTAACAGTTTTGATGCGCATGCCTTGTGAAGCGGCAGCTTTCCTTCGGATTGTTGGCAGCTAGGGTGTTTGACGGATCGGACAAAGCGGAGTATTGTTACAACTGCAAAACTGATAAGCTGAGACGAGTATATTTATGGAAAATGCAGCAGCGAGAAAGCGAGGCACTTAATGAATTCTGTTCTTCATTCGGATACTTATCACACTTTTTGAAAAGAGGGACAACCTATCCTTCCACAGGTCACTGGTGGTCCATGGAAGTTGTGGCCTTCCATAATGCACGTCCCTAGGTGAGGCACCACCGTAGAGGATCCCATCAACAAAAGCTGTATTGTGGGTCGCACACATCAATTATTATTCAAATGTCGAATGTAGAAAGGAGAGCAAGCATGGCACGTCTGGGCAAATAATTGTTCCCCCTTTGAATATATATAGCATAATATAAATTATACTATGAAGTATATCATATATCAAAATAATGTTTTCAATGGGGCATACCTTGAATGGCTTAATTTGAGGTGGCTGAAATTCATGCCTAGAGAGAGGATTAGGGTATGTAGGAGTGGATTAGCATCCAAATTTTCACATACTAGAAATACAAGAAAGAGATTAAGACTAATGAAGCATAATGACAAGATAAGAGATTTAGCAAAAAGCTCACATGATATGACACTGCCTTTTCAAAGGTAAGACCTTGCCTCATGGCTACTCAAATCAAGATAGATAAATTTGCAGGAAATAACTTTCACACATGGTAGACAAAGATAAAGTTCTCATTAATGAAGAAAGGTTTGTGGAACATTGCCAATGGCAAGGAAAAGAAACCCTCAACTAGAGATGCTAAGGCTATCTGGCTAGAAAAAGATGAGAAGGTACTTACCATCATCGCATTGGGGTTGAGAAACAATCATATCCATCACATTCATGGGAAAGAGACTTCATTTAAAGATTGGGAAGAGTTAGCCAAACTCTTTGGTGCCCAAGCAAAAGAGCTCTAAAATTAGTCTCCTCATCAAATTATTTAAACCAAAAATGAACCACGGAGACTCTCTTCCTACATATTTAAATATATGAAAAGCTTTACTACCCAACTTGCAGGTATTAAGGTGGATATTGAAGAAGACATTAACATTACAATTCTACTAAAGAGTCTTCCTCAAGAAGATTATGGCACTGTGGTTTATAACTCTCAGCAATTTGCCTTCACCAAAGCTAGTGAACATTAAAGCTTCTCTTTTAGAGGAAGCAAGAAACATCAAGGAAATATGTGGAGACTACATCATGGATGGAGCCCTCTACATCAAGAATACATTCAAAGGATCATCATCAAAAGTAAACTTTAAGGCCAAGGATAACAACAAATGCCACTTATTTGGCAAACTAGGTCATTATGAGAAAGACTACTACACAAAGAAGAAGACTTCTACCAACCTTGTAGAAAAGAATAAAGAAGAAGAAGAACCTCTAAAAGATGTTGAGGCCTCCCATGATGCCAACCTTGTTAATATTGAATGTTCTTTCTAGGTTTTGCTCATGTATATGCTAACCCATTATATGTCACAAAGTTCATCTTGGATCTCACTATTTTATAAACCAGATAGTCTACAGTGGAGTGGGTAAAAGGATAGGATGGGGGCATAGGTGTTGACACTAGGAGGTTGGTCAAGCTATGTAGCTTCCCTTTGACTACTACTACAAGGATGAGGGCCATCAATTGCACACTGTATCCGCATCTTTACTGCTCTTATCTCTGAATTTGTGTACTTCAGAGCCATGTCATACTTCTAGCTTCTCTCAAGGGGCTAATTTCAACCCTTTCTTGTCTTCTTTCTTGTCCTTCTAGTTATTTTCCAGCAGCTTCTTGCTCAAGATTTTGATTTTCTTGACCTTGGGGTTGAGCTACCACTATAATCTCTCTTTTTGGTGTGTGACTGTTACAGAGGCACTTGCTCTTTCAACATATTGTTCGGGTCAAGATTAGGACCCATCACCATTTTTAACTTTTTTTAGTTGCCTACATTAGTAGCATCAAGCCCTTGCTGAGAGTGTACCATCTTCCATGCAACGTCCATGAATGCTACTCACATAGACCTATACTATGGCTCTCGACTTTTTGAACATTCATCACTAAATCTAAGCATTCCTTCTAGATATACCTATCTCTTTCTGTACTATTATGGTAATACTTCTAGCAATGCTACAGACTGGCACTCTTCTCCCTCTCACGCGTCTTCCTAAAAATTCCTAAGAGGCTTGATACACGAAATAACATACCAAACTACTCACTTTCCAAATCATAAACATTCTAGATAGTACAAGGAACTTCTATATCTCATTCATACAAAACTAACTAAGTTGTCTACTCAATACAATGTAGGATTGTACTATCTAGACTAAGACTTCCAGATCATAAATATACCAGATAATATAAGGAACTTTTGTATCTCATTCATACAAAACTAAGCCTTTCTACTCAATACAATGCAAGATTGTACTATCTAGATTAAGACTTCCAATCCCCTCCAATACCACACTGTGTCCTCGTATATGGACTCAACTAATAACTACCCCATTGGCCCCCAAGACAATTTACAAAGAGAAGTTTAATATCCAGATAGGAGCTCCTGATCATGATGAGCCATCACGGCCTCATTGTTGGCGGGCTATTAGCACTCAGCCCAGCAAACCATTGGTGGGAATCCTTGGAGCTCATTCACTTGCAACAATGATGGATGGCTCTGATACCAAGTTGAAAGTCATGCCTAGAGAGGATTAGGGTGTCTAGAAGTGGATTAGCATCACATCTTGGCATACTAGAAATGTAAGAAAGAGATTAAGACTAATGATGACAAGGCTAATGAGAAACTAGAGCAAGACAAGAGATTTAACAAAAATCTCATATGATAATCCATTACATAGAGGCCCTTTATATAGGCTTGAGTAAATCTTTATTAGCCACTAATTGTGTCTCATAAGATTTATTAAGCGATACCTAATCTTTCCTAGTCATATCCCTTGAAGTGAGCACCCACTTGGCCTATTTCCCGCCTTCTTCTAGATGCCCTCTTTTGGTCTCCACACACATGGGCTGGCGATTCCACACATTCCTTCATATTTGGGCTTGCTTTAAACCATAATTTATGACTTATGTAACTCATATTATTTAATTGAGGGTCACCTAGTAGTCCCCCTTGCAAATAACATTTACCTGACATCATTTGCTATTTTCAATAGAGGCTTGACTTCTTAATTTATTAATCATTTCATTTTCTTAAATATATAAAGTATGAGAGAGAGAGAGAGAGAGAGAGAGAGAGTTCAATTTATAAGCAAAGGCTACATGGAAAACAAGATTAAATCATTAGAAAATTAAAAAAAACTTTCACTAAGAAATAGTACTTATGATGTACGGAAGTCACCTTGGCATCTTAACAAATACTTTCCTAGTATCAAAAACATACCCTTGGGGTTATGAGAAAGGGAAATAAAGCGACATCAAATGGAGTCACTTGCTGAATGTAGTGCTGCAAGACAAGACTAATGGACCAAAAGGTATTACATTCCTCCCTTAAAGAACTTATGAATAATTCATAAATTTAGAATTATGCCATGAAATTCATCAAAACAATTACATGCAAAATGATGGGGTATACTATTAGAGCCAAGTAAAACAAGTTCTAATTTATTGATGGGGGTATACTATTAGAGCCAAGTAAAACAAGTTCTAATTTATTGATTCATGTGGTCTAAAAATTATTATAAAATACTAGATGATCTCAATAACACAACTTTGTATTTCATGGTACACACAAAACATATTCTAAAATGAGGTCAAAGATCTTGTTAGCCCTCAAAATATATTGCGCATACTCTCGTATGGCTTCCTTGGGTATATAGTTTAGCCCCATACCTTTGTATCCTTTATCTTCATCTTGTTGATGCTATGCATATGCCATGGATGGATCTATGGAGTTTACATACTTTTTCTACTTTGTGTAATTTTTACAATTTCTTGATTTTCTTGCAAATATCTTGCTTACATTGGTATCAAAGTAGAACCTTGATTTAATCAAGAGCAAGGAGAGAGTGATAAAATTTGAGTGATTTCACATGTATTTTTCCATAAGTTCTTAAATATATACACATATTTTCTGGTTTTCTTGAGTTTCTTAATTTCCTTGAAAAAAATTACACTAGTTTCTTGATTCTTAGCCAAGCCTTGAGGGAAATATTGCAAGATATGGCGGTGTTAGATTCATTTTGGGGAGAAAAGGAGTTAACGTTACACTATGGTTTGAGCAAAATTTTAGAGAAAAAGGAGAGGGAAAACGTTTTTTCATTTTTTTAAAGGGTTCTTTTCATTAAAAATGAGGAAAAGTGGGTCCCTTTTCCCCCCTTTGAAGCTTTCATGGGAACCTTGATTGTTTGCTCTCTATTGCATCTTGTACCTCTCTTTCATGATGGGAATGCTACATCTTATACCTCTCTTTCTCTACCAAGACCTACTTGATGAGCTCCTTCTTAGCCATGGAAGGGAGAAAAAATGCACCATTAGGTTGGCCAAAATTTTTCCATCTTCATGAAGACATTGAGAGTAGAAGGTGCAACATGTGGCCAAGTACAGAGCTTGGAGTTTGGACTATGGTCATTCTTACAGTACACATGAGAACTATCTTTGGGTGTAGTTTTGCCCCATACCTTTGTATCTTTGATCTTCATCTTGTTGATGCTATGCATATGCCACGGATGGGTCTATGGAGTTTACATACTTTTTCTATTTTGTGTAATTTTTGCAATTTCTTGATTTTCTTGTGAATATCTTGGTGGCATTGGTATCAAAGAAGAACCTTGGTTTCATCAAGAGCAAGGAGAGAATGATAAAATTTGAGTGATTTCACAAGTATTTTTCCATAAGTTCTTGGATATGTACACATATTTTTTTGTTTTCTTGAGTTTCTTAATTTCCTTGAAAAAAATTACACTAGTTTCTTGATTCTTAGCCAAGATTGAGTGAAATCCTGCAAGATATGGGGGTGTCAGATTCATTTTGGGGAGAAAAGGAGTGTTACACTATGGTTTGAGTAAAATATTAGAGAAAAGGGAGAGGGAAAAACATTTTTTTCATTATTAAAGGGTTCTTTTCATTAAAAAATGACAAAAAGTGGGTCCCTTTTCCCCCTTTGAAGCTTTCATGGGAACCTTGATTGTTTGGTCTCTACCACATCTTGTACCTTTCGTTCATGGGAATGCTACATCTTGTACCTCTCTTTCTCTACCAAGAGCTACTCGATGAGCTCCTTCTTAGCCATGGAAGGGAGGCAAAATTCACCATTAGGCTGGCCAAATTTGCCCCATCTTCATGAAGACATTGACAATAGAAGGTGCAACATGTGGCCAAGTACAGAGATTGGAGTTTGTTCCCCTTCATGTAAGCTTCATGTTCATCCCTTCAATGCTTCATTTGGGGCTGATTTTTGGTGATGTAAGGCTTGTTTCAAATTTAGGGTCTCTTTCCATAATTTTTGGTGATGTAAGGCTTGTTTCAAATTTAGGGTCTCTGTCCATAATTTTTAAAAATTGATGAATGACTCTTCTTCTCCACACCTCTCTCTACTGATACATGCTAGATCTTCAAGTTTTGGGTATAGGAAGCTAGGTTTCTTGCCTTCTTTAGGGTTTCTTCTTCTCTTCCAAAAGGGTTTCCATGCATTAGGGTTTCTTGAAGTCCCTAATTTTCGGGCAAAGAAATTGGGGTTCTTAATCATTCTCATCAAAGTAAGCTATTTTTAAGCTAATTATCGGGATCAAGTTTACTTCTATTAGCCTAATCCGTGCTTATGTGTATAAAACTTCATCAATTTCTTTAGGAATTCAGGGTTTCTTTGAAATTAGGATTTTAGGGATTAAGCTTTTCATATAAGCATCTCTCATAGTGTCTAACTGCACTTATAAGATCCATGCTTATATGTTAAAACTCTGATCATTTTCATGGAGAAATTAGGTTATCTCCAAAGTTGAGGTTTTTGGAATTTTTGTTTGTTTTTCTCGTTCAAGATTATTCATCATGATTCATTACATGTGTGTCTTGAGTATTGTGGAAAGATTACAAGTGGAAGGTCTTGCTTGACATAATTTTGAACTGGTGGAAGAAGAGGAGATTGTTTGGGGATTCTCTATCAGTTCTTTGCATTGGTTGAATCTTCTCCATGGTGGCTAGCAAGCCAAAGGGGAGGTCAAGAAAGGTTTCCCACTCCATGAAAGACATGAAGGGAGAGGGAAAGCAAGACCAAGACCAAATCACTATGGAGGATATCCTATGGATGCATTGGAAGAGCATGGTGATGCTTTGGGAGGACAAGCATCCATAGAACATGTTAAAGAAGTCTGACATAATTTTGAACTGGTGGAAGAAGAGGAGATTGTTTGGGGATTCTCTATCAGTTCTTTTTGCATTGGTTGAATCTTCTCCATGGCTAGCAAGCCAAAGGGGAGGTCAAGAAAGGTTTCCCACTCCATGAAAGACATGAAGGGAGAGGGAAAGCAAGACCAAGTGCAAATCACTATGGAGGATATCCTATGGATGCATTGGAAGAGCATGGTAATGCTTTGGGACAAGCATCTAGAGAACATGTTAAAGAAGTTTATGTGGGAAGTGGTCAAAAGTTTATTTCTCATGCGGCTATTCCTTTTCCAACGATTTCTTATGAAATGCTTGTTCACATTCTTGTGGTGGATAAGTTGGACTCCCTCAATCAAAGTACTCAAGTCATGAGTGCCAACATCACTACAAAGTTTGATGCAATGGAGAGTAAGATGATTACACAAGATGGGACTAAACCTACTTATTATAAGGATGGCAACCAACCAACAAGGGAGCCTTCTCATAAGGCTACCATAAAGGTTACTCCACATTTTGGATTTATGATGGATCTCATGTGGGATTTTCAAAGAGTGTTACAATTCAACCTGGTCTTTAAGATTTGTATGGGAGGCCAGGTCCTTAACATTTGTATGGGAGGCCATACAATGTTTCTAATGAATTTATGGGAAATGATTTTGTTGAAGCCAAGAGGGTTGCAATGCATGCCAACTTAAACCAGCCCGTACATGTGGAAGAAGATGCTTATGGGAATGATGCTATGCAATCCCAATGAGCATATACACATGTAGAGGGTCGTCTATGGTGAAATGGATCTAGACCAAGAATTAAGGAATCAAGGAATCAAACACACAAAAGACCAATTCTAGCATCCATTTGATAGGAAACAAGCACACATGAGAAATACATGAGATTATGAAGAAAATAGAGAAAATCCATATGCACATGTAACAAAGGAGAAATGTCCATAAGGCCTAAGTGATTTAACCTTTCACCTATAAGGATGGCTATCAAGCTTGCTATGAGGATGTCTCTCACCCATAAGGATGGCTATCAAGCTTGCTATGAGCCTTAGACCATGTGTGGCTATCTCTAAGAAAGGAGCCATGAGTACATGTAGATGTTCAAGTGTTGAATGACTAAAATATCCCTACAATGAACCCAAGGCCCTATTTATGGTAGCCTTGTTCATGGCCCATTATTTACATGTCTCTGACCTTAGCTTGTGCTTCATTACAAACCATCCCTTCCCAAATATTTTTTCCTTCAAATTATACAAGATATCTACAATTCAACATAGCCTCAAATGAAATCAATAGGAAGTGGTAAAGGTCCCAAATATTATCTCCAAATGTAAGGTAGTCCGTGAGACTTCATCTCCAATGCATATGTGTGGAATTGTTATGGCAGCCCTTGTTGTAGATGAAATCTTTTGAAAACTTCTTCATGAAAACTCCATGAAATAGGCCACAAATGATGCATACACTTAGCCAAGCATGTCTCACATTATTTTCTTCCATTGTGATGACCGTTAAAGCTTGTTGGACCTCACAATGGTCATTACACAATGGAAGAATATGATGCCAAGTAGCCTCATCCATGGTTGATCTCTTCTGCTTTACAAGAAATTCTTCAATATTCATATTCCTCAACTCCCTTGTTCTCTTGTCCACAATCTTGTCCAGCTCATATATAAACTCCCCTTCTTCATCCATTGGTGGTAGCTCTTCAATCTCACCTTCTTCATACATTGGTGATAGCTCTTCAATGTCTTGTGGAAGAGTGCCTACAAACCTCTTAAGGTTAGACACATGAAACACATTTTGTGAATTCTTGTAGAAGAAGGAAAATCAACTTGTAAACCAAGTCACCCACTTTCTTGACTACCATGTATGGGACATAGTATCTATGCGCCAATTTTGGATTGGAATATCCTTTGAGGTTGTTATGATGGTGCTTAGGAAGGTTTAGTAGCACATAATCACCTTCTTTTAAACTCCAACAACTTACACCTATGCTCATCCGTATTTGCCTTCATAACCTCTTGAGCCTTCTTCATGTTGTTGTTGCAAAGTTGAAGAATCTATTGCATCATTTCCAACTCTTCCTTGGCCAAAGGAATAACTATTTTGACCTCATGAAAAGAAATAGATTGCATATGCACTTGATACCCATAAAGAGCGTCAAAAGGTGACATCCCAATACTCAAATTCTTGCTTGAATCATGGAAACATTTAGCAAGATAAAGCCACTTGTCCCAAGATGTTTGCATCGCATCCCTCAAGTACACTTTAAGCCATTTGTTTGTGCACTTTGTTTGCCCATTCACTTGAGGGTGATAGGCTGTAGATGGAGTGATTTGGGTACCCATATTCTCATATAATGTCCTCTAAAAGTTACCGATGAACTTGGTGCCCCTATCACAAACTATGTTAAGTGGCAAACCATGTATCTTGAATACATGTTCCATGAATTGCTTGGCAATGCAAAAGGACCATAATTTATTTTTGAAGCAATGAAATGGGCTAATTTGGTGAGTCTATCTACCATCACAAATATTTGATCCCATCCATGCTTTGTCCTTGGTAGACTTGTAACAAAATCCATAGAAATGCGAGTCCATTTCCCATCCAAAATAGGCAAAATATGAAGCAATCCACTTGGAAGTTGATGACTATCCTTATTCCTTTGGCAAGACACGCATTCCAACACAAACTTCTTTACATCTCTCCACATGACTTTACAATAGAAGCTCTTGCTCACTTTGTCAAAAGATTTAAGCACACCAAGATAGCCTAAGAGTGGTGAAGAATGCATCTCATGAATCACCTTGGGAATGTAGGATGAGGTAGGAACCAAGTACACCTTATCCTTGTGCCATAGGAAACCATTATATCTTCAAATCATATCCTTGAAGGGTAGACAACAATATCTTTTGTTTAGGAGAAAGATTGGGTTTGGAGAGAAAAAAATTTAGCACCCTATGATCACTTCTCACCTTGAAATGTGCACCATAAGATAGTGATTCCATTTCTTGATTGCATAAAGTATGGCCAACATCTCTTGCTCATAAACATGCAACCCCATCTCCTTCTTGATAAGCTTCCTACTCTCAAATGCAATGACACCATGCTCTTGGTATAAAATTGCCCCAAGCCCTCTTCCATTTCTTGATTGCATAAAGTATGGCCAACATCTCTTGCTCATAAACATGTAACCCCATCTCCTTCTTGATAAGCTTCCTACTCTCAAATGCAATGACACCATGCTCTTGGTATAAAATTGCCCCAAGCCCTCTTCCACTTGCATCCGCTCTTACATAGAATGTCTTTGAGAAATCAGAGCAAACAAGAATAAGAGCCGATGTGAGCAAGTCTTTGAGCTCATTGAAGCTCTTATATCCAAACCGGTATCCCAAAAGAAAGCTTTCCTCTTGAGTTGATCGGTAAGAGGTGCTGCAATAGATGCATGGTGCTCCATAAATCTTATATAAAAAGAAGACAATCCCGAAAATCCTCTCAATTGAGTTGTATTGCTAGGGGTTGGCCATTCTTTAACACATGCCACTTTCTTTAGATCAGCCCTAATGCCCTTCTCTCCCACCAAGTGTCTAAGATACTCCACCTCATTGACCACATGAATGTACATTTGCTCTCCTTTGCATAAAGCTTGTGCTTCCTCATCACCTCAAACACTTGCTTCACATGAGATAAGTGCTCTTCCTTGCTCTTTCTATAAATCAAGATATCATCAAAGAACACTAGCACAAACTTGAATAGAAAAGGAGTCAATATCCTATTCATCAATGCTTGGAAAGTGGTCAGGGCATTTCTAAGGCCAAATGGCATAAACACTTGCTTCACATGAGATAAGTGCTCTTCCTTGCTCTTTCTATAAATCAAGATATCATCAAAGAACACTAGCACAAACTTGAATAGAAAAGGAGTCAATATCCTATTCATCAATGCTTGGAAAGTGGCCGAGGCATTTGTAAGGCCAAATGGCATAACCATAAAGTGAAACAATCCCCTTTTGGTCCTAAATGTCATCTTCTCCTCATCACCCTCCTCATTTGTATTTGATGGTAACCCTCCTTCAATCTTAGTGAAGAACCAAATTTGCACCTTTGAGCTCATCAAGAAGATCATCAATGCAAAGTATGGGGTACCTATTCTTGATAGTGACTTTGTTCAAGTCATGATATAATCATCGATGCACATATGAAAGGACCCATCCTTCTTCTTAACGGGTGATGTAAATGGAGACTGTGAGGGTTGGATAAGACCCATGGTAAGCAATTCTTGTACTTGCTTTTCCATTTCCTCTCTTTCCACCTTAGACAAACGGTAAGGAGGCTTGTTCACAACCTTTGCATTTTGTTCTTGCAAGTATCATAGCATGGTCAATTGGGGGTAGTAGTACTAAAATCTTTGGCACTTGAAAAATGTCCTCAGACTCTTTGAGAAGAGTCACCATATCTTTTTCTATGTGCTGTCCAATATCATCTATTCCTTCTTGAGCATGTAACACATAGATAGTCCCAAGAGTCTTTAGTTCCTTATTGAGCCACTTTGGAGTGATCAACAAAGACAGTCTTTTGATTCATTTCCAGCCAATACCACTTGATTTCCAGCATGTGAAAAGCTCATAATACCTTGTTGAAAGTTTGTGTGGAAATCACCAAGAGAAGCTAACCAGTCACACCCTATAATCACATCAATGGGACCCATGTCCAAGACCACCAAATTACCTTCCCAAGTGTATGAAGAGGACAATGTCACTTTGCTTAGAAGGGAAAACCAATGTAGATTTCTCATTTTCTTCATTTGCCACACTTGCTTAGAAGGGCAAACTATCTCCGTTTGGAGATAGTTTGAGAGAGTTGATAGATTTAGAGTTAATGAAGCTATGTGTACCCCTGAAATCCACCAAAATGTGTGAAACTCTCCCATTAATGGTTCCCACTAATGTCAAAGTACTTAGGCTCTTTCATCCCACCAAAAGCTCTTGAGAAATAGAGCATACACAAGCTGCATTTATTTACTGCACTTTTGGATGTATCACCTCCCAAAATACTGACATGACTCCCACCACCGAGGTCAAATGGAAACTCACCCTCTTCTTGGATGAGAAAGAGTGATCCTACAAGATCTCATCATGTGTCTCTTCAATGCAATCTTCATATTCCTCCACCTCATGAGATTTCTTTGAATCATTCTCTTCATCCATAAGAATCATAATAGCCATCGCCTTCTTTGATTTGCAAACGTGCCCTGGCGACCACTTCTCTTTGCATTTGAAACATAGACCCTTGCTCCCCAACTCTTCAATCTTTGGATAATACATCGCCTTCTTTGATTTGCAAACGTGCCCTGGCGACCACTTCTCTTTGCATTTGAAACATAGACCCTTGCTCCCCAACTCTTCAATCTTTGGATAATCCATCCTTTGAGTCTTCTTGACAAAACCATTGCCTTTCTTTGCATCATTTTGAATGCCACTCTTGGGCTGTCTGCCTCCAAATGATGAGGGAAATCTAGAAGTAGAAGTGGGTGCTATTAAAAGAAAACTTTTACCAACATTTGAATAAGTATTGGATGGTTTTTGAGAGGTTATGATGGGCTAAGATTTCCTATACTTAGGCTCATAAAGCCCCGCCAATAGGTCTTTGTGCTGATACATCTGCCTTGATGTAAGAATCCAACCCAGGAATAAGCTTCCCATGAATAAACTTCTTCATCTTCAATTTCTCATTAAACCCTTCCACATACATGGATAACTTCATAAATCTTTTAATGTACTCCCTTGCTACCATGCCCTTTTGAGAAAGCTCATACCATTGCTCATGGTATCTATCAAGCACAAAAGGTGAGATAAAAGTCAAGTTCATCTCCCTTTTCAAATCATCCCATGAGTGTGGTACATTCCCATGCTTAACCATATGTCTCCACCATTGGTGAGCATAATCTTCCAAGTGTAAAGAGGAAAATTGAACTTTATCTTGCTCACTCTTAGGGTAGAGCTGGAAATAAGTGTCTAGCTTGGTCATCCATTCCTCCAACTCATGCAAAGCAGAACAATCACCCTTGAACTTGAGAGGGACACGTTGTCCTTGATATCTTTGGAAGCATTAGAAGAAGTAGGATTCTCTTGAGATGGCTTGCCCTTTTGTAATTGCATATAAGAATTGACAAATTAAGTGAAGTCTTTTTACTCCTCCTCTTAATAAAAGAAGGCAATTCCATCCAACTATCATGAACTTCCACTTGTCTTTGTGCAAAAGACATGTGCTCCCAATCATGATCAGCCCCATTCTTATCCCAAAGCATTTCCTCATCTACCATGATGGACTGATTTGCTTTTGAATAATATCGTATCCTCTTGGCATCTCCATAACATGAATCCATAGGCTTGAATGAATCTCTTGTGATGGTTTGCTATTCACTTGAGAAGTACTAGGATGAAATAAAGAAGGCCTCAAATCCTTTATGAGAGGTTTCCTAGCATCCATCATAAATCCAAATGAAGGAACCTTCATAGAAGCCTGTTACATAGCTTGTTTACCTCCCTTGTGACCACCATAATTAACTTTATGCATAGGTTTCTTGCTCTCATGAATCTTACCAATTCTATCCACATTAGCTTCTTCATGGTGTTTATTCATAGATTGATCCAATTGATCTTCAATGTCTCCCATTTTGGTAGTCATAGACTCAAACTTTAAATTTAAGGTTTGGTTTGATGATATCCAATCTATCCATGAGTGTCTTAAAATGATATCCAATATCTATCCATGAGTGGCTTAAAATGAAGTTTATTCACAAACAAGGAATTCCAAGAGAGGATCATTTGAAATGGCTTACAAACTTTGAGAGGATCGTTTGAAATGGCTTATGGGCACTTTCCACATTAACATCCACTTCGACTCCCTTTGAAGTTTGGCCCATGGATTGAGAGACATTTTTATGGGTGTTTCCCTCAAACATTTTCTCTTCAAGCTCTTCCACCTTTTCCATAGTGCCATGTTCCATCAACTCCTTCCCTTCCATATCCTCCATTGCCAATGATAGCTTTCTAGGTCTACCTCTCGGCTTACATGCCATAGTAGGACTGTTTTGGCAAATTTGCAATAGGATGATGTAGGAGTGTCAGATTTAGGTGTTCTAGGGCTCTATAGGAAGGTACTAGGATAAGGAGTAAGCCTATGATGTTACTTTTGGTTATGGAAAGATCAAGAACAAGAAGAAAGATAACAAAACAATATTTTGATTAGTTACACCTTATTGATTAGTGAACTTTCCCCCAATTTTGGTCTAAGAAATTGGTCCAGTATCACAAATATGTTCATAAACTTGGTCCCATGCCCAAATCTTGCTGAAGAACCTTAAAAAAAGGTCTAGATGAAGCAAACCTCATGAAATTTCACCATCTTTCCCATCAAATCAAGACGATCCAAAGAAATGCCAAAAAAAAAGATAAAAATCAAGAAAATTACCAAAATTAAATGTAAATCTAATTTTATTGTAATTTCTTGCCCAAAATGCACTAGAAAGATCCCAAAATTAAGATCAAGGGTCTCATACCAATTGAAATAGATCTAGACTAAGAATCAAGAAATTAAACACACAAAAGACCAATTCTAGCATCCATGGGAAACAAGAACACATGAGAAATACATGAGATTATGAAGAAAATAGAGAAAATCCATATGCACGTGTAGCAAAGGAGGAATGTGCATAAGGCCTAAGTTATTTAACCTCTCACCATGAGGATTTCTACCAAGCTTGCCGTGAGCTCTAGACCATGTGTTGCCATCTCCAAGAAAGGAGCCATGAGTACATATAGATGTTCAAGTGTTGAATGACTAAAAGATCCTTATAATGAACCCAAGGCCCTATTTACAATAGCCTTGTTTATGGCCCATTATTTACATGCTTTTGACCTTAGCTTGTACTTCATTACATATGGGCATGCTAGATGGAGATTCCCCCTTATTTCAAGAGGGAATACAAGAATTTTTCCTAATTTCTATCATCCTAGAATCAATGGCAAAAGCTTATATAAACCTTTCAACAACAAGGATGATTCATAAGGTCTCACTCTCCAAATTCAAGAAAAATGGGCTAGCCCATATCCAATGAGCATATGTACATACAAAGGGTTGCCTATGGATGTTGGATGGAGATCAGAGGGAATACAAGAATTTTTCCCAATTTCTATCATCTTAGAATCGATGGCAAAAGCATAAAACTTACAACAACAACAGGGATGATTCATCTTTCAACACTCTAAACTACTTAAAGGATAATCATAAGGTCTCACTCTCCAAATTCAAGGGAAATGGATTATCCCACAATTAGTTAGAAGAGTAGTGAACTATGAAGATGGACACCTTTTTCAGCTTTACCCAAAGAGTGAAGAGGATAAGGTTCAATTTCCATCATCGCACATAGAGGACTATGATTATGCTCATTAATAATGGTGGAGGCACATGGTTGAGAGGAAGGCAACATGCCTTCCTCAACCATGAAGATGGACACCTATTTTTAGCTTTACCCAAAGAGTGAAGAGGATAAGGTTCCATCATTGCACATGGAGGATTATTGTGCTCATTAACAATGGTGGATGCACATGGTTGAGGAAGGCAACATGCCTCATTGTTGGAAAGAGTTAATAAGAGAGAAGAATATGGCTTTCTTCTCACCATTTATGCTTGATAGGTGTATGAAACAATGGTATGAGCTTGTACAAATAAAAGGGCTAGATGGTGAAAGACTACATCAAGAACTTCATAAAGCTTTCCATGTGTGTGGAGCGCGATTGAAGGTATGATATTGAGGAAGTTCATTCATGGATTGGACCCTTGCATCAACACTAATGTGGCAGCCTAAACACCTGCTTTTAAAGGAAGCAATGAGTTTTGCAGAGCTTTATGAGCCTAAGTATAAGATGTCTCAGCCAATAAGAGCTTCCAAAACCATCTACTTCCATATGGAACAATGGGAAGATCTCTCTTTTCCCATGCAATCCTCTTCTATACCTATGTTTCCAATGATGTATGATGGGAGTGGATAGCCAAGGGGGTAGGGAACTCCCATGAGACCTTCTCTCATGACAAGAACATACACTCCCACAACAATAGGTCAAGTAAACTGGATGCTTCAAGGATTCAAAAGTTGAGGACAAGGCTATGTTTTACATGTGAAGACAAATGGACAACGGAGCATGTATGTAAGGAAGGCTAAGCGGAGGCTAATGTGAGCATGATTGTCATGTGGATGAGGATGACATATTTGAAAATGATAATGTCGTAGAGGATACTTACGTGGATTGCCATGAGGAGGTGGTGGAAGAATCTCCTTCAAGGTTATGTTTTACATGTGAAAAGACATTAATGGACTATGGAGCATGTATGTAAGGAAAGCTAAGAAGAGGCTAATGTGAGCATGATTATCATGGATGAGGATGAGATATTTGAGAATGATAGTGAGATAGAGTATGCGTATGTGGATTGTCATGAGGAGGTGGTGGAAGAATCTCCTTCTATGGAGAATCATGAGTTTTCATTTGATTCGGGTGGAAAATCAGTCTATATATGTTCTATAGCATGATTTTCAACTTGCGGGATGCAAGGGAGCCACTACCCTGAGACTTCAAGGCAGTATCAATAAAAGGGTGCCTCATATTTTGGTGGATTCAGGAAGCAAAAATAGTTTTATCGACTCACATCCATTCAAAATATGAGTTTATAGTGCATTGCACTTCCACATTTATTTGGAGTTCAAGTGGCAAATGGGGAGAATGAAGTTGCGACCATGTATTGCTCTTCTACTTCCATAGTTCTTTCTCCTACAATACTCTATGAAAGCCAACCTCACCATGCTGCAATTAGGGCCCAATGATTTGATATTGGTATGTGATTGGTTGAACACTTTGGGTGAGTTTGCAATGAACTCATCTCACATGTATAGTTTATGCAACACTCAATGGTATAGGTTTTTCAAAGCTCTCCCTCATCATTTCCAAGTAATTGAAGAGGGAAATAAATAATTTGAGCACTATTTATGTGTTGCAACTTATTAAGGATGCTGAGTGTGGATATCCCCTTGCTAAAGAGATGGCTCATCCATCTTTTGAAGGAGTATGGGGATGTATTTCAGTCCCCTAAGTGTTTGCCTTCCAAGAGGGATGTTGATCATGCAGTTGAAATTGAGCCAAATGCTAAATCAGTCAACAACAAACAGCCTAATAGACTCTCTAAGTGAAAAGATGCAGGGGAGAACAGAGCTTGAGCTCTTACAAAGCACACACACACTCACAAAACCCTAAAAGAGAACACACAAGGTGAGAGGCTAAAAATATCCTTCTTCTTCACAACACTCAACACACCATATGAAAGGTACTCAACCAAATACATACTAGGGTTCTCTATAGTGTGAACCCAACTAAATGAGCTGGCACTATAACTATGCCAGTCTCTAGAATGGCTATCACATAGCCTGTCATCCCACTGGCCGCATATCACACCTATGATATCACCAACCATGCTAGTGGTGTAAGTGTGGGGCCTATCCCCCAGGCGGGTCATCAGTGTCCACCGCCTCACTAGATGAGCTCGATATCTCAACACTCCTCCTCGAGCTCAACTCCATCTCATGTACACCAAGTGAAGCCCTAAATCTACGTAGCTTCTCTGTACCCAATGCTTTGGTGAAGATGTCAGCGACCTGATCCTATGTGCTGACATAAACAAGGTCAATGTCTCCTGCCAAAACCTTCTCTCTGACAAAATGGTAGTGGACCTCTATATGCTTCATGCGAGCATGAAAAATTGGGTTCCCAACTATATACTGCTAATGTTGTCATAGAAAATGACAACTTGTCTATCCACTGATAGACCCAAATCTGCCAAGTAGCTTTCTCAACCAAGCTACCTCACATGCTGCCATAGCAGCACCTCTGTACTTGGCCTCTGTACTGGATAGAGCAACCGTAGGCTGCTTCTTGTGCTGCTCCAAGTCACAGCAGCACTCCCCAAAGAAAACATGAAGCCACTAATAGATCTTCTATATCTGAGATACTACCAGTCCAATCAGCATCTGTATACCCATGTACGCATATCTCTGTCCCAGTTTCATAAAATAGTCCACAATGCAAAGTAGACTTCACATACCTTAGTATGCATCTCAATGCATCCAAATGTGGCTTCCGTAAACTGACTCACCAACCCAATAGCATAGCTCAAATTTGGCCTGGTGATCGTCATGTAGATCAAGCTTCCTACTATGTGCCTATACATAGTAGGATCCTTCAAAATCTCTCCTGATCTGCACACTCAACTTGCCATTCTGATCCAATGGCACTGAGATAGGCTTACAGCTTGTCATACCATACTTGGACAACATGTCCAAGCCATACTGTCCCTGCAGTAATCCAATACCATGTGGTGACCTAATCACCTCAATGCCCAAGAAATATCTGAGCTCCCCTAGATCCTTCATCTCAACCTTCTGTCTAAGAAAGATCTTTACATCAAAGATCTCTACATCATGGTGCCCTATAATGTACATAGATGACAACAAGCACAACCCCTCTATCACTGTGTCTCACATACAACGAGAAATCTGCATTGGCTACATGAAAGCCAATAGTGACAAGATATTCAGAAATCTTGTCAAACCATGCTCTTGGTGCTTGTTTTAAGCTGTACAAGGCTTTTTTTAACTTGCAACTTGCAAACATGCTCGGGGTGACTCGCATCCGCATAACCAAGTGGCTGCAACATATACACCTCTTCCTGCTAATCCCCATGCAAGAATGCATTCTTTACATCCATCTGATGTAAAGACCATTGCTTTGACACAGCCACTACTATCACAACTCTCACTGTTGCCATCTTGGCAACTGGGCTGAAAGTTTCCTCATAATCAATGCCATATGTCTGCGTATATCCTTTGGTTACCAACCTAGCCTTGTACCTGCTTATGCTTCCATCACTATTATGTTTTACTTTATACACCCACTTGCTCCAATGGCTTTCTTGCCTTCAGGCAATTGCACTAGTCTCATTTCCATATAGTGTATCCATCTCCTAATCCATAGCTTTCTCCCAACACACATTTCCAACAGCCTCATCAATGCATATGGGCTCTACAACCTGCATAACTTTTGCCATGTATGCATAGTGATGTGCCACATAACCATCATAGGTAAACCTCTGCACTGGATTCTTCACTCTCCCAGATCTTCACAGCATTGCATTCATGGCTTCCATAGCCTTCTTTACATCAGGTGTTCATATCCCAAGATCCTCATCAAGGCTCATCTCTGAGCCACTAGATTTTCCATAAACATGAGAATGCCCTATAAAAATGTCAAGCATACCGAGGGGCTCAATCACTTTCTCTTTGCCTTTATGTGATGTACTAATCACATTTGCAGGACTGGTATTATGACGTAGCCTGCCACTCCATGGTCTATCAACTGAACCACTAGATGAGGACTCTCTTGGTCCACTCAAAGACTGTGATTGCTGACTTGCATTCTGTGCAACCACATTTCCACTCACATCAGCCCCAACAGCTTCTTTTTCAACAGCATACCAGCTACTCATCTCATCAAAAACAACATCCCTGCTTACTCCTCAACTCACGTGTAGCAGGGTTATAACACCTGTATCCCTTTTGCTCAAGGGAATATCCAATAAACACACATTTTTCAGCTTTTGGATCCAGCTTAGTTTTCAGCTCATCTGACACATGCACATATGCAATGCATCCAAAGACTTTCAAATGAGACAAATCAGGTTTTCTGCCAGTAAACCTCTCCTTTGGAGTTACATCGTGTATGGCTATAGTTGGAGTCCTGTTCATGATGATGTAAACTGTTGTAGAAACAGCCTCAGCCCAATAGCTATGCGGCATATTCTTCTCTCCCATCAATGCTCGCGCAATCTCAGTAATGTGCCTGTTTTTTCGCTCAGCAACTCCATTTTGTTGCGGAGTGTATCTGCATGTAAACTGTCTCTGCGAATACCATTCTTCTTCAAAAATTCAGAGAACTCATTGGAGAAGTACTCTCCCCCTCCATCTGACCTTAGGCACTTTACATATTTCCCTGTTTGCTTTTCAACCATAGCTCTAAAATTCTGAAAATGAGTGAACACCTCACCCTTCTCCTTCATGAAGTATACCCACACTTTCCTTGTGTGGTCATCAATAAATGTCACATAATACCTGCAGCCTCCCATAGACATGGTCTTCGTAGGACCCCATACATCTGAATGCACAATATCTAGTGCATTTCTGCTCACATTTCTGTCACGTGAAAATATATGCTTTGTTTGCTTTCCAAATTGGCATGCTTCACATATTTTCTGCATACCTTCAACTTTAAACTTTGGTAGCCCTGTCACAATTCCTTTAGTCTGCATAGACTTCATTCTCTGCACATTCACATGCCCAATTCTTTTATGCCAAATGTCTGTGTCTGCAACGATTCCTAAACCATTTGCAAACATCGTAGCACTCACTTCAGCTATGTTTACATTCACTGTAAACATTCTGCCCACTCTGTTGTCTTTTTGCAACCAACCTGCACTTGTCTTTAAAGTCTTCAACATAACAACCATCATGATTAAACCGAACCTGCAAATCCTGCTCGATCATCTGGCCAACTGAAACCAAATTCTTTGTTATGTTCAGAACATGAAGTACATCTGCAAGGTACTTCATTTTGCCATCCTACATAGACAATGGCACATCTCCAACATGGGCAATTGGATGAGTAGTGTCATCCCTTGTTTCCAAAAAACCTGGTCTTTCAAAGTTTTTCATCTCCTTGAACCACTCCCCATGACTTGTCATGTGGTTCGAAGCACCTGAATCAACGTACCATACATCATCTTTATGTGCTGCTTCAACATTTTTAGACATGGCATTAACAACATGCTGCATAACAAATAACCTTTCATTATCCTCATTGTTTCTGCTCGAGGATGCATAGTTGTTTTGCTGTAATTTTTTATTTTGCATGTTAGCCTACTTCTTATAACAATCTGCCTGCACTCTTCCTGCACATGTCCAGGCTTACTGCAATAAAAGCATGTATCATGTCAGCCTGCTTCTTATAACAATCTGCCTGCACATGTCCAGGCTTACCGCATGTATCATTATGTTGTCTTTGCCAATTTCCATGACCTCTTTGACTCCCCCTACCTCTAAATTGGCCTCTTCCACCTGCGTGTTGTTATTGTTGTGAATTTTGGGAGGTTTGTTGTTGCTGATTACCTGTTCGGCCATCTCCTTGGCCGCATCCATGGCCTCCTCTACCTCGTCCTCTTCCTGAACTTGTGTAGAAGGCCTGTTGCTCTCTAAATTGTTTGTTTTGTGAAGACTATTGATCTTCACCCAAGCTCTTCTCTTCTATAATCAACATAGACACCAAATCTGTGAAATTTGGAATGTTTTCCCGAGTCTGAATAGACATCTTGAATGCCTTGTATTATAGTCTGAGACCATGTAGACAGACTTCCACCTTATCATCACTCATCATCTACTGAAACACCAATAGATGCAAGGGATTCCACAATACCCTTGATCTTCAATGCATAGTCATTCACAGACATACTCTTTTTCTCCATAGTATGAAGTTCATTCTTCAACTGTATCTTTCGTGCCTTGGTATTCGTTTCATAGAGTTTTACCAAGGTGTCCCACGCCTCCTTGGGAGACTTGGCATCCTGTATGTGCCCAATCATGGTGTCCTATATACTGATAGAGAGCCAATACATAACTTTTCTAGCTCCTTGGTTCCAATCCTTGAACTCTTTCACATCTGCAATAGTCGGATTGATCTCCGGTATCTCCAGTGCCTCTTCATGCTCACCTTCTATATATAGTCCCAGTAACCCTTTACCATCAGGAAATTTGTCAACCTGAACCTCCAAGCATGGAAGTTGTTCTTATCAAGCTTCTTGCCAGACACACAAATTTACGCCATCATTTAACATCTTGCCAGACACACAAATTTACCAGAAATAGCACTCTGGTTTGTCTTGCACAAACTGCTGTATTTTTTGCAATGGTACTGTACTACACTCAAATGCCACAACTAGTGACCTCAATGTGCATACATACACCCAATGGCAACTGTTGACCTCCTTGCAGCACACACAATGTCTGCACAACCAATTTATCTTCCTGAAGTTCTTAAAACAGAGTTCTGCAGAGAATCGATGACTTACTCCTGTAGTGCTCGAAATCGCCTGCTTTCTGAAAAACAGAGGTCGTAACGCGCGTGAAACGTGTTTTTGGCCGAAAAATTTTGTTGTCCGACAGGAGAGTATAGTTTCCCTATAGCTTTACCCCCACAAAGAAAGCTCCTCAATCAAAGATCTTTTGCCGGTGCCTCCCCCGTAGAGCTCCCGACAAGGGTGTAGTCGCCAACACAAATAGGGAAGAGTAGATGAAGCTTTTACCCTCGTACTGCTTCCTGTGCTTCTCTTGCTTGTAGCTTAGCCCTTAGCATGAACCAGGCTCTAATACCATGAAAATATGCAGGGGAGAACAGAGCTTGAGCTCTTGCAAGCACACACACACTCACAAAACCCTAAAAGAGAACACACAAGGTGAGAGGCTGAAAATCTTCTTCTTCTTCACTCAACACTCAACACACCATATGAAAGGTACTCAACCAAATACATACTAGGGTTCTGTATAGTGTGAACCCACCAACTAAATGAGCTGGCGCTATAATTATGCCAGTAGAATGGCTGTCACACAGCTTGTCATCCCACTGGCCGCATATCACCCATGATCTCACCAACCATGCCAGTGGTGTCCTCAGGTATAGCTTAGACCCATAGGAATCCATGCAATAATCCACACATGAAGATCGTGTGCTAGCTCGTATGAAAGCCCAAAGGTAGTATTTATGTGCACTCCAAGAATGGCCATAATCCAAAATATAAAATGATCCAAAATGCTTATTATTTTATTTATAATCTTGGTATTTAAAGAATCCCTTCATTACAATCCATCCCTTTTCCCACTAGATTTTATCCCAAAAATCACCAAATAAGTTTCCAATGAATCACCATAGTCATATGCCAATACTATGGCAACCTCTAATGAAACACCATAGCCATTTACCAATGATCATGCAACTATCAAAACAATGAGTCTCTTTTCTTTAAAATCCATGAGCATGTCTTTCCAGCTTTGTATATTTTCCTCCATAAACTCTTCTTGGGTTATATATATATATATATATATATATATATATATATATATATATATATATATATATATATATATATTGGTTGAGGCATCCCATGTATGCATTGTACATGAATTGAGAAGCCACCTGAGAAGCTGAAAATTGGGTCTTTGTTGGAATAAAATGAGCTGATTTGATAAGCCTATCCACTATAGCACATAAATGGAATGCCATCCATTCCTTGTAAGAGGCGAGCCCGGTGATGAAGTCTGTAGATAGTCATATACATCCTTTCATAAGCCTTTCCAGTGAAGAAAGCTTTACCTCACATAGGTTTTATAGTAGAGAATCAAGTGACTCGATAGGGTGGTGAAGAATGCATCTCTTTCCAATGAAGAAAGATTTACCTCACATAGGTTTTGTAGCATAGACTCAAGCGACCTGATAGTGGTGAAGAATGCATCTCTTGCAATACCCTTTTCCTTATAGAAAGAGTTAGGAACCAAATACACCTTCCCATGATAGCATAGAAGACCATTGTATACCTTATAATGATACCTGGATTTGATACACTTATTTGGTGATATATGGATTTGAGATCTATCTTGGAAAAGGACTTGGCTCCCTTGCGCTCATAAGATCATCAATCTTAGGTATGAGATAGTGGTGGTTTTTGATGGTAAGCTTGTTGAGATCCCTATAATCAATGCACATCCCATATGTGCCATCCTTTTTCTTTACCAATAGCATAGGAGAGGAAAATGGGGATTGACTTGGTTGTACAAACCCCATCTCTATGAGTTCTTGGGCTTGCTTTTAGCAACCTCCTTTCTCTCAAACTTAGTGTTGAGATATCGAGCTCATCTAGTGAGGCGGTGGACACTGATGACCCACCTAGGGGATAGGCCCCACACTTACCTATGTGATAATTCACACATGAAGGATCTTTGTATTCATGAACAAGATGAAGATCAAAGATACAAAGGTATGGGTCTAAGCTTATGGAGTTTACGTACTTTTTCTATTTTGTGTAATTTCTTGATTTTCTTGTGAATAACTTGGTTACATTGGACTTTTAATTTAACCTTGATTTTCTTGTGAATAACTTGGTTACATTGGACTTTTAATTTAACCTTGCCTTTCTTAGATGACAAGTAATGTTGTGTTGTTTTTAACCCTTGAAGGAAGAAGATTATCATCTCCTAAGAGAGGAAGTTCACTCATACATTACCAATCCAAAGATCCATTACTTGACCAAGTTATGATAATATGTGAGATAACTATTTGGGTAATCTTCTCAATTATTGATGTAGGAAGGCCTTCTTATTGTTAAAAGATATAGCTTATGTAATCTACTAGTAGCCACTGGTGGTTGTTGGTGTCATCTAGCCTTATATAATAAGAGGATGAATTTAAGAGTCCATATACTGGAGAATCTCTTGGAACTAATCTTTTTGCAATGAGAGTTTATTTCACATCAATCATGTCACATCAATCATGTCACAAAAAAAAAACCCTGATCTCATCCTTTCTCGCAAACTAGCTCTGCTCTTTGTAAAAATTATTGTAGTTAAGAGGCCGCAAATGCATGCAGACATAATACTTTCTTGGTTTCCCACCACTCACACTTATCCTTCATTCATATGCACACCTACTGTTGTTCTTCTTATGGACTTCATCACCAGCTTTCCTCTTACAAAGCATGGGTGAAATTCCATTATGTGTGGTGGAAGGCTTGCTCTAAAGCTGCTCATTTCATTCCAATAAAGATCCAATTTTTAACTTCTAAAGTGGCCATTTAATGGATGGATTATTTTTTCAAGATACATAGGATGCCTCAAAAAATTATAAGTGATAGAGATCCTAAGGTCATGGTTCTTTTATGAAGAGTTTATTTATTTTAAAGGTATGAGCACCAAGCTTACCCAAGCTCCACTCATCGCCCTTAAACCGCTTGGCAAATGGAGACGGTTATTGACTTGAAAAACCAACAAATAAAATCTCAAACACTCACAATCACCATGAAGCTAATAATCATTTCAAAAAGAAGAGACATGAAGCATACACACGTGGGAAAGATGAGAAGAATCACAAAGTGAAGATAAAAGAATATAAGCATATGAAAATAGGCACATTAAAAGTCCATTAGAGTGTAGAGAAATTGACTTATATGCTTGTCCATAAGTTAAGTTATGGGCATTTCATGGGATGTATGTGCCACTTGTGATGGAGCCAAGGGCCACAGGCATACCACATATGAGGTACTATTAACCTATGTGGCGGACATTGAGACGTATTACTTTTTACGTCATGTAATTATTTTACGTATATAGAGTCATGGGCCGGGCCTCTTGGCACCACATGTAAAGGGTAAAGGGATTGGGAGATCGCCTGAGAGGCGCACCTCGAGTTAGGATCAACCAACCATGTGTAGGCACCCATGTGTGAATGGCCAGGTCACATATAAAAGTCAAATGTAACCTAAAACTTCTCATTCTCTAAGTGTTGAATACAAGGAGTGCTCTTGCTTCATCTTCTCCATCTCCTTCTCCAGCGTGTATGTGTGTGTGTGAGAGAGAGAGAGAGAGTATGTGTAGCGATCGAGCTTTGCGTGGTGGCACGACTGCGGTGGGGTGGCAGCGGCGGCTCCTTCTTCATCACGACGTGAGAAACTTCATGAGACGGCAGTCTGAGCGGCGAGTGACACACCATTGTTCCCTGTTTTGAGCTTGCTAGTTTCCTGGTTGTGTGCTTGCAGCCATTCATGTCTCACACACGGTGCTTGGCAAGTCCCTAGCTCCGACATGTGCAGCAAAAGCGCACATTTTTGGCGCCGTTGCCGGGGAACTGCTGCTTGCGCCAAGCTCCAGATGCAACTCAGGCTACTGTTGTTGAAGTCTATTTTATCCTACAGGAAAGGCAAAGAGAGGCGTGTTTGTGTGTTTGCTATTTTTCAGTCATTTTTCTGTTCTGTTTTCTTTATTTTTGCACATTTCAGTTCTATGTGTTAGCTGTTAGAGCAATAAGTTAGTAAGCTAGTTAGTGCCATTTATCTTTAAAGGCATTTTTTTCCCAAAAAAGAGAAAAAAATAATTTAAAAAAATAAATCAACCCACGCGGCCCGCGTGAAAAGAAATTTTTCATTGGAAAAAAATTTTGAAAAAGAAAAAAAACCCAATTGTCCAGCTCTCTATATAGTCTACTCCCCAAGGAGTGGAGTGGGCATGTGGGACAAAGCCTTCACCTTTCCCCCCACAGGCACAAATAGAGTGTTCTGAGGGCCACGAGAGCTCCGGATAGGTGAACATTGTGCTGTAAAGCATGCTAGGACCCCTTGAACGATACGCTCGTCTCTTGAGCTATCACACGCCTTAGTCCAGTTTCGACCAGAAGTAAGGGGGTAAAAATGGGTTAAAAAGGAGACAAAAACAAGTAAAAATGGAGTTCGAAACACCTGAGAAACCACTTGTATGGGCTTCAAGGGTAGTTATTACCAATGCCCGTAGGATACCCACGTCACATGCATCTACGCTCTGGTCAGATGCTAGAGTCTGAGCAACTAGAAAGCATTTCAGTTTACGCAGGCTCACACCATCCCTCCACGTTAGTATCTTGGCCTTCAGTTGGAACCCAAGGAAGTGCAACCCAAGATCCACGAATAGCGGCTACTAGTGACTTGTTCTCCGACTCTAAAGTCATGGAAGGGCATCCTACCCACAACTCTAAGGAAGCAAGCCAAAATGTGCCAATTTGGGTTCCACAACCTGGATCTAGCATGTTTAGTCGTCTAATAGAGACTTTTAGTAGAGTTACACGCTCTGAACCTATGCGACAAAAGTTAAGTAAACGAAGGAGGTGGGGAAGTAGATTCGCCATTCACATCTCATGTAGACCTTGCCCTCCCAAAGAGTGTCCATGTGGATATTCTACCCACTTCATTTAATGAAGGTCCTACTGAGCTACCATCTTCTGACGCTCTTTCTAAAGTAGAGGTCCCTAGAAGTCAAACCACAAGAAGTGACATTGCATCCACTTCAAGAGAACCTTTTGGCACGCCAAGTTTGGATGGGATATTTCTCAATGAAAATTTTGAATATGACCTACACACAGGACTCTGACTGACCTACATAGGTTACACATACCATGTAGGTTGGTTTTAGAAGTCATACGATCTACATCTAGTGCCACCAATCTAGATGAACAACAACAAATAATATGTGAAGTTATCCATAGAATTATCCAATTCGAGAGGCAGAATAGGGGAGTGAACCTAGTTTCAACTAGCCCTATGAGATTTTTGGATACGGGCAAGGCTAAACAACCAACCCTTCGTATGTTGTTTCGCCTGGAGTCTCAATGCAGGTTGAGCCCACGAGCAATAACTTTAGCTTTCCAACTTTGGCTCAACTTTCCATTAGGGAATCCACAATGCCTACTCCAATGATGAGCATGACAAAAAGTGCACCCGTTACCACTGTAGTTAGTACAACACCGCTACCTAGTGGTACAGTACCTACAACAGTGCATACCACTGCATATCGACCATATGTACCTATCGCTACTCGTGCTCATGTAGCTCCTATGCCTCCTCTTATGCCAATGGCATATGCTCCATGAATGCCTTATCAGAACCCTTATCCAAGAGGAGCTATGCATAGTCACATATCATATCATACGTCAGCTGCATACATACCAAGACTAATGCCAACTCCTGTTAACTAGGCCATCCCCTAGAAGTGCCTCCACCGGCTATGCCTGCTCACTTAGGTGATCTAGCAGCGTTTTCTCAAACGATTGGACGATCTATTGTGGAAAAAATGCGTGGCATATCTGAGACAGAGCCTAGAAGCAAGGCGGTACAAGTTGCCAAGCTCACTCAGAACTTTAGTGGTAATGAAGATGTTAGGAAGCACATTGAAGTTTTTGAACACGTGTGTGATTCCTTGGGAAGAGAACAATGAGCTACATAAGTGTAAAGCCTTAGGCTTAACCTTGAGTGGAAAAGCCGGAGATTGGTATCGAACTTTAAGGGTTGAAGAGCATACTCACTATCCCACTCTCAAGAGATTGTTCTTGAAAGAATACATACATGAGGGTGTGCTTTGGGGTGTAGCGTCTCAACTCCAAAAAGCTGAATGCCAGGAAGGAGAGTGAGTGAGAGACTTTATTAGTCGACTAAAGCATCTAAATTCTCGTTGTATTCCCGATGAGCACTTCAATAACAACCAAATTCTTGATAGATTCATCCAAGGATTGTGCCACAAGGACATATACAATGGCCTAGTCATTAGAGGTCTTACGACATGGGAAGCAATCACTGTCAATGCAATCCAGTTAGAAGACAACTTGATGATTGCAGGTAAAAAGGTGTCTTCGGAGATAAAGTCTATTAGTTCGCAAATATCTGGGCACGAGCCAAAACCAATACGACTCTGAGTCTAAATCTCAAGAAGAAACTGACTCTGAGCCTGATAGGGGGTATGAATTGAATATTCACCCAAGTGTGGAAGCCACGTGCTCAAGGCCTAGGATAGTAACCTCTTGCAGTTCATCCGAGAGTGAGGGGGACACAAGTGAAGATCGATCAAGTGAGTCTGAATCTGATATAAACAAAAATCAAAAACTAGGTAAGAAGAAGACGAGACATAAGCGACAACGCTATCGAGCTAATGTACGAGCTAGAATAAACAAAGAGAGATCCACTGCAGAATGGCTTAGTTATGTAGGAGCATATGACACTCATCAGAAGTTAGTGGATAAGTGGGGAGAATACCTCCAAAGTGTCATGTGGTGTAGTCTGCAACCTCATGACATCGCCCAATTAGAAATCGAAGAGAAGCCGAAACTAAGTCGCACTACAACAAGAAGGCAAAACTGAGGGTTAGCTCAGCAACAAAAGGAAGCAAAAATTAAAGAAAAAAGCATGGCACAACAAGAACCGATAGACTTATACCCCGCACCCGAGCATTTCAAATCTTTTACTATGAGGGAACGTAAAGTCATGTACACAAAAGCCCAACAAATGCCTGCCAATGGGAGTAGCGGTGTCTACGATGGCCCAGCGGTAGTTAAGAAGATAGAACTAGCAGATCTAGGTGAGGAGTCTAAACCAATTTTTATTGCTCAAGACCTCACCAAGACGGAAGAAGCTACACTTAAGATGCTTCTTAAAGAATTCAAGGACATATTTGCTTGGACATACTATGATATGAAGGGTGTTCCACCCAATGTGGTGCAACACACAATTCCAATGATTAGCACTGCTAAACCAGACAAGCAACGTCCCTACCCAATGAATCCTATGTATGCAAAGATTGTACAAGAGGAAATTGAAAAGCTTATAAAATGTGGATTCATATACCCTATTGAGCACTCAGAATGGGTTTCTCCAATAGTCATTGTACCAAAGAAGAATGGGAAACTCAGAGTGTGCATTGATCTCAAAAAGGTTAATGCAGCCACCAGAAGAGATCATTACCCCTTGCCGTATTCGGAACATGTGCTTGAAAGAGTTACAGGCAAGGAGGCTTATAGCTTTTTAGACGGGTACTCTGGTTATAATCACGTCATAATTGCAATAGAGGACCAACCTAAAATAGCTTTTATAACGGAGTTTGGAGTGTTTACCTTTCGCATCATGGCCTTCGGCTTAACCAACATTCCAACATAGCCTTTAAGGAATATCTAAGGGACTTTTGTGAAAGCCTTCTTGGATTATCTTTGTGTTCATTCCTCTTGGGATGAGCACTTGATGTGTTTATGAAAAGTATTTGAAAGGTGTAGATTATATCGCATCTCATTGAATCCTTTCAAATGCACATTTTGGGTTAAACACGGAGTTATTCTAGGGCATATAGTGCCCAAAAATGGGATTTCCACACCGACGAAAGTAAAATCAAGGTCATTCTGGAATTGCCTCCACCCACCAACTATAAGGGAGTCCAGCACTTTATGGGCCATGTTGGTTATTATCAAAGGTTTATTTTATTCTTCGCTGAGATAGCTCGACCATTGTACAAGCTTCTCATCGAGTTTATTTGGACTGAAGATTGTGACCGTGCATATGAGTTATTAAAGAATGCCTTGGTGAGTGCTCCAATCTTGCGAATGCCTAACTGGGATTTAATCTTCCATGTGCATATTGATGCATCAAACTTTGCTATTGGGTGTGTACTAACTCAACCTAGAGAACATAAACTAGACTACCCCATTAACTTTGCCACTCGCCAGTTACTACTACGGAGAGAGAAGGGTTGGCAATGATATATGCAGTAAAGAAATTTTGTTATTACCTTCTTGCTACCAAGTTTGTTTTCTATGTAGATCATCAAGCATTATTGTATCTGGTGAACAAACCATGCTCCACAGGAAGAATCACACGATGGTTGTTGATTCTTCTTGAGTTTGATTTCACTGTTGTTGTGAGACCTAACAAAAAACATGTCATGGTGGCTAATCATTTGTCTCGCATACCTAATGGTGAAGCTCCTACGGGAGTTGATGATGACTTACGTGACACTTCCTTGTTCATGGTGGAGACAATGCCTGAATGGAGTGAAAAGATTGTTAACTTCTTGGTTAATGGTTTTCCACTCAAAGAGCTTCATAAAGATCTAGCTCAAAAGCTGATCAAAGAATGCGAACCCTATTGCCTAATGGCCGAGACTCTTTATAAAAAAAAGAAATGATGACATTCTTAGGCGTTGTGCCCGAGAGGATGAGTATCTATATATTTTGCAAGAGGCACATATGAGCGTAGCTGGTGGTCACTTTTCAAGAGACTTAAGTGTGCGAAAGATATTGCAATCAGGGTATTGGTGGCCCACTATGTTCCAAGATGCATCACTTTTTGTGAAGGGTTGTGATGAACACCAACGCTCTACAAGAAACCTCAGCAGAAAGATCAGATGCCCATACATCCAATTAAAGTAAACCAACCGTTTGAAAAGTGGGGTTTAGACTTTGTAGGTCCAATTAACCCAGCGGACCGTAACACACAATCGCGCTATATTATTGTGACCACTGACTATGTGACCAAATGGGCTGAAGTGAAAGCGACACGTAAGGCAGACGCGAGGACAACAGCCAAGTTCCTCTTTAAAAATATAATCACATGCTTTGGTTATCCTTTTGAACTTGTGAGCGACAATGGTACGCATTTTATAAATGAAATGATTAAGGAGCTCACAACAAATTTCATGATATCCCATTATAAATTTGCTTCTTATTATCCGCAAGCAAATGGCCAAGCCGAGAGTACAAACAAGACCTTAATCTCTATTCTGACAAAGACAGTTGAGGACGGATTAGGATCTAAAGCTTACGTCAGCTTTATGGGCCTATCATACTACGTACAAAGTGGCTATTAATTACACACCATTCAAGATGCTATATGGCCAAGAAGCAGTCATGCCGTGGGAATTCGTCATTCCTAGTCTTTGTGTTGCTACTCAAGAGAGTTGGGATAGTAATCCCTTCATAGAGAATTTGTATATCCTTGAGCGGTTAGACGAAGAAAGACAATTGGTGGTGTACAATGCCCTTGTAGAGAAGGATAGAAGGAAGAAATGGTTTGATCACCACCTGAAAAACAAGAATATCAAATTTGGGGATAAAGTCCTCATGTATGGAGTGCATAACAAAAAGAAGAAGCTAAAATATGCTGGTGTAAGGGACCGTACAGAGTATGTGAAATTACCCTGTAAGGTACCATCTAAGTGGAGACTCTCGACGGTGAAACCGTTGGATTCCTCCAATGGGAGTAAATTCAAAAGATACTATGACCCCCTAAGCCAAGAGGAATTACATGCAATCCATCAGAAGAAGGCAGCTAAAGAATAGGCTAAGCTTAAGAAGATACAAGCGAGAGTTGAAGCTAAAGAACACCAGCAGCATGCTAGGCGCCAACGAGAGGCCAACTTGGGGACTACGCAAGCATTTTTTGAGGAGGCAGAGGAGGATTCACTAGAATCTGACCCGCCTCTACGATACCCAATTGAGCTACAGAGTCCTTACGGTGGCGGGAAGGTGCTATACAATGCATTATTGGATACAGAAGCTCAACACAATTTGTTGTCATATGGAGTGTGGTGTCAACTTCGAAAACCACCCTTATCCAAGAGTACCATCCAAGCTAAGGATATCAATAAGAAGAAAACCACTATCTCGAGAATTCTGCACACTCCTATTGCCTATGACAAGGGGACTATGGTTCAATGCTTTTTGGTTATGCCTGTTGGTACCATGGAGGGAACTGTAAACTTAGGGCGCAAATGGATGTTAGCTTCCAAGTGCAATATTGATTGGGCAACCAGGCAAGTTACAACACAAGAACCAACTCTCAGCCTGACCACTCAAGGTCTCGCACCTTAGCCATCAACTCTGGACAAAACACTAGATAAGGAAAAATCACAAAGTCAAGTGGCTACACCATCTTTGATTGTTTGCCACCCCTCTAACGCTTCAATGCCAAGAGTGGAGACAGGCAGTGTGGTCCCCAAGGCTCCGCTTACCTTACCAAAGATTACATACAAATGGGTCCCAAAAGCTTCGTTAATGGCTACCTCTACTGCCCAATCTCGTTCAGACAAGGAAAGCAGCTACCCACCCTAGAAAAGGCAAGGTAACATCACGTTGGATTCCTAAAATATTATTAGCAACCCAAGGGTTCTACGAAGGGAATGACCAGATTTGGGTCCCTAAACATAAGCTGAATTCCTCTGCATCGCTTGTAAAATATTGTGAGCCAAATGTTACCACCCCAACGACAATTCAAGATCGTGGTAAGGAAAAGGTAACGGAGTACTCCACACCACTTTTTCCAAAGCTAGTTTGGATTCCCAAACGATATCGATCCATACCACCTAGCTCAGGATGGGGGGAGTCATAAGAAGCTTCTAGCTCCTCATGCCATTCACATGTTGATATAGAAGTTTCTGCACGCTCTACACCTACCCTTGTCAATACCCACCAAGAAACCAATGAGTCTATGTCTCCCCTTGTAAATGTATCATCCGAAGCCATATCCTCCGTTTGTTCATGGGAGCATACACTACCATCTCTATAACTTGATGTGGCCACAAGGGTCATAAAAAGCTATCTTCCCACATCACCACCTATAACCCACTGGACAAATTGGTTCCAAGGGGCTACAACATCATTGCAAAAAAAATGATCTACCCAAGGAAGGTGGGAGCATGTACTCACGTTCGACATTCTATTGCTTCCTCCCTAACCTTCTCCCCTAACCATGTAACTTCCAAATTCAAGGGAATGTATATATATAGCTTCATACACAAAATATATATATATATATATAGTAAAAAGAGTAAGAGCACATTAAGAAGAAAGTTATTCGCACACAATTAGAAACAAGATTGACCTATCTTCATGAACCTACTGATGCTATATTTGTGTTTGCAGATATGGCAGATGCACGAGCATCACACACTTCATCCACTCCCACCTTTGGTGAGAGGTATCATCTGTACCTTTCTCGAATATTTCACATGTGCTATACTGTAATTAAAACTGAATTGAGTCATATAGATGTACTAGCCAGTGAGGAAAATGTTGAGGAATTAGAATGGCTAATTCACCTATTGACCACTGACCCATACTCCGTAGAGGACGTATCCCTGATAGCCCAAGTCTACTTTTCCACAGGATGATTATCCTCACATAGTTGCATTCTTGACGAGTCTATGTGGATGGGAGGACGAAGAAGATATATCTGATAATGAATGGACGGATGAGACTCATGGCACTACCGAGGCTAATTTTATTTATTTGGATGATGCGGATAGAGGCTTAGCCTTAGGGCTATAGCCAGGACTCTACAACATCCTCTTACCTTGATCCTCAGTATTAGTGTGGTGACTCGTATAGGTAGGTTAGTGTTTTCAAGTTGTTTCTAGTTTTGTGTCCTTAAATGAGTTCTTATTTTTTCCCACTGATGTGCCTCTTGAGGTATAGTGCTTGTTAGTTAACTGTACAGGTTGAAAAGTTTGATGTGGGTTCGCTTTCATAGTCCTGGGACTGCCACAATGTTCATACATGGATATCTACATCAAATTGCGAGCATTTCTCATCGAATCAAGGAGATCTCCAAAATACAGGTGTAATTCTTCCATGCCCACTCTCTTTCATTTTTACTGTTCAATTAATTGCATGAACTATAATGCATGACCACATGGAATTTGTCAAGCACTACTTAGTTTTTGAAGTTGCCTAAGGTGTTAGTGTAAATCATTAATTGAGTTTAACCTTATTTTAGAAATTCTTGGGAATGCATGATGTCTTTAGTTAACCTTGGAATATGGTTGTCTAAGGTCTAGGGTTACACCATCTTAATGCTTGAACAACCTGGCCATGTGTGTTGACTTCTAAGACATAGCTTCTACCCCTTTGTCGAAAGGATGTAAGAACGCATGATAATTTAGGAGCAAAAATCCAAAGAGATAAATAAAAAATAAAAAGAAAGGCCTACAAAAAATGGCAATGTATGTCTGTTATGTGCTTTCATGTTCCTATCGCCGTATTGACACTTGGTAGGCGAGGAGTATTCCACTCCACACCGATGCCCTGGGTTGGTAGGGGGTAGCCTTGCCTAAGGTAAGCTAGTAGATTCCTGGAGAAGGCCTTGTGGTAAACATGGCACCAAGGTCGATGCTAGTTTTGCTTTAGGGAGGTCGCCATTGTTTGTAAAAATTGTCACGTGCATAAAAGAAATTAAGACAAAAGACTCCTATGACTCTGATATTTCTTGTGTCCATAGGCTCTTGGGATTAGCTTGTTCTTAGAATAGACACATTGTGCTCATCTGTTTATTTATTAAGCTTGGTAATTTTCCTTGACTTAGGCCAATTGTAGACCTTGATTAACCTTCAACACCATGCTAACTCTTGAATTACTTTCAATAGTTTTAAACTCCTGTTAATTTGCTATGCTAGCTCCTTAATGTGACCTCTTAAACTAGGTTCTCATGGCATACTTCCATTGTGGTCTAACATGCTTGATTTTATTTTTGATACACTCTATCTTTTGAAGACCAAGTATGCTTTCACTCTACTTCCCTGTTTTGCAGATTCAGCCTACAACAGCAAACCCTATCGATCTTACCATACCATAGCTTCTGAGGATGGAATCTACATCAAGAAGGGGGGCATGTTAACCTATGGCGGACATTGAGACGTATTACTTTTTACGTCATATAATTATTTTACGTATTCTGAGTCATGGGCCAGGCTTGTCGACACCACATGTAAAGGGTAAAGGGATTGGGTGATCGCCGATGAGAGGCGCACCTCGAATTTCATCAGGATAAGGGTTAGGATCGACCGGCCATGTGTGAACGGCCAGGTCACACATAAAAGTCAAATGTAACCTAAAACCTCTCATTCTCTAAGTGTTGAATATAAGGAGTGCTCTTGCTTCATCTTCTCCATCTCCTTCTCCAACGTGTGTGAGAGAGAGAAAGAGAGTGTGTGTGTGTGTGTAGCGATCGAGCTTTATGTGGCGGAACGGCTATGGTGGGGTGGCAGCGGTGGCTCCTTCTTCATATGGCAATGCAAGAATCCGTCACGAGATGGCAGTCTGAGAGAGGTGAGTGACACACCATTGCTCCCTGTTTTGAGCTTGCTGGTTTCCTGGTTGTGTGCTTGTAGCCATTCGTGACTCACACACGGTGCTTGGTGACGAGTCCTAGCTCCGACACATGCGGCAAAAGCACACAGGTACTCAACCTCGGGATCGCGCACAATTTTGTCAAACAAATGGTGATTATGACTTTGAGTCTTGTAATTTCCACTTCCATTTGCATACTTCTTGTTTGGCAATGCCATCAATGGCCTATAACCAACTTACAATGTTCAGCAATTACTTTTTTTGCATTAATCAAATTTTTCTTGTATTTTTCTATAGATGAACTTATCTCTTGATTTCCCTTAATCATAATTGCTATTTATAATAAGTAATTATTTTATGATCCTATATTAAAGAGTTGATTTATCTTGTTGATCCTTGTCCTTTTTGTCTGGGCTAGCGATACTTTTTTTTAAATGCAATGTTATTCAAGAAAGAAGTAAAATCTATGATACCTTTTTATAATGAAGCAACAAATTTACTAGCTAGACCTAGGTACATGGGTTTAGGACACATTTACACATGTGGGATTTAGGGAACATGGGCCTTGGGACTATAAAAGGCATCTGCTATTTGCATATTGTACCCTTTTACAACCTTTTGATTGCCTTCATTATCTTTTCATGTCATTGATCATGTTAACTCTCTGGGCTTATGGAAGGCTATTTCCATCCTCTTGTTGGTGAGAGCTTTTTCCTCTCTAACTATTGTAAACTTTTGGAACCTTAAGCACTGGTTGTGCAGTACGTACACCAAAAAGGTTGGGTTCAACTTCCAACAGAATTTTCAACTATTTTTGCATTAAAATCTATCAATATTGTACAATTGCATCAAAATGTCTTTGAAATGTAGTTTGCATAACATTGTTCACACAAATCTACACCAAATTTGTAAATTTTGTACTTTTCTTGATTGAGTACATGTACCAATATTGATTGTCCATTGTTTTGTTCCTTTCTACACCTTTCTTGCAAACTTTGCATGAACAACAAGTTGTTTTTGTAAAGAAATAAAGAATGAGAGATTGATCACTTACTTTAGGTTTGTCCCACTTTGTCTAGGCAAAGACTTGTAATCAGATTAAGATTTGTATTGTTAAAACCATTATAGACTATATAATATATGTTTTGACTTTTCTCTTCAAACATTTAAAGAAAGAGATCTAAGAAACACCAAGAAAATCTTGTTGAACTTTCTATTGCACTTCATCACTAAGATTTATAGCAAAACCTTATGCAACAGTCTTCTTCTTTGCAATATTTCTCCAAAAAGTTTAAGAAAATGTTGCTTAGACATTTTCTTTTACAGCTTGCACCAAGATTTGATTTCTGCACTCTTATCTTTGTAAACTTTACATTTTTGCACCCAAATTCTTGTAAACTTCATTTTGCATGATAAACTTTTCATCAAAAATTTACAACAAAATTATTCGCTACACAGAAACCTGCATAAAATCTTCAACAAAATTGTAAGCATCACATGAATCTCCTTAAATTACTACAAAACTGTAATCTTCACACTTTCTTGATCAACTCAATCTTGAAAAAAAAACTGTGTAAAACTTAATCTAAAATGATTAAGCCTTAATCATCTCTAATCAAATATTAAATATCAAGAACAATGAAAGAAATGACTGTTCATAATCTATAAAATCTCTAATCTAAAAATGATTAAGTGCTCTAATCATTGTCAAATCAAAATACCATGCTCAAAGCCAAGAGCTCCAATGATAGCAAATGTAATGAAGTTGAGATATGGGACAAATCACCATGGAAGATTGCATCAAAGATTTGCACATCCATAATGCGCCTAAGGGTCATAGGGATCCCACAAGAGCTATTATTCACATTACAAGCAAAGTGGCAAAGTGAATGGGCCAAGCAAGTGTGGCAATGTTGTGGAGGCCTGAGGCGCCGGTACATTTTTCACAAAATACCCAAGCACAATGTGTTCTCATGGATGGTCATCCATAATGCCTAAGTGATTCATAGGAATCCCACAAGAGCTGTTGTTCAATTTGCAAGAAAAGTCGCAAAGTGAATGGGCCTAGCAAGTGTGGCAATGGTGTGGAGGCCTAGGGCACCGGCACACTTTTCATAGAATACCCAAGCACACTGTGTTCTCTTGGATGGTCATACTGAGAGACTTCACATGGCAAACGGCCTTAGTGCAAGTAGCGCCAAAGCCTAGAAAAGAGAAAACCACTCCACTGGAATGATGACACTTGAAAGCTTCTTCTGTTTGACTACATTTCCCAAGTTCTTGTCTAATGGCTTTCCGTAGCCTTGCTTCAAAGTAGCATTAATCTTTGCACTAACTTTTGGCTCTCCCTTGGCCCCATTCTCAATGATTATTGCCTCAGAGGCTCAGCACAAATGAGCTAAGGCTTACTTGACACATGGTTTAAAGAACATCATGGAGCCTTTCAGGTCTAAGGGGGAGAGGAGATCATTAGCCACAATAAGAGCTATTGTGATAGGAGACTTTGTGTCGTGCCCTACATACAGGGATGCAAAGTCACTTTAAAGGGCTTGAAGCAAGCAAACGTCTATGTCTTTCAAACAAGGCCAACATTTCACAAAAGCAAGACGCAAAGACCAACAAATTGTGTCTAGCTAGGACCAAAGGCTAGTAAACGTATCAAATACATCCTGTGATCTCACACCTATCTCTTTGGTACATGATAACAAAGACTGCACAGCATCTTCCACAAAAACAACATCTCGACTAATCAAGATACGCTTTGACTATGGATGATACAATCTGTAACCCTTGCTCTCAGCACTGTAATCAACAAAAATGCATTTGACAGTCTTATCATTCAATTTTCTACATTGTTGCAGAGGCACTAAAGCATAGGCCAAGCAACCAAAGATACGCAAGTGACCAATAGAAGGCTTCCTGCCATGCCAAGCTTTGTATGGAGTAACAGACTGCAAGGCCTCAGTGGGACACCTATTGAGTACATATGCAGCACACATGATAGCCTCAAGCCAAAACGCATGTGGCAAAGCTTAGCTCTTGACCATACATCGTGTCATCTCTATAAGTGACCTGTTTTTTCTCTCAGCAACACCATTTTGCTGAGGGGTATACGGCACTGTACATTGGTGTTTTATCCCACGACTAGCCAGAAATGCATCAAACTCTTTAGACATGTACTCCCCCCCTCGATCAGAACGGAGGGTGCCCACAGTACAATTGGATACATTTTCAACCATAAGCAAAAACTGTTTGAAGCACAAAAACACTTCGGACTTTGCCTTCAGTGGATATACCCATGCATGCCTTGAGTAATCATCAATGAAAGTCACGAAGTACAAGTGTTTACCAAATGACGGAGTTTGCATAGGTCCACATACATCACTATGTACAAGTTGCAATTTGCGAGTGGCCCGCACAGAACCATCCTTTGGAAACGCAAAACGTTGCATTTTGCCCAAAATACAACCTTCACAAACATGTTTTAATGGTGCCTCAAGAGGGGACAATGAAGCAACCATATCAAATTTTTGCAAACACAACAAACTAGCAAAGTTCAGATGACCAAAACGAGCATGCCATAGTTTCATATCTGAAACTGCCTTTTTATCAGAAACTACATTTGCTAAATCTTCCACACACTTGTCTCATAAGAATTGAGCCTATACAGCCCACGAAACAAGGTGCCAGATGCAATAATCGTATCACCAAAAGTCAAATCATGATGAACAGTACATCTGTCATCCACAAATTTGACTACAAGTCCAAGTCTAGCAAGCGCAGAGACAGACAATAGATTCTTCTTTATCCCTGGCACATACAAAGCATCTGAAAGTGTGAAAGCACTACCATTTGCAGCAGTATGCATAATTTTACAAACGTCCTTCACTGGGTAAGAAGCATTATTGGCACATGTGATAGTATTCCCATTAGGGATAGCCTCAAGACAAGTGAACATATCACGATGCGAGGTAATGTGCTTTGTAGTACCACTGTCAAAATACCATACATCAGAGTCAACAGAAACTACCAAACATGCATCATGTACAGATGGGTCATACTGGCAATACATGCTAAACGCCCATTCTGTATCTTGCACAACATTTGCAGAATCTGCATTTGTAGCTATTGTGGCTACATTTGACTCTTTCTTCTTTGCCTCTTTAGCCTTGAGCTTAGGGCAATTCTTAATGACATGATCAGTTGCCTTACAATAGTTGCACCTGATTTTTTTCTTACCTTTATCAAGAGCCTTCTCAGACCTATTGTTGCTACCTGTGGAAGGAGAAGAAGTTGCAGACCTACTAATAGGAGAAGAAATAGTGGAAGGGGCTGCCTTACCACTTCTTCTCTACTGGGCAGCAATAAATCCCTGATCAACTGCACGCTGCCTAGCCCTGTTTTGCCTGGACTGCGCTTGTTGCAAGAGCTTGTTGACTAAAGTATCATGCTTGACAACATCAGGTCTGTCCTCAGTAACAAGTCTCCAAGTGGAAGCAAAAGTCTGATATGACTCAGGTAAAGCATCAAGAACAGTCTGCACAAGAGAATGATCAGGAATAATCTCACTTGCAGAAATCAACTGTTCCTTGAGATCTTTAATCTCAGCAAGAAAAACATTCATGTCATCATCTTCCTATATAATCTTCGATTCTATCTCTTTACGTAGGTAAGAGATTTTTACCTCGTTTACGACCTGCATACAAACCAGCTAGAATATCCCAAGCCTGTTTTGCTGTTTTAGATGAACGAATATGTGGAGTGATATTACGTTTGACAGAAAGTGCAATCAAGGCATGAGCCTGCGCATCTTTACCATCCCAACGAGCTTGTTCAGTAGTAGGTAAAACAGCAGCAATAGTAGAGCTATTACATTTGACAGAAAGTGCAATCAAGGCATGAGCCTGCGCATCTTTACCATCCCAATGAGCTCGTTCAGTCGTGGGTAAAACAGCAGCAACAGTAGAGCTGCTAGAACCTGCAACATCCTCAACAGATCCTACATCCATAGAACCTCCATACCCTGCACAATGTTACACACTCCTTTTGCAACCAAAACATGCTCCATCATGTATGTCCAAAGTGGGTAGTTGCTGTCTTCATCCAATTTGTCATCAGCAAGACAACATGCGAAATACATCATTGCTGTTATCAGCCATGGCCATTGACTGAAACTGATGCAAAAGCTACTTGTAATGAAGCAAAGATTGAATAGAAAACAACTCGTGCTATGTAGCACGGTCCACAATAGAATACATATACCTGTTGCAGAAAATTGCACTGTCAAAATTTCTGCACAAAATGACGAAAACACCTGTACAGAACTTGTAATGCAAAAAACGGAGCCCGAAACGACCTCAGATGCAATTTGTGAGAACGCGAAGCCCTACGTGCCTATTTGCAGAGTATAGGGACCTGCAAGCGCTCGTGAAAGCTCACCTCAATCGGAGAACGTGAGTTAGAGGGTGCTAGCGGCGTAGCCCTGGGAGCCGATGCCTGCTCTGATACCAATTATTAGAATTAGGGTTGCAAGAAAGCACACAAAGCTTGGAGAAGAAGAAGCAAGAATGCACACAACACACAGTGTATTAGATTGTGTCAATGTACAATGATTAGTTAGCCCTAGAATGATAGGCGTATATACAAGCCGGAGGAAAAAACCTCCTAAGGAGGGAAAAAGTGCCCCGGCAGTCCTAAGTGTGTTCACACACATCACTGCCTATATATATGGCAACAATCTATTCACATGAATGTGAGGTTTATGAACAGGTTTAAATTAATATGTGATTATAGATCTTATGCTACATTCAACTATGCTAAAAAGTGATACTATGTTGCTCATGCAAGAACCTTTAACTATTCTATGTCAAGTGTTGACGGTGATACAGGTTTGTTCTTACCATTTTTATAGAGCACTTTTTTAGTGTAAGTCGATAGCTCAAAACTTTCATATTTTGTAAGTAGATAGCTCCTAACTATTGTATTTTGGAGAGATTTCTAGTACTTATTTTAGTGTAAGTAGATAGCTCCTAACTTTTGTATTTTTTAAGTAGATAGCTCCTAACTATTATATTTTGGAAAGATTTCTAATATTTATAGTTAAAAGGTGCATTGATCAAATTTGTTTTTGACTTTGATCATGAAATCCATAAACTTTATGCTGCATGTTGTCTTTAGAATTGTGACTTAGAAATTCTCATGAAAGGGTTTGTATTTTTATGCATATACTTGATCATTCTTAGTGACAACAAGTTGGCAAGCTATGTGATTCTCTTCAGCTAGTTATTTCCATGTGATCTAATGTATTTTTGTCTATTTAAAACATAGTTGATAGAGTAAATTATATGTTGCTTCTTCTTTTGCAAGGTGCTTTGACAAGCGTCCTCCTTATTCGTATAGAGGCCACTTCAGAATGACTTTTCTACAGCATATTGTTTTTTTTTTGGGCAAGGTTAGATAATGGTGAAAGTATTAATTTTAAAATAATAGAATTATGTTCCTATCATTGTGGCTCTCTATTTTTTTGGAAGGATCACCATTCGCTCTAAAGCACTAGTTGTGTACAACTTCTTATTGAATGCTCATGTGATTATCGCCATTATTACTTCCAACGAGATGCATTTTTGTTTGTGGTTGAACTTATCCATGTAGTGAATGTACTATTAGGATCAACTCTTGGATGAGAGCTGCATTGACAATAAGCAATCAGATATGTGTAGCAGGGTCTACAAGAGGTGTCTTACACTAGCGTAGGTTAGAGGCAGTAGTCTTGAGTAGATGCTATGGATGGATGTCTGAATCTGGAGATTCGCTTACATAATATGAGGGATAATTTAGATCAATGTGGATAGAAAACTTTTCATCATCTTCATCCCACTGGTGATGCCACATAAAAAGATATTGATATGGTTGGCCAAAATAGTACTCCCTATACTGAAGGTAATAATTTGCAGCCTTCATCCGATCATTTGTAATATGTTAGAATGCAATGCAAATTGCTTCCCCCTCTTGAGTTTAATTCTCATCTATTATGTGTTTAATTTATATATTTTATTAAAATATTAAACATAAGAGAAGACAACTCACATTAAAAAAACAAACATTTCTTTATTTCACTCTTATTTATGTACTATAAGGTGATATGATTATAGGATCTCAAACTCTCATTTGCATACTATTGGATAATTTTTAAGCCTTGCAAAAGTGGCCATTGTTTTGCAAAATATGCAGATTTGTAGCAAAATTGGATAACTCCTTCAGGGGCCAGCCGTTCCAGTCCTAGTGTGGTGTCTTGTGCATACAATTTTATATTTTCCAGCATGCGTGAACTTTCTACAAGGAGGTTATGAGACACGTTATATAATGCAAGAAAAAATAAATTCCATAGCATATGCTAAAATCCCTCTTATTATTATGTCCAGGAGTTGTTGAGCCTATATGCCTAGCTTGGTCAAGAATCCTTGAAATATGAAGTTGTTACTAGTAATTTATGAAGATAAGAGCATCTTGTCTTACATGTGAATGACAAGGACTCCTATGCTTATCTTTACTATTCCTTAATATTTGCATGTCTAAAGGTGGTGGACCTTGATTTTGTTATTAGAGGCAAGTGGTGCACATATCCATTGAAAATATGTGTAGCTCCTTGAAGCCACTGAATCCATTAATTTACACTACGGGCTTCTTTTCCATTTTGTTAGCCAAGTGCATCTACTTTTTATGGTGAGGTGTGTGACTAGTTTTTATGGTGAGGTGTGTGACTAGTTTTTATGGTGAGGTGTGCGACTTTGTACATAGATGTGGACTTTGTTGCTTTGGCAATGCCCACCTTAAATCCCTTTCTAAAAATTTCTTAGCAATACATCGTTTTATGGGTAAAAACTTTGTTGCTTTGACATTTCCCAACTTAATCCCTTTCTAAGAATTTCTTAGCAATACATCATTTTATGGGTAAAAACTTATAGAAGCAATGCAACATGCGGGTAACCAACTAATAATTTCTTAACTTTTTGGTGAAAGTTCACAACTTGAAGTACTAACTTATTAATATCGTCAATGATTTCACCAATAAAAACACTAATTTGTTAATGTTATTGACATATGTGTAGTGGGGCCATGCTAGTGCCTATGTATTGCGAGTGATATTTTTTGTGTTGATACTATGCTAGTTTATTTTGGTGTGTTGTGTTCATGCCTTATCATCACCTGACATGATTTGATTGTTATTATGGATTTAGGTGATACGCGCAAGGATACTGACTGAGGTGTCACATGTGTGCGAGGTTACTGATTGAGGTATCACATAAATGATGAGTTGTAGGATCACTGGATCGAGGTGTCGTACCATACGAGGGTCATCAATTGAGGTGTTGTAGGAAATTTCTTAAGTATATTGGTGTGAGTATTTTTTGCACGTGAACATTCTTATTTTTGGCTGGCCTTGAGAAAAATGATTGTACAAATTATGTGGCGTTACTATTTTATTAGCACATGTAAAAGTGGATTTTTAGTTTTGTCCACTTTATGTGTGAAGAAGGTTTTAGTGAATGCGCTTTGTGTGTTCACTAAGAGCTTGTTCACACACATCTTGCTCACTAAGAACAAGCTCTTAGTGCTTGTTATTTTTGTTAAAGTGTCACAAATTGCTGAAAAATAATACTTTTAATTAAGCTTAAATGTAAGCTTATGCTATGCTTAGTTTATATGGTTATTTTGACTACAGTTGGGCACATGAACTACAAAACGCAGATTGATGCTTGAAAAGTCTAATATTTAAAGCATAAAATGTGTTATTATGACTTATTAAGGCTAAGCTTGGTTAAGCTCATGTAACAATTCCGGCTCGTAAGAGCCAGTGAAACTGGGTAGGGCGGATTTTTCAAATTTTTTTTCTAGCTGTAGGTAGCAAATTTACATCAGTGCCTCGTCAATTTGGATGTTTTAAGTTGAAAGCTCAAAGTTTATTAAAGTTTAAAGCTTTGTAAGCTAAAACGTTATTTTAAAAAACAAACAAAAAAGCTTACAAGGTCTATGAAAGCTTCTCGACCCTTAAAAGTTTATACACTTGTATGTAGGCCTACATGTATTATCGTAGAGAACGACTCTATTTCTTTTGACTTCAATGATGTGTGGTACCCAAACTTTTGATACTACTCAACGGATTCTTGACGCTTGGGGATTATTTTTGTTGCCACACAACTGAACAAGTTTTTGACTTTATACAAAATGTAGGCAGCAAAGAGATAAGTATTAGTGCAAATAAATTTTGTGCTCTTTATTTATCTACATATCCTTCCTCAACCCCCAAATATTTTTGAGCACTTCAATATCAAATCTTGGTTGAAAAGGAGTTCAAAAGAGAGAAGATAGACTATCCTACAGAAGAGGTGTAGCCTCAGATTCTAAAGAAGATCATTATAGTTACAAAAAAGGAGACAAGTTTTGGCAAACCCTTCTTCAGCATAAAGCCATAGAGAAAGTGCATGAGAAAGATAACAAAAGTAATTTATAGCCGGATTGAGACCTCAAATTAGAGCCAAAGTAAATATGTTTCATCCTCGTTCTTTGAGCTCTACTATTTCCCTAGCCCTTAATTGTGAAAGGAAGAATGGTGTACCGAAGGAAGCTCAGACCACCCAAGATCCTGGATCCTCTAAATTTCAAAAGTATGTTCCTACTTCTAAATCTTTTGATAGGTTTCAAGGTTTGAAAAATACTTTCAAATGGTTCAACGATAAGAAGAGCAATGATCCAAATACCAAGACTAAAGAGAATACTTCCAAGGTGAACAAAGACCACCAAAAGCTGTGAATCAAATGCTTTAAGTGCAACAAGGAAGGCCACATTGCTTCCAATTGTCCAGAGAGGAGACATACACCACAAGCTAAGGTCAACATGATAGATAAAGTGAACAATACAAATGATGACTATGTGCTTGAGCAAGAGGATAACTCGGGCTATGAAAACCCTTTAGATGAAGTGAATGATACGGATGGTGACTCTGTGCCTGAGTAAGAGGTAACTCGGACTATGACAACCTTTTAGACCAAGGAGGCAATTCTAAACCCTCACATACCTAGTCTACTTTGTACATGTTATTGAAAATGGAAGATAAGGTAAAAGATAAGTCAATCGCATACACGATGATGGTAGCACCCATGAATTTGTTTCTGAAAGGCTTGTGAAATTCGCACTTAAGCTAGAGGTCCCACCATCCAAATACACTTTGCCTTAATAATAATCAAAAGTATAATTGCACCAAAGAAGTAAGAAATCTAAAATTGATAATATCACCTTATGAAGAGGAAAAAACATTTTTGGTTGCACCACTACAAGGTATTGATGTAATTCTAGGCATGCCTTGGAGACACAAATATAACCCACACATTCATTATCACACATGTACTTTATGTTTCATGCATGAAGGAAAAAGCCTCGTGTCTTAATGGATTTAGGAAAGAGGAGAGTATTATATTCCTTAGCCATACTTAGGCTAAGAGAGCATTAAGGAAGAGGGAGAAAACATTTTTAATTTATGTAAATAAGCTTGCAACTCATAAACAACCTCCCAAGAATCCTTCATATGACCTTTTTCTTTCCCAATTCTTTGATTATTTCCTTGATGATTTACCTAGACCTGAAGACCACATGATTAACATAATACTTGGTAGCATTCCTCCTTGTAAAGCACCTTATAGAGTGAACCAACTAGATCAAAAGGAAATCCAATGTCAAATATAAGATCTATTAAAGCTTAAATTGATCTGCCTTAGTAGCTCGGCTTATGGTGCCCTAGTCTTCTTAGTAAAAAAGATAAATGGAACATATCAAATGCGCATTAACTATAGGGCTCGTAACAAATCACAGTCAAGAATAGGTTTCCCATTCCTTGTGTAGATGACATGCTACTTGAGAGGAGCAAATGTATTTAGTAAGATTGACCTTAAGTGAAATGAAGTAATCATAAGCTAAGATTTGGGGCAAATCATCATGTGGATTAGCATGCAATTAGCAAGAATCACATATAATGCCTAAGTGATTTAACCTTTCACACCAAAGAATGGAAATAGCCTTCCATAAGCCCACAGTATGGTAGCTTAAGGCTTTAAAGTTCATTCAAAAGTCATATGATCAAAAGATACCAAAAAGGTACAAATGAGAGTCCATGAGCCTCTTTAATACTTGAGACCTATGACCATAAACCTAAGCTAACTATTAAATTTGTTACTCCATTACAAAACATCCCTTCCCCAAAGATTTTGTCCTCAAAATCTATCATGTGTACAATTGCCACATCTCCCATGTACATCAATGAGCGAGGATTCCATCATATGTACAAGACAATGGTAGGGTCTCCAAAAGTAGCCATGTCAAAGTAGTATGAATCCTAAATATATTCCATGAATCCATAGCATGAGCAATGTAGAACTAGACCCTCCAATCATGAAAAAGGTGCTCCTGAAGCATAGTGGACTGTTATGGCAGCCCATGTCGACGTCAAAATCACTTGCAAACATCTCATGAAAACACTTCAAAACGAGCCCCAAATGACATGTGCATGATGCCAAAGCATCTACATATCATAGACTACCATCATAGTAATCATTACAGCTCATTGAGATCACCAAAAGACTACCAAAAGTGCCTCTGCCAAATCTGTCCATAAAATTCCATAATGCACATCTTCCATGTAGGAGTCATAAAAGCCCATATAATGCATGGCAAATGGTCAAACCACATCATCCAACAATAGACCTTGTTGTTGCACATAAGAAAGTGGATGCCATGTAGCTTGATCCCCATAGGTAAATCCGCTAAAACGTGAACAACTCTCCTATCGATGAATCCCACCACCGGGGTCAATTGAATATATATCCTTTTAAAATGCTGTGTCATCCATAATGTGTCCTTTATTCCAACCATCGGGGTCAAATGGAAATGCGTCACCCTATTTTACGAAAGAGCGATCCTCATGTGACTCTTCAACTTGTGTTCCTTCATGGCAGTCCTTAAACTCTTCAACTTCGTGAGACTTCTTGTCATCCTCTCCTCCATCTATGAGAATCATGGTGGCTACAACCTTCTTAGCTTTGCATTCATGCTTGGGTGACCATGTCTCTTTACACTTGAAGCATAAGCCTTTGCTTCTTAACTCATCAATCTTTGGGTCATCCATCCTTTGAGTCTTTGAGGAGACTTCTTGGTGGAAGTATTCCCTTTCTTTGCATCAAAAAACGAGCTTCACTCTTGGGCTGTCTGTAATAAAGTAGGAACTTTATTCAATAGGGTTAATAATGGGACAAGTCCATGTATAAAAGAGGGGACTTGGACCATGGTTGTAACTTTTGATGATCATTTTTAGAAATGGAAACTCATGTTTCTTGGAGCTCATGGCTTCTCTCTTGGCTTGTGGAAGGCTATTTCCATTCTCTTGGTGTGAGAGACTAAACACACTTAGGCATCATGTTTACATGGTGATTACTCATATTTTCATGCATTACATCCCTTCATTCCAATTGGTATCAGAGCTCTTGATTTTGATCATGGGCATGCATGGGTTGTTGGGAAAATTTACTTGAAAATTTGAGTTTCTTTTAATTTTTTTCATTTTCTTGTAATCCTTGAGCGATTCTTGACAAATCTTCTCTAATCTTGCTTAATCTCATGGATATGGTGAGCATTTCATGTAGATTGCTTAGATTTTGAGTGATTTTGGCCATTTTTGCCCTTTCTGGACCAAATCTGGGGGTATGGACCAAATTTTTTTAAAGTTTTGGACCAAAAATTGGGGGAAATCACTAATCCTGCTTAAGCATCACTAATCCAAAACGTTTTTGATTAAGGAAGCTTTCCTGCAAACCCTAGCTATGGTGGGAGCAAACCGGGTCATTTTGGAGCACCTTTAGCACTTTCTATGAGCAATAGGGCTGCATCTCCACATGAAGGAGACTCTCTGAAGAAAACGCGCTGGTCGGGCAGCCTAACGGCGCACGGCGTCAAGAATAAGGCAAGGAAACTAAGCTAAGCTTAGTTTAAGCTTAGCTAATGCTTGAGATAGCTTAAGCTTAGTTGATTGGTGACTTTGGGGGCTATTTGCAAGCTTCTTCATGGGAGAATGGTGGATTTTCTTCAACTCCTCCATGGCTGAAAATCAGAGGTAAAATGGCTCAAATCTTCATCTCCATCAACAAATCTCAAGCATTGAAGCTTTTCCGGGACCATTGGTGAGTTGCTACATCCATCCTTTGCAAGATTTGAAGCATTTGTGAGCAATGGAATGAATTAGGGTTTTCCACATGAAGAAACCCTAATTTTCAGAAATTAGCCATTAAAGCTTGACCATTCACATGCCAATATTGCTTCTCCATGCATTATTGATGGCAATGGTGAAAGGAATTGATTCCACATGAGCTTGGCCAATTCATAGATCATATTTTTGGAGATTCTCTTCACTTTGATTCAATTGGCATGCCATTGATGGAGTATCAAGTTTACTCAATGCTTTTGGGAGCCATTCATGCTTATCTTTATGCCACATAGATGCCTTGAATCATCTACATAGCCATTCAATGCTATGACTTGCATTTTGGCATAAGAAAGCATAGCTCTTGGATCAATTTTGGGGGATTGAACTCATATTTCACAAGTGTCAATGTGTTGTTGGATGTTGTTGATGTTGGAATTTGTTTGATGGATGGTGAACACTTGGAGTGAGGAGAATGAGCATGAGTTCATGCGTATTGATTCATGAGAAAATTGTAAATGGCATGAGTCATGCCATATACTTGTAAGTGATCTCTTCCATTACATTCACATCATTTTTGTACCTACACTCACCATTGCTACCACTTCAAGTTTTCTAGAATCTAGCAATGTGTGAGGGTACCTTGGCATTGGTTGGAGAGGCCAAGGGGAGAATGTCTTGAACTCTTTGTGCCGTGATTGCCTTGGAAAAGCGGTACAAAGAGGGATTAGGTACACGGAGTGAAGAAATGGCCTCAACCTTCACCTTGGAGGAAAACTTGGTGAAGGGGTGAGAAGGGCTTGGCCGGGAGATCGGCAAGCTTCAACGCGCGTCCTCAACAATCCTCACATCGACTTTATGGATGCATTTGGGCAATGGGGCCCCCTATTCCATCATATTGTGTGGATGTTGCTAATGCCTTGATGGACAAAGATTGCATAAGAGCTTTCATGGCATTGTGGGATGCAAAGAGCATTGTATTTTGATTTCAGAAATTGCATTTTCAGTTGAGATTTGGCTCCATTTACAAAGGAGACTATGACGAAATTTTTCCAAAATCTTGGCTATGCATGGCAATTGAGGTTGGTGAAACATTAATTGCAGACCTTGGGATGCAAAGGAAGTGCAAAAGGTGCTAACAAAGGTGTGGGAACAAGCAAGGATCATTGGGGGCACAAAAGGGTCACTTGGGCAAGAAAATTGCAGATTTACAAAACCCTAATTCAGTCCCAAACCTTTTGGACTGAATTAAAGGTGATCATACGAGCTCTTAGTGCTTCCTTAGAGCTACCCAATGAGCCCTTAACCTTTCCGTTTCGATATCTCTTTGGGGTAGAAATTAGGGTTTTTGCAGAAACAATAAACCCTAATTCAGTCATAGGGGTTTTAAGGTCTTCAAGATCTAATCACATAGGCTCGTAGTACTCATCGAGGGCTTCGATTTGAGCTAAGAAGTTTTGCATTCGGATATTTCTAGCTCAAGTTATGCTCAAAATACTATTTCAGCCTATAACCCTGTAAACCCTAAAACAGAGAATAGTAGCACTTCTCACCTCTTAAGGGTCTTTGTATAGTGGTCTAGTACACCTCATTAGCTCTCCAACAAGCTCTAGACCACTTCAATCGGACATTCCTACCTCAAGTTAGAGCCAAATCTTTGAAACCGATACTTTCCATGGGAACGAGGACAAGAGGGCGACCAAAGCATAACACCTTGACTCCCGACGAGGTAGAGGGAGAAGAAGCAATTATGGAGCAAGGAATCTTAGATGCTCCGGAAGATACTTATGGGCATACTTCAAGGGAAGTGCATGAAGAAGTGAATGTTGGAAGTGCCCACAAGCCCACCCCACAAGCGTCACATACCATCCCCATTGATTCGATCATGCAAATGCTGATGCAAATGAATGCGAAGATGGACACGATGGCTACAAGGGTGGAGGTCAATGATAGACTTGATACTATGGCCACAAGGATGGAAGTCTTGGAAGAGAGGGTGGCTCGGCCAATGAGCCAACCTTCATTTGATAGTGGTCATGGTGTTTCACATGCAGGCAAGCAATATGGGACAGCTTTTGAAGGCCGTAGGGAAGGCAAGCTACCTATGGCACAAGAGGTTTCTCCCAAAGTAATGCATGAGCATGCCACCAAGAATGCTACTTTTGGATTCATGGCGGATGCACGGAGGCCCCTTGTCAAGGACATGTTTCATTCTTCTTTTCACTCGGGTCCATCTAATTCCAATATGCACATGATTGATGAAGAGGTGGTACTCGATTGGAACCAATTGTCCTTTGCCCAAAGACAAAGGGATGCTCATGAGAAGTGGATGGAGTTACCAAATGACATCAAGAGGGACTACAAAGACTTTGCACAATTCATGGAATCGTATATGAAGATGCAAAGGTTCAAACCCTCTACCCAACATGACAACCCATCCTACACAGCTTCTAAGGATGTCAAAGACAAAGTCTCACTATCAAAGTTCAAAGGTGATGGATCATCTCCGCAAGAGTTGGAAGAGTGGGCTACTAAGCTTGACACTTATTTCCAACTTTACCCAAAAAGTGAGCGTGATATGGTACAATTTGCTTCCTTACACCTTGAAGATTATGCACATCAATGGTGGAGGCACTTGGTCAAACAAGGGAACACGCCATCAACTTGGGAAGGATTGAAGCGGGAGATGAACTTGGCCTTCATTTCACCCCTAGTGCTTGACCGTTACCATGAAGAATGGTATGAACTTTCTCAAAAGGGGATGATGGTGAGAGATTATATCAAGAAATTTTTGAAGCTTTCAATGTACGTGGAAGGCTTGAGTGAAGACATGAAGATGAAAAAGTTTGTGCATGGGCTTGAACACTTCATCAAGGCGGATGTGTCGGCTCAAAGGCCTAGCTCTCTCAAAGAAGCTATGAGGTTAGCCGAACTCTATGAGCCAAAGTACAAGAGGTCTCAGCCCATGACCTTCACCAAGGACACACTCAAACCAACCACTACTTCTTACAATTTTGGGAAAGGTCCTACCTCTACATTACCATCCTCTAATCCAAGAACTCCTACATCATTTGGGGGTGGACAGCCAAAGAATGGGATATATCAAATTGATGCCAAAAAGGGTAGTGACTTCATGAAGAAGAAGCCCTTTCAACCCTTCAAGAAGACTCAAAGAATGGATGATCCAAAGATTGAGGAGTTGAGAAGCAAAGGGCTATGTTTCAAGTGCAAAGAGAGGTGGTCACCCGGGCATGTGTGCAAATCAAAGAAGATTGTGGCCACTATGATCCTCATGGATGAGGAAGAGAACAAGGATGACTCTCATGACATTGAAAAATGGGAGGATTGCAATGAAGAAGCACATGAGGAGTCACTTGAAGACCATTCTTTCATCACGGAGGATGGTGAGTTTCCGTTTGATCCGGGAGGTGGTACTTGCTGCAAATGCACCTAAGAAGCTCTCTTTGATCACTCCAAGGTGACTCAAGAAAGAGATTAAGGCTTTTGACACTATCTATGTGTTACATGTTACCCAAGAGGGGATGGAAGGCAGTGGACAGCACATAGATGAGGAAATGGCAACTCTTCTTAAGGAGTATGAAGATATTTTTGCAAGTGCCAAAGAGTCTACCACCTAAGAGGGTCTTATTGATGAATACCTTGTCAAATGGAAGCAATTACCCATGGATGAGGCTACTTGGCAATCATAGGCGTATGTCCAACAACATGGTTTACTTGTGGATGACTTTCCGTGACCAAGTGGTATGGTTTACTTGAGCAAATTGGGTAATATGAGGAGAAGTATACATGCTGTAATTTCTGGACAGCTTTGGGAAGGTCTACTATTGGGCCTATTTTTCTACTCCAACAAGCTTCATGGCGTATCCTAATGAAAGATTATGATGTGGGCTACATATGGCTGAGTGTACATATCATTTTCAGCCCAATATATGGAGTCTAAATGAAGGATTTTCAAGGGTCTTCATCGACTAGAAGGGCTGTCATAACAGTCCCACTCATACACTTTGGGCTTGAAGCTTTGTGGACTCGTACACATCCAAATTTTCATTGTATATGTGCTTTGGATGTACTTGAGAACTCTTAACCACTTCCCATCGATTACATTAGAGTCTCATACTTTGAGATTGTACATGTTATTGATTTTGAGGACAAAATCTTTGGGAAGGGATGGTTTGTAATAAAGTAGGAACTTTATTCAATAGGGTTAATAATGGGACAAGTCCATGTATAAAAGAGGGGACTTGGACCATGGTTGTAACTTTTGATGATCATTTTTAGAAATGGAAACTCATGTTTCTTGGAGCTCATAGCTTCTCTCTTGGCTTGTGGAAGGCTATTTCCATTCTCTTGGTGTGAGAGACTAAACACACTTAGGCATCATGTTTACATGGTGATTACTCATATTTTCATGCATTACATCCCTTCATTCCACTGTCCAACCCCACAAGTGGTAGGAAATCTAGGAATGGAGGAGGGTGGTATAGAAAGAGACTTTGCACCCTCTTATTAGAAGAAATAATGGGTGGCTTAGATGAGTCATTGATGAGTGAAGTGGGCTGTGATTTTTTGTATTTGGGCTCATAAAGCTCCGCCAACCTCATAGTCTCTTTAAGGGTAGGTGGTCTGTGAGAGCTGACACATCCGCCTTGATGGAAGAATCCAACCCATGTATAAACTTCTTCATCTTCATTTGCTCACTAAGCCCTTCCACATACATGGATAAGTTCATAAAACTTTTTATGCACTCCCTTACTACCATGTCTTTTTGCAAAAGCTCATACCATTGCTCATGGTATCTATCAACAAGCACTCCCTTACATGGATAAGTTCATAAAACTTTTTATGCACTCCCTTACTACCATGTCTTTTTGCAAAAGCTCATACCATTGCTCATGGTATCTATCAAGCACCAAAGGTGAGATGAAAGTCAAGTTCATCTCCCTTATTAAATCCTCCCACAAGTTTGGTATATTCCCAAGTTTAACCATGTGTCTCCACCATTGGTGAAGCATAATCTTCTAAGTGTAGGGAATAAAATTGCACTTTATCTTTCTCACTCTTGGGATAGAGCTGAAAATAAGTGTCTAACTTGGTGATCCACTCCTCCAACTCATGTAAAGTGGAACCATCACCCTTGAACTTGGAGAGGGACACCTTGTCCTTGATATCTTTGGAAGCATTGGAAGAAGGTTTCTCATCATGTGGCTTACCCTTTTGTGATTACATATAAGAGTTGGCAAATTGGGCAAAGCCCTTGTACTCCTTTTTTATAAAAGAGGGTAACTCCATCTAACTATCACGAGTGGCCACTTGTCTTTGTGCAAAAGACGTGGACTCCCAATCATCCTTGACCCTTTCCTCATCCCAATGCATCTCCTCTTCCACCTCCATAGGCTGATTTGATTTTGGGTATGATGATACCCTCTTGGCCTTTCCATGATATGTATCCATAGGCTTGAATGCAACTTGTCGGGGCTTGCCATTCAATTGAGAGGTACTAGGCTGAAATGACGAGGGTTTTAAAGCCTTGATAAGGGGTTTCCTAGCATCACTCATAAATTTAAATGAAGAGGTTTTCAATGAAGCCTCTTGCATAGCTTACTTGCCTTTCTTATAACCACCATGAGAAGCTTCGTGCATAGGTTGCTTGCTCCCATCCATACCACCAATTCTATCATTTCTACTAGGTAATCCTTGAAGGCTGTGCTCATTAATCTTTGGAAGCATCTATTATCGGCTTCAGGGCTAATTTTTGGAACTTAATATTAAAATACTGCTGTGTGAAGGGAGCTGCATGTATGAGGGGGAAGATTTGACCCAATTGGTGTCAGTGATGTTTATCTTTGCTTCTTTCAATTTGTTTATGCTATGCTTGTCTTGTTAATTTGTGGAAAGTCTAAGCTTTTATTCAGCTAATATACGCGAGAAAATTGATTTATTTTCTTAAGTGTACAAGAGAATTTATGCAAGATTTAATCCTATCTTGCTTAGGCAAGCATGTACACATGGGGTATGACGCGGTTCCTTTGTTAACTTTCACCTCTAGACATTTGTGCTTTTTTTGACCTTCTATTCTTGGACACTGTTAATTACTCTAGGTCAACACATGATCATTATGCGATAGCCTCTATAACAAAGTCTCCTCTTCTTTCGGTTGGTGGAGTCTATAGATTGAATGAGGCTCACAAGAAAGAGATGCTATCATTCCAACTGTCAAGGAGATTGATGTTGCTATTCTTGCTACCTTGTAAGTACTGCATCACCACACTACATGGCTTTGTAAAAACTTCCTATTGAAAGTGCTCTACTAAATGGGGGAATGACACTTTCCCTTAGGTTTACAATTTTAAGGCGATATTTGTGCTACCTGCTTGCCATACCTAGTGTTGGTCTTTTTTTAAAGGGCTTGGATGAAAGTACAATACTCACACCACACACTAGATGCCATCGCTTGCATAGGGGGAGATTTGAACCCATTACCAAGGGACTATCAAATTTCTTCTTTACCACTACACTAAGTGCAATCACACACATATGCACTTAATAAGCGTAGTAATTGTAAAATAAATACCTTTACCAAACAACTGATGTTAGTCAACATGTTCATGTGTAAGGAGTACGTGAGAGGATTCTTATGTATTCAATGATTGGAGCATCTACCTCGTTCCTAATAATTACTCTCCAAAATTTAGCAACTACATTTTTTATATTGCTGTTATGAGAGTTGTTAAAAACTAATCGATATAGCTTAGCTATGATCAAGGTTAGCAAGACAAATTTTCAACAAGGTAGCTAGCTGTCCAAGCATTATAGTTTTCATTTTGGGTTGGTTGGTTGGTTGGTTTGTTTGTTTTTTTTTCATTCTAAAAAGATAAGGAGCACTAAAAAAACAATAGACTATTTTCCAAAGCTGCCTAAAAAAAAGAGAGAGCTTGCCACGTGGCTGAAGCTCTTTGGAGCATTTGTAAAAACCTTCTTAGGTAGCCACGTAATAAAGAACTAGGTAAGCTTTTCCAATGAATTAATTATAAGAAAGAATAAGAAAAATCTAGACGCCTGGTCTTTTTGAGTTCTCATATTTACCTAGTTCGCGGATTCGGATACTCCCGCCCAGCCCAGCGATCGTCGTTCGAGCAGCGTTCCGAGCCTTGCTGATATGGTCTATGGCAGGCACGTGCTTTGCGGTGCGCGAGGAGTTCAAGTGTCTGTTTTATGAGATGTGATCTGACCCTGTTCTTGCACGGTAATTCTTGAGTAGCGAGTCTTGAGCCGTGTTTTAGTACCTCATGGGGTCCGCTCTTCTTTCCTCCTTCTGTATTACGCAATCTCTTTTGCCGTTTTGGTGTATTCCAGAGACTTAACCTGATTTGCTCGCTCACCCTCAGCATTGTTAAAAGACCGTGGCAGTGCTTGCCTGCCCGGTGCACGCAGTTATTTCTACTTTGAAACGGGGAAGAAATCCGTTCAGCTCGTGCTCCAAGTTTTTGGAGCAGTAGTTTGAAAATCAAAGAGCGGCACATCAGCTTCTTTTTAACTTTCTGGCTGCTACTTTATCATCACCACAAGGTCAGGAGCGCATGCATGCCATGGACAATATACCTGTCAATTGGAATGCTCTAGATGCTCTTATTTTGGATTATGCCGAGGCAGAGCAGCTATTCGTGGACAGTGGCAAGAGTATGAGCAGCTTCGTAGTCCGCTGTACCATAGGTCATATTCGCAGACTGATTGAGCAAGGTTCAATTAGTGAGGCATTGGACTTGCTCCGGCAACAGGCACCCTCTGTTCTACAAGATCAACGGCTTCTTTTCCGATTGCATAAGCAGGTTAGATTTTGTCTTATCCTGAAGAATCTGGATTAGCTCTTGTGCTGCATTTCTAATTGGAGGCCTATTCATTCTGGGTAAACTTCATCTTCTGCAGAAGTTTATAGAGCTGCTTCGCAGTGGTGGTGTGCATGCTCGAGATCAAGCAATACAGTGCTCTCGAACTGTTTTAGGGCCTTGTGCTCTGAATGCATATCCTGTGAGTTCTGTTATCTTTGTTAGAATGTGAAATTTTTCACTGTCTGCATGGAGTAACATGTCAGTAACAGCTGCAGGGTTGACATGTTCTAAACACATATTTATGAGAGTGATTGCTGATGTTGCCTCTTAATTTTCTTGAATGCTTTCTTTACTTCTCTTTTTGAAGCGGCTTGATCAAATTAAAGAATTCGATAGGATAAAATAAAATTATACACTAGCAGAACAACACATTTCACAAGCACGAGCTCGTGCAAGTACCGAATTGAGTTCTTGCGTGCGTGAAAATTTAATCCCTCCTGTAAAAAGTTGTCACCATCCCTTGTTCATGTAGGTGCTTTTTGGATGGTGGGAATGGTTATCCATTCCAAAAAAAGATTCATTAGGGACAAGCCCTTTTTAAGATGTCCTGTAGAGAATCTTCATTATCCCTCGCTCATGAAGGCAGATTTTGGATAGTGGGAGAGTTGAACCTCTTTAGGGCATTTAATTTATTAAGTTTTTAAATCAACAATCATTAACACATTTCTAAATAACCAAGAACAAGACTTTAGGACAACTAAATAAAATTATCGGATTTTATGGCATGCAAGGCAAGATCAAAGCTGAAACAGAGATACAAACACCACCCTTGGTACCAAGGGCCGGTGACCAAAAGGTGTGTCCCGAGAGAAGCTTGCCTGATCTCCCACACTGACTAGCATCTAGTTTATGCTCTTGCAAGAGCAATATATCCATAGGTCCACCTGTGACTGCACAATCAAGCTGGGTTTTTACAATTTGTTTCTGTCGACGTGGAAAAAAACCCCCATGACCCTGAATGTTCCAAGAGACAATCCTCATAAAGACTCAGAGACGGAACGACCAGATCTCGTGGTCGACGAAGGACCCCCTTTAGAGGTGGAAGTATGTCTCGCATAGGTAAGGGAGGGGAAATCTGACGATGTAAACCTTATCTCTCTCTCCCACTCCGGGGAAAAGCCAAGGCTAGTCCTCCAAATCTGAGAACACTAGAGCAAGAACAGTGCAGAAAATAAACAGCAGAGGTGTGTAACTCCGCTCTATATACACAAGATCCCGGAATATACAAGATACAATGGTGTGGGGGCCATGGGGCCATTTTATATGGCCCCAAACATGTAGTCGGCCTGTAGAAAAGGCAGCCGATTGGACCTAAATGTCCACGACCAGCTATATCCACCAGTCGGCGAGCTATACACAGTTGGCCAACGTACATGAGAGATCGGGGACCAGAAGGAGCAGTCGGCTAGCATCCAGTACACCCTAACCAGCAGTCGGCCAGTGTATGGATCAGCCCCCACACCTGGTAGAAATAGGGAAAAAATGGGGAAAAATATGGAGAGTGGGGAAAAATGAGAAAACACCTAATACGGGTGGGCACACCCACAACAGAGGCCTCGGTGTCTCAGTAAAGACAAGAGATGACTTCTAACACACCTAACCTTGGATGATTAGAGTGGAACCCTAGCTGACTCGTCACGGACTGGGGCTCACAAGGGACCACTTTCCACTCTAGGTCCTGCACCTGCTTGTCTAGATATGTCCACGTGACACTTTTATAACACCCAAGGGCTTTTTCCCCAAAAAGAACTAGCCTTTTTTAGCCCCATCTCTCTCCCTCTCCGTTGCCTGGGGTGCCTGAGCATGGGAAGGGCCACTGGGGATACTTTGCCTCGGTGGATGAAAGGGCCACTGTAGGTTGCTTTTTACTCGTCCATCAAATTGCTCTTGATCCAAGAGTAAAGCAATACCTTGTAGTAGATCATTGGGTATCCGCATCCCCAGCCCAGTAGTCAGAGTCGCTCTAGCCACATAAGGTGCCCCCCTCTCCATATAAAATACGAAATTCCTTGGTACCTTGCAAGTACCACCGCATGTGGAGTGTTGCCTGCGCGAGTGAGCGTCCAAAAGTGCTTGCATGAAGGCACTGCGAGTGTGGGGGAGCCCATCGGCTATGGCTTTGCCCCATGAAGCCCCATAAGCATGTGTGGCGAGCCCTTAAAAGGGCATAGGCCTTTTTGGCCAGCCTCTAGGAGGCAAGGGGCCAGTCAGCCAGCCCCTAGTGGGCATGGACTGGCTGTAAGCAAGCCCTAAAGGCCTGGGCAGCCAGTTGCCAGCCCCAAAAGGCCTTCTCAGCCAGTTGGCCACCAGCCATGGAGGGGCCTGTCCGGCAGGCGGCCCGCCTGGACAGCATGGCCAGCACCAGCAGCAAGGGCAGCCAACATGTGAAAGGTGCCCATTATATATGGTGTGATAAAGAAGTTGTGGGAATTATTCCTGCAGACCGACTCCTCCTAGAGCAAACCGACCAGCATCATGGATTAGTATATAAGCATGGGTTAGCCCAAGGTTTTAGTCATCTCATAATTCACAAAGTACTCAAGAACTCCAAGGGCCAAGACAGCCAAAGGGAGCCTAAAGCAAAGGTGAACTTGAAGGTCAAGAACCAGGTCATTTTCAGGCTGAAGGTTTACAGCCAAGGAAGATTTCCAGAAGTTAGTCTTCTTCTCATCATTCAATAAAGCAAATACACTAGTCTTTGGCGGGGGCCTTACAGAGGGTATTTGGGACCCAATGGGATGTACTGTGTCTTTGTTGTGATTCTCTCTCTCTCTCTCTCTCTTGCACTCTTACTTCTGCTGCATTGTGAAGTCGCATGAACCAAGGTGCTGAATATTCATTATCTAAAGTATAATCCTATCTGTAAGCTTCCGCATGTTACAAAAAGGGGAGGCCTTAGGTCCCTTGTACTCAACCTATATCGACTTAAGGCGACCCGTTGCGAGGATTCTCAGCCGGCTCTTCATCGGGGTACAGGTGGGTCACCTTGTTTTGAATGCCTTTCTCAAGTTTGTTGCGTAAAACATTTGTTTTTTTCCATGGCTTTTCTAAATTTTAGAATTAGTCACATAGGTATCTTGCAATAGCAGCAGACCTTCCTTTCTTTCTATTTATCCCTTCACCTTGCGGCACGACTCCACTTTGGTGATGCAAATTAACCTCTCTATATAGGGCAAAAATGCCTTTGGTCCCCCCTCATCTCCCACCTTTATTGGTGGTCTCATGGGATGTTCTGGTGGGGGGGGGGTGGGGGGACCCGGTTGGTTGTTGGCCTCGGTCCGCATGCTATGCGCCTCCGTTCACTTGGTGCTCCGTGCTCCTTGTTCTTTCACCATAAACACAACTCCTACCAAACATATTCTAGTTATTGCCAGAGCCATATGCTCAATGGTATCATAGGCAAACTCGACCATAGGGATGTACCTCTTGAAGGCTTTCAGCTGTTAGGGTTAGGGTTTGGAGGTGCTGCAAATACAAACGTGGGGAAGCAGAGAGAGAACACGACTCTAGTTGTGTATTCAGTTGATAATGTGAAGTACAATAGCCACATAATAAAGTGACCTAAAAGATGTGTTCACATGTCCGGCCATAAAATGTGCCGGGTGGACCAAAACACTTATAAACTGTTTATAAGTGTAACTAAGCTAAACTGGGGAAAAAACCTCCACTAACTGAAGTAAAAAGTGCCCCAGTAATCTATTGATGATCACTAGCACTCTTGGAGTGATATGTGATCACTGTACATCATCCACCAAAAGGAAACAAATTCAAAGCAGTGCGGAATGCTTCGAATTTCAGACGTGGTAATGCCTTGGTGAAGATGTCTGCCACGTTCTGATATGTAGGACAGTAGATCAGACTGATATCACCTGCCTGGAGTCTCTCCCGAACAAAATGATAGTGAATCTCAATGTGTTTCGTGCGAGCATGAAACACAGGATTCCTGGCCACAGCAATGGCACTCTGACTATCAGTATAGATAGGTGTAGGCTCCTCCACTGAAATATCCATATCAGTCATGAGACGACGCAGCCAAACACACTCAACAGTAGTAGTAGTGTAGGCTGCTCTGTACTCTGCCTCACAAGACGAAGTGGCCACTGTGGTTTGTTTCTTGTTTAGCCAAGAAATGCATGAAGAGCCAAGAAAGAAACAATTTCCACTAGTGGAATGTCTGGTATCAAAATCACCAGCCCAATCTGAATCACTGTAAGCGTATAACTGCATGTCAATCCAAGAGACAAGGTACCCTGCAAATACCGGAATACATGCTTCACAGCTTGCCAATGTGACAACCGTGGGCTGTGCATGAATCTGCTCAACTGAGATACGGCATACTGAATATCTGGCCGTGTAGTACACAAATAAATAAGGCACCCAACAGCCTGAGCATATGTAGTGGCATCAAAGGAAATACTGTCATCTTGTAGTGACAGTTTCATCCCAGGCTCCATAGGAGTGCTAATAGGCTTGCAATCCTGAAATTTAAACTTCTCCAGAAGTTTAGCAACATACCGAGATTGCAACAACCCAATGCCTCTGTTATCCTGCACAAACTGTATGCCCAAATAGTAGTGTACAAGCCCCAAATCAGACATGTCAAATGTCTGTTTGCAGTATCTCTTTAAAAGCTGCAATTTTGTCATCATTTGATCCCATGAGCAAGAGATCATCTACATAAAGACTGATGACCAGCAGATCTTTCTCTTCTTTCTTTACATACAAAGTGGCTTCTGATGGACTGTTCACAAAGCCTTGAGTGAGTAGGAAAGCATCTATCTTTGCATACCAAGCTCGTGGAGCTTGTTTCAAACCATACAAGGCCTTTTTCAGCCTGCATACTTTCCCTTCATGACCATGTTCTGCAAAACCTATGGGATGATGTACATAAACTTCCTCCTCGAGGTCCCCATGTAGGAAAGCAATCTTTATGTCCAACTGGTGAACAACCCAACCACGATGTGCAGCCAATACAATGACACACCTAAGTGTTGACATACGGGATGGGATGTAGGAGCAAATGTCTCCTCATAATCAATGCCCTTCTTTTGTGCATAGCCCTTTGCAACTAGACGGGCTTTGTACCTGTCAATGGACCCATCTGCATGTCTTTTCAACTTATAGACCCACTTAGTACCAATAGCTTTCTTGCCTTTGGGCAGATCAACCAAATCCCATGTTTTCTGAGCATTTGTTCTTTGAACAGGCAATGGCTGACCTGGAGCCTGTACCTGTTGTCCTCGCACCACTAACCAAATCCCAAAGACCTTTTGCTACGAGCACATTTTTCAGCATAAAACTCCACAAGGAGTAGTTCGTGCCGTCCAATTTGTCTTTCTTAGACAAATACGTGAGTACATCACTCTGCTGTTGATTTGCCATTATGCCAATGCACAATGTTGTACCTGTGTATCAAAAAACCCAATAGCAAGAACCCTAAAAGCAACTGTACTCCATTCAATACAGTTAACCCAAATATGCCTGCACTCTCAATTCTCTGAATGTGCAACACAATGCACCACTGACTGAGTAGAGCAGCAAAAATGGCTTACACAGTGCCAAAATGCCCAAAAATTGCCCAAAGTTACTGCACCCAAAACCTTGCAAGAAACCTGTAGAGTTTTCTTTGCAAGAAAGTCTGCCTGTATGTGCCAGAAGATTTTCAGAGAGAAAATAAAAATGCCCGAAATTCCAAAATATGTAATGCTTACCACTACTGTACTGAACAAGTAATGGTATTTGTAATGAACAAGTACAGTCGACTGTACTGTGCAAGTACACAGCAGCTACAGTCGAGGTACTGTACGGAAGCAGGTACGGAAGGTGCAGTCGAATGCACAGCAGGTACGGAAGCTGCAGTCGAATGCACAGCAGGTATAGTCGATTGGTACAGAAGCTGGTACGGAAGCTGCAGTCGAATGCACAGCAGGTACCGTCGATTGATACAAAAGCTAGTACGGAAGCTGCAGTCGAATGCACAGCAGGTACTGTTGATTAGAACTGAACAGGTACGGAACACTGAATGATGCAGGTCGCCTGTACTGATAGCTGTACGGTTGTCTGCGCAGGTGTGTACAGAGGCGCTGTCTGTGTACGGAGCAGGCACAGGTGTACGGAACAGTACTGTCCTGCGCAGGTGTGTACAGAGGCGCTGTCTGTGTACGGAACAGGCACAATACGGAAGGCTGCAGTGTACGGGCTGTTGCAGGTGAAGTTGTACGGGCAGTGCAGTACGGAAGGTGGTGATGAACAGTACGGGCAGGGCAAGGGCAGGCCAACCTGGAGGCTTTGATACCAAATGAAGGCTTTCAGCTGTCAGGGTTAGGGTTTGGAGGTGCTGCAAATACAAACGTGGGAAGCAGAGAGAGAACACGACTCTAGTTGTGTATTCAGTTGATAATGTGAAGTACAATAGCCACATAATAAAGTGACCTAAAAGATGTGTTCACATGTCCGGCCATAAAATGTGCCGGGTGGACCAAAACACTTATAAACTGTTTATAAGTGTAACTAAGCTAAACTGGGGGAAAAAACCTCCACTAACTGAAGTAAAAAGTGTCCCAGTAATCTATTGATGATCACTAGCACTCCTCTGGGTGCATACACAGCATAAAACCCAACACCTCTACTAATAAAATGGTCGCTTGGAGCCATATCATAGGCAAACTTAGGGATGTACCTCTACTAATAAAATGGTCGCTTGGAGCCATTTGCAGAAAGCATAACCTCCAAAACCCGATTCCACTCTCCCTGTCTGCCCATCAAACTAAGGATGATAAAAAAAACACAAGTTAGTCGAATCTCCACATGATCTGCTGTAGGAGCGTTGCAATAGTCATAAGAAGTCATCTACTAATCCTAGCACAATCCGCCGCATAGACTCTATCATCTCGGAACAACCGGTTTCAAATAAAGTATTGACTACATTCCACCCTAATAGGTGGAATGATCCTTGAGTCTTGGTCTAAATCATTAGAGCTCCCTGTTTAGACCTACTACCAATACCGAATGAAATGTGCCCATTGGCCCGACATAGCCCTCTCAAGGAATTATACAGGCTAGCATAAAAACTGTGAGAATGTGTAATATGAAGCGACACAACATGCAATGGTGATATGTATATAAAGGATGAAGTCTAGTACAGGAGCTCTATATGAGACTCCGAATGAGCAGAGAAGGCTGCTATCCCAAAAAACGCAGACGTCAATCCCGAAGTAAGCTTGATGTGAGCGCCTAGAAGCGAGCACCGATGTATCTTTGAAGTAGAGCTGAGATGTAAGCGCTTATGAGCTAATAGCTGCTCACGGAAAAACGCAAGAGTGTGCTGTGGTGAAAAACGCAGATGTATGCACAATGGACCAACAGCAGCAATATGTGAAAAACGCTGAAGAAGAACTGTAGGAGAACATGTTCAGTTCAGCAGCAGTAGTGACGGGTTTCACCAATTTGAGGGCGGCTTGTTCCAACGCCAACAGATGGTACTGAAGCACGTTGTGGTGCTGTCCGTGATCATCCAGCAGAAAGGGGGTGAAACGTTGATGAGAGTTGGCACCCAGTCGATGTTGGTTGATGGAGAGGATTAAGAGGTGCCGCATATTTATATGAGGGCAAGGAGCTGGTCAGCCAGCATGAGCAGTCGGGCAAAGATAAATGTTATAAAAACGTGGCCCTTTTTGGGCTGGGAATAGTGGAAAAATATGGGAAAAATCCCTAAAAACATCAAATAAATATCTGGATAAAAAGGGGATAAAATGGAGTAAAAGAGAGTTGGAGATGACATGTCCAACACCTCCTCTCAGCTCCAGCATGGGGTCCGACTCCCATACGGGTAGTGAGCTGATCAATAGTATCTCGAGGAAGAGGTTTGGTGAAGAGATCAACAATGTTGTTTTGAGAAGGACAATACTCTAGTGTGATGATGCCGGTAGCGACCAACTCACGAACAAAGTGAAAATGGACCTCAATATGTTTGGTCTTGCTATGGAAAGATGAAGTTCGAGCCCACCTCAAGGCACTCTGGCTGTCCGTAAGAATATGGATCGGATAATCCGAGAGAACATCAAGATTGCTCAACACTTGGAACAACCATAACAGCTCATAGTGGGTATCCAGATAAGCACGGTACTCAACGTCAGTAGATGATAATGAAATTGTATTTCACTTCTTGGATCTCTAGGAAATAAGACCGGAACCAAGAGTGAAGCAATAACTAGAAGTGGATCGTCGAGTATCCTGATCACCTGCCAGCATGAGAGTATCCAACAAGCTCAGTGCCTCCTCTGAAAGAGAGACCATAGTCCAAGATACCAGATAAGTATTGGAGAATCTTAGAACGGCCTGCCAATGAGAATGTGGAGGAGCGGAAGAAAACTGACTGAGAACACTGACACTGAAAGAAATGTTGGGCTTGGTGTAAGTCAAATAAATAAGAGAACCAACAAGCCTCCGGTATTATGAACTGTCATCAGAAGAGGGGAGAGGGATCATCATGGGAGGGCTTGGAGTTAGGATCCATCATCGGACAAGAAATTGGACGGCACTCGGTTATCCCAAATGTCTCCAGGAGATGTTGCAAATATCTGTATTGGCTAATAAACACTCCATTAGAAGATTGATAGACCTCCATCCCAAGAAAGTAGTGGAGAATTCCTAAATCAGTCTTCTCAAGGTGAGCTAAATCTGACTGTAGCTGTTTAATCTTGGCAAGATGTGAGCCAGTGATCAATAAATCATCAACATATAAGACAATCAAGTAGAGCAAAGCATCTTGAGCAAAGACAAAGAGATTGTTGTCTGCAAAGCATTTGTAGAATCCAAGGGAAAGAAAGAATGCATCAATCTTATCATAACATGCCTTGGGTGCCTGTTTCAAACCATAAAGGGCTTTGTGTAATCTGTACACCTTACCCTCATGTCCGGGAACCTGAAAACCTTGAGGTTGTTCAACATACAGCTCCTCATGTAAGTCATTATTAAGAAAGGCAGACTTGATATCCATTTGGTAAACCAACTAGTGCTCATGAGCAAAAAGAGCAAGAACTATCCGGATGGTGGTGTATCTAGTTGTAGGAGCAAAAGTTTCCTCATAATCCACACCCTCAATATGAAAGTGGCCTCTGCATTGACAGGTTACTGGGGTCAAGTGGGTCTTTAAGACCAAGTTTCATGCTGATGGATCTTTGGACAAACATAGAGCGAGATTGATTGCGAAGGGATGGTCCACAAGCTCCCATGTACGATTCCTCTCAATGGAATCAATCTTGGCCTCCATGGTTGCTCGGCCACAAGAGTCTCTTTAGCTGTAGTAGGCTCATATGACTGTATCATTGTACTCATCAGGGCGAGGTTACAAGAATGACGAAGCTACTGTAATCTCTGTGCCCGTGTCAAATATTGTGCTGAAGAATTAGCAAGGTGATGAAGTTCCATATCGGAGAGATGAGAATCACAAATAGTGGTTTCCAGCCATTGTGGAATCTTGGGAGTAATCCTCCATTGCAAGGAGCAAGAGGAGGAGAAGCCGGGGAAGGAGGGGGTGGAGAGGTAGGGGGTAAAGAAGTTGATGGTGGAGAAGCTGGTGGTGGAGTTGGGGTGGCTGAGGAAGAAGGGACCTCGATGGTAAGCTTGGGATGAGAGCGAGAATAATCTGATGATGGTTCAACAACATGAACATCGCGAGAAATCACCAAGGATCTGTTGGAATGGGCAATGGAAATGAGATAGAGATCTCAGAGTAGAAAACATAGAGGTGCAAGCGAGGAGAAGAAGTGTATAACTCTGCTATATACACAATCTAACCAATATAACAATATGGGGGCCCGGGGGGGCAAGTGACGTATATATATGGCCAAGGGCAGTTGGTCGGCCTTGCCTAAACAGGCCGATAGCCCCCTATACGGTCCCACGACCAAGCAAAGGCTGGTCGGCTGGCCCACAACCAGAATAACCTAGTTGGCTAGCATCAAGGTGGGTCCCCCATGGCTAGCCTCCTCCTAAGGTCGGCCAGGGAAAAAAACAGCCCCCCACAACATACGCCTACCAAAACTGGAGAAAGTAAATGGAAAAAAACCAGGGACTCCTCCCGCGGGCGAGCACATCCACATCACAGGCCCTCACTCCCTACAATATAGTATGGTACAGACAAGAGATGAATGCTAACACCCCCTCTTAGCTCCTGGATGTGAAACCAATCCGAGTGGGTTGGAGTGTTGTCGGAGCATCTGCTGAGGAAGAGGCTTCGTGAAGAGGTCCACGGCATTGTCCTCCGTTGAATAAAATATGCTTGGTCCGGGTATGGAAGACCGGGTTTTTAGCAATAGCTATACAGCTTTGGTTGTCTCATTGGATGACCGTGGGTTCCTTCTGCGGAAACCAAATCTCTCCAAGTACCTCCTCAGTCATACCACCTCACAAGCAGCACCACAAGCAGCCCGATACTTTGTCTCAACCAACCGTTGGCTGCTTCTTGCTACCCCAAGAGAGCCAAGGGTAAAGCCGTATCTTGAAGTAGGTCTTCTCGTGTCTGGATCTCCTTCCCAATCAGAGTCACTCCAACCTCAGAGACTGACTCAGTCCTTTGATCCCCCTCCAGTGTCATAAAAGAGTCCAAGATCCTTAGTACCCTGCAGATAGCGTAAGGTCCGCAATCCTGCGTCCCGATGAGTCTTCAAAGGTGTCTGCATAAATGGGCTCAATGGCCCCACAAGTCCAATCAACGAATCGATAAGTTTTCGATATAAAGAGGCATCACCCTGCTCACAAGGATCATGTATAGTAAGTTTGGTATTCGGGTCCATCGGAGATGAAATAGGCTTGCAGTTCTCCATCCCAAAGGCCTCAAGTAACTCATGAATATACCGTTGCTGAGAAACAAAGAACCCCCTTTGGGCCTGCCAAATCTCCAATCCCAAAATGAACCAGAGTAAGCCTAAATCCGTCATCTCAAACTCCTCCCACAAGGCAGCCTTTGTCACGGCTATGTGCTCCACATGACTACGAGTGAGGACAAGATCATCCACATAGAGGATAATCAATGTGACCATACCACGTTTCTGAAAGAGATACAAGTTCAGATTTGCAATTTTATCCGAAACCCTGTATCTGAAACAAAGCATCAATCTTCTGGTTCCAAGTCTTGGAAGCCTGTTTTAGACCATACAAGGCCTTTCGCAACCTGTAAACCATACCTTTTGAGCCCGGAACCTCAAAGCCTGGAGGTTGCTCAACATACACCTCCTCCTGCAAGTCACCATTCAAGAATGCATATTTAACATCCATCTGATACATCGGCCATTGCTGATGAGAGGCAAGGGCAAGAACTGTTTGAATCGTGCTGTCGGTGCAAAAGTGTTCTCATAGTTGATACCTGGTTGGTGAGCATAGCCCTTAGCCACAAGTCTGGTCGTGTGCTTGTCCACAGACCCATTGGACTTAATGTTGAAATATGCAACGTAAACTAAAGCTTGGGGTTATTTGGTTGTATGTGTGAACGCACCCTAGAGGTGCAAGATATTGTGGTAAGATAAGAATGCCACATATGATATTGTATGGTGTGTGAACATTGAGAGCCACATAAAGGAATGTGGAAAAGAGAGTGCCACATAGCATAATGATGTGTAAAGTGGGATAAGGCTAGAAGGCCTATATCATTGTATGGTTCATTGTGATATGCAATAGAGATATTGTGAGTGTGCAATCTCTCTCTCTCTCTCTCTCTCTCTCTCTCTAGTTATGGAGTTTCTTGTGTGGTTTAATCCACCTTAATCTTATGCTTAATCTTGTATCTATACCATGATCAATCTCATATTAGGATTGTTAACATGGTATCAGAGCTAGGATGGGCTCTTGATTATGGTAAATATCTAGTATAGTTTTCTTGTTTATGAGGTTATTTGATTAAGCATTATTTTCATTTTATTATGGAAAAATTTAGCACACTCATTGTCATTAGTATTGCATTTGGAGAGAGATTATGTTGGTTATTGGAGAGAGTCTTGAAGTTGCCCATGGAAGTTGAAAATGGAGATTTCAACAAAGATGAAGTCTTGGAAGCTGCCTCATTATCAAGAAAGATGCAAAAGGCAATTGCATCATTGAAGGTTAGTTTTTTGTGGATTTTGTCTCATTTCAATTTTGGTTGAGCATGGATTTGCTCAAAGTTTTGGAAAGGGGTTGCTATTTTGGGATGTATGAATCCCTTAGTACCTTGCAATTTGGCAATGATGTTTCGCGTGAAAACAAGCAATTATGGGCTGGTTGGAGCCCAAGTGGAGCATGATGGAATGATTGTGCTCACTGATTTGCGCTGGAAGATGAGCTGGTTGTGGATGCTATTGGAGCATTCTTTTTTGGTTTCGTTTGAGAGACCATGTAAAAAGCACCCTTGTAGTTTTGGCATGTAAGAGGTGAGCATGAAAATTTGGAGCTCAATGGGGAACTCAATATTGCCAAGTTATTGGCTAAAACCTCACAAAAGGGGTTACAGAGGCAAAGCTTATTGCAGCAAGAAGGGGAGAACTATTGTGCCGACCTCAATGTGAGATGGGTAGTGGAAGTCATTGGAGGTGTGACAAGCTTCCAACTTGAGACACGGTCTCGTGGAGTGCTCTATTGGCAGGATTTTCCAAACATGGGAGAAATGAGGAGGTACTCTACTGTTTTGAAGAAGGCAACACAATAGTTGAGCCAAGTTGCAAGAGGAAGACAAGATCATGAGGTGTTGCCGCCTAGAGAAGGAAGGTAGCCAAAACTGTAGTAGCTTGTATTTGAAGGAAAGGAAGCTTTTGAGTGAGAAAGAAGCACACATGGTGCACAGTGAACCAGGCGACAGCCTTGACTGTAGTAGTAGCTCAGTGGCTTCAAAGATTTCAATCGATCTTCAAGCATGGCCGCTGTGAGTACGAAGGCATGCATCACTTGCTCAACGTCATCATCGGAAAGAAGGAAGTCTTGTTGCAAGAAAGCAAAGGAGAAAACAAAATTGTTGCATGACTAGTCACCAACAATAAGAAGTAGCTGAGATGGCATGACCACTACACACAGCCAACACCAAAGAAGGGAAAGGGCTTAGAGACAAAGAAGTAGCTTTGCACAGTCAACAATCAGCACAAGGCGAAGAGGACAAAGAGAAGGTCGATCAAAGATCCAGTGGGAAGCACATGTAAGCAGCATAGAAAAAGTGAATGGCAAGCAGTCTGTGTTGGACTCTGCATGGCGTGTCTCTACACAAGAAAGAAACCAGAGGTAGTAAAGGGGATTGCAGAAACTCAATGGCCTGCATACCATGGTAGAGCACTAGCAGCAGGCAGTAGTAGTGAGCGGTGCAACAGTCTTGTCGGCATCTAGCGAGCCATAGCACAGCGATGCTATCACCATTGGCATTGAAAGAAACCACAGGCGACGAGCTCAGTGGTGGTCAACGTGTGTGGTGTTTGTGAAAATGTAGGAGATAAGGGTTTGGACCTTAGAGATAAAAGAATTGTTGTAAAGGGATCCAAATTAAGCCCTGATTCACATGTAACTTCTGAAAAGGCATGTGGTGATTACATTGGTGCGAAGATGCCCAAGTGGAGGCATCTTGTTATTCTTGGAGGTCATCAAGATTGTTCATTTAGCATCTTTAAGGTGCAGAGTTGTATATTTTTATCTCTCCAGTGCCTTGAAGTAGCGAGCAAATATCGGCTTATAAAAATAAAGCCGTGGAAATTGTTTTGACCACTTGGATTTTGTGGGTACCCTGCCCTTGCTTGCACGCATAAAAAGGATTGTATTTTCTCTCACCCACGTTATGAGGGTCCCTTGCCTGAGCCCGTGGGTGCTCAAAAGGAATGTAATGTGGTGTGCGTTGAGTTGTGCACGCATAGGCATCGCACTTTATGGGTTGGTTCCTTCTCCTGGGCACATGGGTGTCCAAAAAGCACTCAGTGGTTTCGCCGGAGCAAAATGGTGCTCGAAACGGACTTGAGGTTTCTAGGTTGGCTAGACACATGCACACACACTTGTTGAACACTCTAATTTTGCATTGAGGGATGGTGTTGAGATTGGCAATGCCAAATTGATAGGGTGAGAGGTGAGTTGGTCACTTGATTTGAGAGATTGTATGCACACACCTAAGTTTACATTGAGGAGGGGTGTAACTAAAGCTTGGGTTATTTGGTTGAGTGCGTGAACGTACCCTAGAGGTGCAAGATATTGTGGTAAGATAAGAATGCCACATATGATATTGTATGGTGTGTGAATGTTAAGAGCCACATAAAAGAAGGTGGAAAAGGTAGTGCCACATGGCATGATGATGTGTAAAGTGGATTAAGGCTAGAAGGCTTATATCATTGTATGGTTCATTGTGATATGCAGTAGAGATCTTGTGACATGTATTGTAGGGCTAGATACTTACCTTCAGTCCTTTCTTTTCTTTTCCAGATAGTGTATCAGATGTCATATGGTTGTAACTTTGGTCTCATAGGTCACTTTGGCCTTTTGAAGACGTTAATATAACATTTCATTTCATTTCATCTCTCTCTCTCTCTCTCTCTCTCTCTCTCTCTCTCTCTCTAGTCATGGAGTTTCTTGTGTGGTTTAATCCACCTTAATCTTATGCTTAATCTTGTGTCTACACCATGGTCAATCCCATATTAGGATTGTTAACAACTTATACTTGGTTTTGTAGACCCACTTGATACCAATGACTGACCGTTTCGACGGCCTCGGAACCAACTTCCAAGTCCCATTCTTCTCTATGGCCTCTAGTTCCACTTGCATGAATTTCCTCTAAGTCTCTTGGGAAAGAGCTTCCTTAACTGAAGTAGGCTCCTTGTCCCTAATGATACGAGACATCAAGGCATAATTTACTTGTAAATGCTCCTCTGACTGACTTTTGTCATGAACTTTGTGTGATATTCAAGGTCCATTGTCCGTGGTCCACTCGGAGGGATACTCTGTCTGACCAGATTCTCGAATGGTATCCAACAACCACTTCGGTACCCGAACAGAACGCGGAGCTGCCTGCTATTGCTGGAGCAAATCTCCAACCTCGGGATAAACCTCTCGTACTGATTGAGGTTGGCTAGGTGGAACAATAGCTCGAGACTCATCCTCATCCTCATCCTCATTTTGCTCTTGAAGAAGCAATGGCTCCTCAACAGTGGAAGCTAGAACATGCTCATTAAAGACATCTTTGCTGACAACCACCTCATTCCGCTCCGGGTCACATAACCTGTAGCCTTTGGAAAGAGAGTTATATCCCACAAAAACAAGCTTCTGGGACTTGGAGTCAAGCTTCCTCCTCTGCTTCTTCGGATTGTGAACATAGGCATTACTCCCAAAAACACGAAAATGGGACACATCTGGTTTCTTGCCAAAATAAGCCTCAAATGGAGTCACCTTAGGCATTGCAGTCGTTGGAGATCGGTTGAGGATATGGACAGTTGTAGCCACAGCCTCTCCCAAAAGTGGATGAGGAAGGTCGCGATGCTTCTACATCGTTCTCGCCATCTCCACCACAGTCTGGTTCTTTCGCTCAACCACTCCATTCTCTAAAGGAGACCCAGTATTGGTCAGTTCCCGCTTGATGCCATTCTCTGCACAAAACTGCATAAAAGCATTCGGAGAGAACTCCTCTCCTTTGTCAGTCGAACAGTCTTCACTTGCAATCTAGACTCCTTTTCCACCAAAGCATACTAGTCGCTTGGTCTTTATGTGGCAGAAAGTACACCCATGTGAACTTGTCACAATCATCCACAATCAGCATGAAATACAAGGCTCCTCCCAAAAATGGGATCTGCATAGGTCCACACAAGTCAGTGTGAACCAACTCCACTGGTTTCGAAGCCCTCTTGGTAGCGTGCTTCAGACTCCCTATATTGCTTCCCATGAATGCAAGAATTGCAATGTCCCTACGTGCTGCCAACATCTGGCAAGCCATCCACCATTTGGTCTTGGAGCAGTCCCTTTGGTGCAGAACCACGCATTGATTTGGTAAGCTCTGAACTTGTCCATCTTTCTTTCTTTCCACTGGCTTATGTCTGCTGCAGATTTGTGTCATATGGCCCTTTGTGAGAGGAGGGGTATGGCAGTTTGAAAGGGTGGAAACAGAGATTGGACAGTGGATGTATATGTGAACTGAGTTGTGGAACCATGTTCATGGAATATGCCAGATGTGTGCTCAAGGCTGCCCTGTTGAATGGTCTTGGTTGATCAGAGGGAAGCACAGAGTGTTGCTTTTGTGGGACACAGATTTGTGTGTGAATCCTCTATGTTAAGAGGTCTTGAGGGCTGCGAGATTGGACATACAGGTTTATTCTCCTGGCTGGTTTTGTTGTACTTAGCTTTACATCTCATTGAATTTGAATAAAGAAATACCGAAAGGGGTGCCAAGCTTTGGGGCCAACAGGTGTCGATTTCATTTCAATTTTGGGGCATTCTAGCTCCAGTTAATTTTGTTATTTATTTGGACTACAAGTGGAAGGGTGACTGCTAGTCTACCGCACTTTGGTTTCTACCAGAGGCCGGTTTTAGTAACCGGTCTTTCTTCCTGCATTAAGACAACACCAATTCCATATCGGAAGCATCACAATGTATTACAAAATCTTTATTTAAATCTGGCAGATGCAGAACAATATATTTGCTGGCCTCTTCTTTCAATCTTTTGAAGGCAGCCTCCTCTCTTTGAGTCCACTTGAAAATAGCCCTCTTTTTGCACAAGTCATGCAATGGTGTAGCAATGTGTGCAAAGTAGCGCACATACTGACGGTAGTAGGAGCAAAGTCCAAGAAAGCTTCTCACTTCATGGACATCCTTCGGAGTTGGCCACTCCACGATGGCCTTGACTTTGGCTGGATCCATCATTGGCACACGTGCCCGGAGCATGTGCCCTAAGAACTTGATTTCCTGCAAAAAGAACTCTCTTCTTTGGATTTATATACAACTTATGTGTTCTGAGTTCTTGAAATACCATAGCTAAATGCTTCTTGTGAAAAGACAATAATGTATTTAAAGAAACTTTCACAAAATTTTCTGTGTTTACTGAAAATCCAACCCATCATTCGGTTGAAGGTCGTCGGAGCATTAGTCGGACCATAAGGCATGATCAAGAAATCATAGAGACCAAAGGTGGTGCGGAATGCAGTGTTTGAGATGTGCTCCGGTGCAATCCGAACTTGATGACCAAGATATCATCGATTCTTTGAATAGGGTATCTATTCTTCATAGTGACGTTGTTTAGGGCTTGGTAATCCACACACATGTGGAAAGAACCATCCTTTTTTTGTACCAGCAAGACTGGCGAGCAGTGGGGAGAGTGGCTAGGTCGGATCAAGCCCTTCTTCAGCAGTTCATTTACTTGTCTCATGATCTCCTCCCGTTGTGAAGCACTTACCCGATAAGGAGCTTGATTCGGAGTCGAGCTTCCTGGAATGAGATCTATCTTGTGGTCTTCAGGTCTTTCAGGTGGGAGTTCACCTAGAAGAGACTCACTGAAACAATCATTGAATTGTTGCACAAAATTCATATGCTCATTATTTACATCATTTTTAGATTTACTTTCTTGTGCAAAAACCAAATAAGTGCAAATGGAACTTTTCATTGCTTTCTTAATTTGTACATGACCAACAAGAGGAATGGGAACTCCTACTTCTAATGCAATATTCTTTCCTTTATGAGTAATCTTGATTTTACCTTCATCTGGGCCGTACACAGGTACAGCTTTGACCTTGTGCATCCAAGGCATTCCTAGCATTACATCACACCCTTGAGTAGGGCCTATGAGAAAATCCACATGATCCAAGTAGTTTCCTATGTGAATCCTCAAAGGATCCTTCATAGGGACAACTTATGCTGCTTGACCAAAAAGTGTGTTAGCAATAGTGGGTATACCTTTGTCTTCCTCCATTAGGCCAATGGATCTGGCCACCTCTTCAGAGATGAAGTTATGAGCTTGGTGTTAATCTAGTAAGATACTTGATCGAAAACAACCTTTATACACTTAGGATATAGCAAAAATAAGCATTCTTGATGCAGCAACATTGGAAGGTTAAAGGTTAAAAAATAAATTATTTCATTTGAGATTCGTGACATGCTTTTTTGTTTCCTTGCCATTGATATTATATACAGGAAGCTTATGAGGAGTTCAAACGAGTGCTCTTAGCTCTAATTTATAACAAAGATGATGATAGCTCTCCAGTTGTTGAGGAGGTACTTCTGTCTACCGTTTTTTCCCATTGAGAAAATTTTATGAAAGGGTTTATGTTGGTTCTAGATTTTCAACATTTTCACTGTTCAAGGGGTGGTGATTATCACTAAGGAGTATCAACTACTAAACATAGTCGTTATGGTGGAAACCAAAGAATTTGACTCTGCATCATTGTAATTTTGCCTTCATGTGTGAAACTTTTGCCATTGTTCTGAATTTTTGTTTGCTTCTGCCAGGGCAATTGAATTTCAGAATCTGCTTGGCACATGTTCACCACCTGTTTTTACCAATGCCTGCATTTAACCATCTGTTTTCACCATTGCTTGCTTTATTTCTTCTTACTGAGCGTGTTTTACATTCTCAATAGTGGCATTGGATTTTCCAGCCCTGTCCTCTACTTGTTCTGCACTGATTATATGCACAGAAGTTCTCAACCGACTTCGAATTTAAATTATTTTCTTTGAATATAATCTTATGTGCAATTTCGTTTCTGTCTTTTTTTCTCTTAGGCATTCCCGTGGGTGCTTTGCTTACACAAGTAGCCCGGTTGCCTTCAAAATAACGAGCTTAACTTTTCCTCTCGAGCTTGAAACTATGTCGGTCAGAATCCTTTGGCTGAATGTTGAGTGAGAAGATGCATGGCTCCTCCCGTACATGCTGCTCTCCTATGCCCACGGCTCGTCTCTCCTTTTTGCAATGAGAAGCAAGAAGTTTCATTGCTGAATGTTGCGTGAAAGCTCCAGATCCCCTTTGCCTACTCCATTTATTGCTCTCCTTTGGCAACTTTACGCTGATTGCTGAGTGTGAAAGCTCTTCTCTGCCCACCCATACATGGATCTTTTCCTTTTTCTGACAACTATATGCTAATTGCAAGAAGTCACATTCTAGTAAAAAAGATGAAAATATTTCAGTTTTGTTGCAATTCTCATGAGATTCATTCATCATAATTTGCTTTTTGTTTCTTTATTTTTATCCCTTAAGGTGTTAATAAAGTCATATTTTGTAAAATTTTGTTATGTCATCAACAGTGGTCTGAATTTAGGAGAGTTGAGCTGGCGGCTACTGTTGCGTCTGTTTTGAAAGCACAGCTGCATGCATATGACCCACTTTTTTCACTTGCTTTGCGCTACCTTCTAAGGTAAGTTTTGAAATCTATGATTTATGAATGTTTCTCTCAAGTGCCTCAATGGAGTCCTCATTTTTTCATGTTTTTACAGTACTCATAACAGCTACTGTGCTCGACAAGGTGTAACCTCACCAATAGCTAAGGTGTCTGATACCCTCCTGGCCAAAGAAAAAGATCCTCCTGCAACTCCACACGATTGTCTTCTAGAGGCCCCAAATTTTGACGAGGTTCGTTTTTAGGACCCTCGTATTTTTTCTTTTGTTCTAAGAATCATGTGAATGTTGATGATCCATTCACACTGCATGGTTGGCTGTTTTAGAGTGATGTGCAAGCCCTGGCACAGGCTGTGGATCTGTCAAGGCAAGGAGCCGTGGATAGTTTGAGATATGCAGGAGGTGACTTAACCCTTGCTTTCAAGGTATATTTGCATTATAAAACAAAAATTGGGCGGATGCCTCATATTGGATATCTATATAGTAAGATTGAAAAGTATAAGCCTACTCCGTTTTATCAACAATTTGTGGATTCTTGCTTATCTGCTTTGTAAACAAGGATGTAGCTCCTTCCCCTTGGTGAGTCGTTACTTTCTTGATTTTTTGATTTGTCAGGAGACATCTCTTATTCATTGTTTCTTGACCTTGACAATAAAGTTTATTTGTTTCAATGAGGGTTTACAATGCTTTTGTATTTACTTTACTTCAGCAAGATACCATGAAAACAAGGAAACAATTCAGCGAGTTCTTTTTCTCTCTTGGAATTTACAGAATGAGCTGAGCCGAATTAAGCTAGACACAGGAGTTGTGGATGAGCTTGTGCATGGTTATTGTGTGTATAGAGGTCTGATTGATGGCACCACAAGTTCAGTTCCCAGCACACTCTCTCAAAACATTGACATTGTGCCAGAGCCAAGAGATGAATATGGTAGTTCAGCAAGAGATGAAAGCGAGCATGCCTCAAAAGCTCACACTCTATGTGATATCTCACTAAAGCATAAATGTGGTGAAGCAACGATGCAGGAGCATTTGGGTACCTTTACAGAACAGAGGGAAATAGTGACAGATGGAGGGGATGCAGCCATGGAGGAGCAGGCTGATACACTTTCAGAACAGAGTGTAGCAGGAGAATCTGCTTGTGCTGATAGCTGTACTGCAAGTGAGAGCATCTGCAGCACGAGTGACTGTGTAGCTTTAGTAGAGCAGAAGCATAATATAGTTTGGAAGAAGTCACAGCCTAGTTGCCCTCGGAAAAGATGGAAAGGGCGTCCAATGCTGTCTCAGAGTGGTAACCAAAAAATCACACATTTGGAAGATGGACATCACACTGCCGCTCCCAGTGGTCAAAGCAAGGTGAAGAATGTTGTTACGAATCTTAATGAAGAAGAGAAGTTATGTTCCCTTATGTAGTTTTTTACTGGGGCAGAGTTAGTGACTGATGCAATGCTTGGTTTAATTTCAGGGATCCGAATTCGATAAGTTTGGATTAGCTCTTGAGATAAGAGAGCTGGCAGGGGAGGGAAATATTCATGAAGTCATTCAGAAAGTAACGTGGTTGAATCCACACTTTTTTGAATGTAATCCACATTTACTTTTTCAGTTGAAACAGGTGGGACTTAACTGCAAATGTATCTCTGATGAATTTAGATATTCTTGGTTGGTGAATCATGTCTCTCGTATCGACTTGTATTTTCACTTTTTTTATTTCACAGGTGGAGTTCCTAAAGCTGGTGGAAATGTGTAATTACACTGAGGCACTTCATGTAGCACGCCGTGATATGGGTCCTCTTGCATCAAGATACACTGACCTATTAAAACCACTAAAGGAAACTGTATTGGCTTTAGCTCGGCCTCAAGGGGAGTCACTTATGAAGCCAATTTCTCCATCAATGCTAGGTGCAACTCTCCAGGTCATTACAACTATCTTCTTTTAAGGTCTTTGGGTCACATTTGTTTATGTTTGTGTGCTTCAGCTATTTCTTGTAGGTTATGTTTGTGGACTTTTAAGTATAGTGAAACAAGAAGAGATGCCAATAGTGGAAGTAGGTTTTTCTTCCTTAAAAGTTTCACAAAAAAATTGCACTTGAGACTTTGGGGAACGAACTTACCAGGTTGTGGCTTGAATCTCTTGACTTTGCACTTTTGTCTCTTGTCTTTTGGCTCTATATTAGCGAACTGGACTAGTGAACTGGGCTGCATTGCAATGAAGCATGGTGATCAAGACGGCTTGCTTTGTTACCAGTAGTTAAATTTAGAAAGTAAGGTGTTAAAGGCTTAGAAGATTAGGTGCAAGATTATGATAAAGATGAAGAAAGGCCAATGGTGGAACGCTTTACAGCGAACAAGATTCATGACATAGTAGCTTGAATTCAAAGATCTTAAACAACAGTATAAGTGAAGGACTGATCGCTTTTTGTTCCTCCTCGAAGGAGAGGAGTGATTGCCTAGATTATAACCTTAGATTGAAAGATTGCTTAGATTATAACCCTAGATTGAAAGCACTTTCTTACATTATTGCCTTGCATACATGATGCCACAAATCTGATGGTTCATTGAAAGTTTGTCATAGTTGAAGAGAGTATATGAAGCTGACTTTTGCAAGGCCCAATTATTAATGTTAATTTCATCAAAACCAAACATTTAGATGCTTATGCCATGCTAAGGTTATTGATCAAGGTGAGGGTTGAGTAAAGGAATCAATCTATGATGCGAGTCCTATCATGTAAAGCCCACGGACGAGGTTATGAGAGTGTGAGGACAAAGGGCACATGGTGAGTAGAAATCAGTCGCATATCAAAGTAATATCACGACATTGAAGAATTATGTTTCTTTTCCTGATCAAGGTTAGAGAGAAAAGTCAATGATTAGGGGCTATGTTAAAGTGAAATGCCCTAATCACGATTAGAGTGTCCTCATGTGGAATCTTTATAATGAGGAAAAGAGAAAAGTTACTTTTTGTAAACTTATGTCTAGAAGTTTTTTAAGAAGGAAACTACTTTTTGTAACTATATTCCAAAAGAGAGTTTTCTAAGTCAGACTACCTCTTGGCTGGGGTAGCTCTTGATCGCAACAAGATTGTCGCTAAAGATTTCCTCCTAGTAGTTTTAAAGGTGCTCAAGTTTTTGTCAGGCATACGGATTATCATTGCCGCTTCATTAGGTTGTATGCTGACATTGCCTCACCTCTCACCCGCTTGTTAAGTCCAGCCATCCCCTTCCAACCCCTGAGTCAACTGCATTCGCATGCCTCAAAAAGCAACTAATCAAAGCTCTCATTCTCATCACACCGAACAGGTCAATTGTTTCCCATGTCCATACAGATGCCAGCCAAACCGCCAGCATCAACTTTGAAAAGCACACAATCAGGAAGATCATCATTTATACCTGTTGCTGGTTAACCTATGGTTATGCAAGAGAGGTGGTCCCCCATAACATGGTGCTTGCCCAGTCTAAGAAGGATTTCAAAGTCAAGCTCTTGGAAGAGTAGCAACCACCGCCACACCCATCCAGCCACTTGAAGGTGCCCAGGCAGTAGTGGTGGAATTTCCGACAAGCATACACTATGTCCAGGCCTTCCCTCTCCATGGTGCCATAATTCTTTTCTGCAATATTAAGCAGGCTGCTGGCATAGTAGATCAAGCGATCCACTTGGTACTCCTCACTATGTTCCAAAGTGGCTTGTGGTGGCGACTGTTCAAGGACACTAAGGAGTGCCAAATCATGCGACACCTGCCAAAGGTGTGGGCAAAAACCTACCCACCAATCTAGTAGGCTTCTTCAGATCTCTCTAGTGTGGTCTCCTTTTGAGCGGTGGGGCATCGATGTTGCTGGCCCAATGTAACTGTAACCAGCCTCCTACTTTGTTGTTCAAATTTATCATTGTTTTGCTCAAAACTTTCCATATGTGAGTTGGTAATTATTAGATAGCTCATGGAGCATGAATTGTGATTTGTGTGTCTTTTGAGTAGCTAATTAAGCTAGAATGCTCATTTCTATTTACGGGTGGCCATTGGCCAAAACGCCCAAAGTATTCAGTCGGGTGGTCATAGACGAGATGCCCGGATGACTGGTTTAGCATTTGGGTGGTCAAATTAACCAGAACGCTCAATTGAGTGATGAGTGGTTTCGAAAGCGAAAACAGATGCTCAAAACCTTCGGATTTTCACAAGGATCAAGAGTTACTAAAGCACCTTTGTCAAATTCTTTACGAGTTGAGATATTTTTAGCATAGAAGGTTATGGAAGAATTACCTCTTAAATTAAGACATGTGGCATCTAGAACGGGACATGTGGCATCTAGAAAGAGATAAGTGTCCCTACACTTTTCATTTCACCTTACACTTGTCAAGTTAATTTAACACTTCTCAATCATTTGGAGCTTACTCTTTCCATTCTAGAGATTTGAAGCCTCAAACCTATAAATTGGAGCACTCCCTCTTCATTTGGATAACACACTCCTCATCTATCGTAAAGATTCAGGCACTTTGTGCCCGTGGTTTTGATTCAATAAATTCCTACAAAGGGAGAGGGGCTTGTTCCCGTGTCTGTGTAAGGTCTCGGATTTCTGTTCTATGAATCCTACTTTCTTTCATTATTTGTGATTGTTGATTAAGTTGGTTTGTTACAGGTAGTTTATCAATTTTGACACTTTCATGCATCACATGCCTTTGCGTTACATGGTTTCAGAGCTTAGTCTTCTCTTGTGAGAATTTCTCGGGGTGACAGAATTTTTGGCCGGCCCACAGATTACATTCACCATGTCAGGAGAAGAAGAGAAGAGTATTCATCAACAATCTGGAGGTTCTCGATGTTCTTTGACAGTGTCTTTTTTAGACTATGAGAAGATTCAAATGTCCAAAGTGCTTGAAGCAGATCCAGAGGTTCAAGCTTTGATGGAGAGAGGAGTTGAAGCTAAAGTCTTTGAAGACTTTCTTACTGAGACTGAAGCTAGGAAAGCAAATTCAAGAACTTTGACAAAAGATGAGTAATATTTTATTATTATTAAAATATAAAAGCAAAAAGACAAAAGCAAAGAAAAAAGCTTGGCTGAAGTTTTTTTTGGCAAAAAGCAAGTCTCTCCCCAAGTATAAAAGACCGTGATCGGGTTGGCTCTGATACCAACTGTGAAGCTCCCTCCATAAGGTCACTCGATACACAAAGCTAAACACACAAGGTTAGAACACATAGAAGGGTGCAAGCAAACTCACCTCCCAAGTGTAGGTTCCATCAAGAATCTCCCTAAGCTAGGGGCTAAGGTTCCACTCCGCACTGGCCAAGCTAGTCAGGCTTGGCATTCCATACCACTAGAGTATGTCCTAAGGGACCTTGGCCAAGACCACCTATGAACTGCCATGTCCATGACATGAGTAAGACTACTCTGGTCCAAGCACATACCAACCGTCAAGTATGACCTTGAAATCTAGTATAAGCTCTGGCACATATGGAACAAAGGACAAGTCCTTAACCTCTACAAGCTCCTAAGGTGTAACATTGTTATCCTGAGCTCCCAGTTTCTCCTTGAGTCTATTCACATGAAAAGCTGGGTGAACATTTACATTATAAGCCACCACAACCACCCTTTTTTCAGGATCTAGTAAGGTCCACAATACCTAGGGGACAACTTCCCAACCTTCCCCGTCCGTTATTGTCGCAGTCTTGGGTATCCGTAGATATACAAGCATTCCCTTGGAGAACTCCCTCGACGAATGCTTCCTATCAGCATAAAACTGCACTCTTGATAGATTCCTGTGAATTGACTGGCATGTGTTGCATATCTGCCGCTAAGAAATCTCTAGCCGCATCAATCTATATTCCGTTAAGTCCTGATATAGTTACCAAAGATCTAGGTTGGTAATCGTACGTCAGCAACCAATAGCCGAATGTTTAGCACTATTGTAGGCAAACTTGACCATTGGGATGTACCTCTCCCAATCAAATGGTCGCATGGAGATGTATGCATGAAGCCTATCCTCCAAAACCTAATTCACCCTCTTCGTGGAGGTGAAGCTGCAAATGGACTGGCACAAATCCAGGAGAAAGTGCTGAAGAAGTGGGACCACCACAGGTCCAAGAGGGTTGTCGAGGAAGCAAGACACCATATGTTCACAAGAAAGACTGGTGAGCAAAGAGTTGGCCAGCACAGGGGCCGCATCCGAGATGAGAAGTAAAACTTGATGCATGCTAACCATGTAGCAATTCTGATGGTATATACAATGAGCTGCCATGGAAGGTAGAATAACATAAAAGAAACAGTTTGGAAAAAAAACTAAGAGCAAAAACATGGAGTGGTGTGGTTCTCCTAGGTCACAGTTGTCCACGAGAAGCACCGAGGGAGCTAGGACGGGTAGGAAACCCCTAAGTGGTAGCAGTGGTAGTTGTGGTGCTTGTAGGAGTGCTGGACGGTGGTGCCGCAAGAACAATGCCGAGAGCACCAAAAGCGAACTGGAGTGTCTGGTGAATCCCTTGAAGTTGTGCTGCCTGCTCCCGAAGAGATGGAAGCTCGGAGAGGTCATGCTGTGCGGCCTTAAGGCAAGAGCGAGTAGCCTCAAGGTCGGTCTCAGTGGTGGTGAGGCACGCCCGTAGGGAGGCTAACTCAGCTTCCAAAGTAGATCGCCGGCTCTCGGATGCTGTAAGAAGGTGGCGCAGCTTGATGCACTCATGACGTGACTCCAAGAGAGAGGCCTGGGCCTGCTGAAGATGGTGCTGGAGAGGTGTTGTGGCTTTTGAGCGGGCTTGAGTGAGGGCAGCCTGTTCACTGCATGTGCGTTCCCACTCACGAGAGAGAAGGATAAAGTAGTCCGTGATATGCTCTCAGTAGATTCGTGTGTCGAGGGAGATTCTGTCTAAGGAGAAGACGAGGCGGCAGGCGCGAGCAGGGCGAGGCAGGGAGTAGCCTGGTGAAGGGCAGGACATTCCAAAGCGGGTCAGGAGTGGCGTCAGTGAAGGGAGAGCCACTGCGGGTGCGGGATGGCGAGGAAGAGGATGAGTGGGTGGCGGTGGAAGAGTGGGTCTCGGAAGAGAATGGTGCAGGTGGGGTGTCACGCGAATGGGTGGAGAGGCCCAGTGAGGTGTCTACAGCTGCTGCGGGATAAGAACTGGTGGGAATGGGTGGGGATGGCGGGGAGTGGATGTCCTCGAGGGAAGGAAGCAGCTTGAGATCAAACAGTGGTGCCGGGGGCGATGGGGATGGAAGTAGGGGAGATCTAGGATCCGAATATGGTGGTGACAGCAACAGTGGGGAGAAGGAAGCGAAGGTGATCACATGGCTGGAGCTGCGGGGGGTGGGGCGGCGGTGTTGGAGAGGGCGAGAGGAGGAGAAGGGATGCGGCCGGTATGGGCGAGGCGAAGAAGGATGGCGGCGGTGAGGAAGCGGATGGAGGACCGCGAAAAACTGGAGCCATTCGGAGTGTGGTACCGGATGTGGAAGTGATGGCATTTGACCCGGATGGATTTGTAGATGAGGTGGCCAAAGGGAAAGGGCGTGTCGGTGTAGAGGCAGTAGAAAGTTTCCATGGCGTGGGCGGAGATGAGAGGACAAGGGGTGGAGGGGATGTCGCAGAAGAGGAAGTAGTAGTGGAAGAAGGTGTAGAGTTGGTGGTGGCGGAGGTCAGGACCTGGGTGGAGAGGAACCACTACCATGGAGGAGAGAAATGGTGGCGGCAGTGAGCTCGGTGGGTGACCTTCTGGTGATCATGGCGTTGGAGTTTCGGTGGGCCACGGAGGGGTGTGGGAGACCAAGGAGGGTGGTGATATGCTGTGCGGAGAGGCGGTCGATGAGGGAAGGGTTGCCGAAGGAGGGAAAATTGCGGATGGGGGATGCACAAAGGGAGGGGTCACCAGTGGGAAGGGGCAAGGAGGAGAGACTTGCCAGCCCAAGTAGAACGGAATGTGCTGTGTGGTGGCCTTGGAGGTTGTGCGGTAGGCCTAAAGTACACCAATGAGCGCATCCGACCATTGTGGAGGACGGTGGTGTTAAGTCTTACGCAATTACACAAGACCTTGTTGGTGCTCTCAGCTTGACCGTTAGCACAAGGATAATAGGCACATGACTTCCTAAGGAAGATCTGATATTGAGTGAGGAGGGTGGTTAGTAGCTCATTGACAAAGTGGGTCCCACGATTACTGGTGATCTCCAAGGGACAACCAAAGCGAGCAAAGATGTGCTCGTACAAAAATTTAGCCACTGTCTAAGATGTGCAGTCTTTGGTAGCTACAGCCTCAGCCCATTTAGTGGCATAATCAGTGGCCACAAGGATGTACCTGCAGCGACTGGGGTGGGCCATGGGTTCAATGGGTCCCACAAAGTTCAGTCCCCATTTTTCAAATGGAGACCCTCCCAAGGAGATGTGGAGAGGTTTGTTGGCCTACTTGCTCGGCTTGGGGGCACACCTTTGACAAATGTCACAAGATTGGGCATGAACCCGGTAATCCTTGAACATGTTGGGCCACCAGAGTCCTGAGTGAAAAAGGCGTTCAGCAGTGCTGTGACCAGGGTAATGACCCCGAGATGGACCGTCATGAGCATCCTCCACAAGTTGAGGGACTTCATGTGGGTTGACACACCGACGGAGGACACCATCCTGACCGGCTTTGTAGAGTTGGCCAGCCATGAGTTGAAATGGATGGCTTTTCAAGCGAGGACGACATCTACCTTGAAAAGCACACTATCAGGAAGATCATCATTGATACTTGCAAGGGTGGTGGGCTCACCAGAGTCGATGCGTGAGAGGTGATCGGCCATCACGTGGTGCTTGCCTGGCCTCAAAAGGATCTCAAAGTAAACTCTTAGAATAAGAGAAGCAATCTCCACACTCAGCTTGCTACCTGGGGTTTGTTGAGGAGGTACTTGAGAGCGTGATGATCGGTGACAACGATGAAGTGCACACCCAGTAAGTAGTGGCGAAACTTTTGACAGGCATACACTATGGCTAGAGCCTCCCTTTGTGTAGTGCTATAGTTTTTTTCTGCAGAGTTGAGGAGGCGACTAGCATAGTAGATGGGCCGATCAATGTGGTACTTCTCATTGGGTTGGGCTAGCACTGCACCCATGGTAGTGATGCTGGCATCTGCATGCACGTGAAAGATGATGGACCAATGAGGAGGTATGAGGATGGGTGCTTGTTTGAGACAATGCTTAAAATAGGAGAAGGTTGAGGACTCAGGGGTGGACCCAAGGCAGGTGAGGGGTAGGGCGATGTCAGCATACATGCGGATAAAGCGACGGTGATAGCCGGTGTGCCCAACAAAGACCTGAGTGCCCTTAGGAGTGATGCAAGGGGTAACCTCAAGATGGCAACTATCTTGTTGGGATGTGGAGCGAGGCCTTGGGTGGAGACTATGTGGCCCAAAAGTGTGCCCTGCACAACCAAGAAGTGACATTTGAAGGGGTTGAGTCGGAGATGAGAGGAGCGACACTTACCAAAGACCAAGGCTAATTGGTGGAGATGGTCAGCAAAGGCTTCCAGACACGTTGCAAGATGTGTGCCGGTGAAGTTGGAGAAGTCATCTACAAATGCTCTAAGGAAGCTGGTGAGAAATTCCCGAAAAATGTTGGTCATAATGCATTGGAAAGTGGCCGGGGCATTGCATAACCCAAATGGCATCTTGTTATAGAGGTAGGTGCCCCATTGGGTAACGAAGGCTGTTTTAGACTGGTCATCCGGGTGGATGGCCACCTGGTTGTAGCCACTGAAACCGTCCATGAAACTGTAGAGAGCGTGATCAGCCACATTTTCTTGCACCCTGTCCATGAAAGGAATGGGAAAGCCATCCTTGATTGTGGCCTTGTTGAGAGCACGGAAGTCGACACAGACTCGGTATTTGTTAGTCTTCTTCTTCGGGGTGAACACCATTGGTGAAAGCCACTCTATGTGAATTATTAATGAATTCATAGTTCTTGGCTTAGGTGGAGTAGAGTAACGATGCATAAACACTTCATATTTCAAACATAGAGTTAGCTAAAATAGCATGGGAAACTCTTGATAGACTCTTTGGTGCTAGTGGAAAGAATTCAAAGATAAATCTGAAGTTACAAATCTTTAGGCTCACTATGAAGACTGGAGACTCCTTTCCCAATCATCTTAATAAGATGAAAAGCCTCCTTGCACGACTAGCAGATGTCAAGGCACCTGTCAATGATGAAGATACAATAGCTTCATTGCTAAACAGTATGCTTGAAGAATATAATAATATTGTAACTACACTTCTGAATGTTCCGGATCTCAAAATTCAAGATGTGGAGTCCTCTCTTATGGAAGAAGATAAAAAGAAACAACTACGATATGAAGCCTCTGAAGAGAAGCTGATGGATCAAGCATATGTCACTCAAAAGAAGAATGTCAAACCTCCTCAATGCACTCATTGTGGTAGGATTGGCCATCTTACAAAGAATCGCTATCACAAGGATAAACCAAAGCTTCAATGCACAACATGTGGAAAGCTAGGACATCTTGCAAAATGCTACAACAACAAGGGTGAAGCAAACATTGCTAGCACATCTACACTTGAAGCAAATGTTGCACTATGCAACCATGTAAATACCTCTTATGATGATGAAGAGGCATCATGGGCTTTTTAAAGCCATCTAATGCTCTCCATTACCCACATGTAAAATCACCTCTAACCACCTATGATGTAGGTTATGTGATATGTCTATGCCCACATTGTCTCTCACTTGGCCATGTAGCCCTCAAAGGGGAGATTGATGGGAGTGTTGGGTCTCCATGCCCAACTCATGATAGTGCACATGAGGCACTATGTTTTCATGGAGTTATGATGGGGTTTTGGAGGGATGCACTATGACTAGAAAATACCTAGGACTCATGCATTTTTATTTCATGTAGAGCTACGCTCATAGGAGCTGTGCTCATAGGAGCTATGCTATTGCATTATGTTTTCTGTTCCATGTATGGATCAAGGAGGGAATGTTGGATATGCTCCATCACATGCATACATGAAGTTCCTCTTGGTCAAGTTCAAACTCAAAAAATATCAAGGTATTAGCAAAGGCTCCTTTTACTCATGTAACAAGGTCATAAAGCCACCATAATCTACACGCCTTCATCCACCATCCTTGGAGAGATTCTTGGAGGAAAGAGGTGGAGAAAATCAAGGAGTTAATAGAGGAGGGGGTTATGGAGAAAAAATAGTACCTAATCACTTGCTTAATCACCTGTTAACCTCATGTATACAGAGCCTATTTAAGACACATCAAATTAATGGAATTATGAGTCTTTACTCTCTATCATTTGCAGTATTACTATTGCTAATCGTTATTTTCAACCTCCTTAATTAACAGGTTGTTGATCCAAGGGAAAGTCACTAAACTGCTCCTTTGTCCAAGATGGGGGTAGTTCCTCGACGGGGATCGGGGGCTCCCACGGTAGCTGTGACGTCGGACTGGCTCGAGATGGTTGTGGCTATGGGTGACTTTTAGTGGGCCTTCGTCATGACGGATCCCTTTGTGGTGGCCGAGGGTTCAGACTTAGGGTAGGTGGAGTGCTTGCCACGCCTCCTATCAGTGATGGGCTCTCCAAGGCTAGGCTAATCACCTCAAAGTGCTCAATTGTGGGTTCCTGAGGGGTGGTAGCTTCATGAACCTCCGTGATGTTCACCATGCAGCATGAGAGATCCTTGGCAGCTCTGAGTCTTCCCCATAGGGCACTATGCCTTCCTCCATTGGTGTGGGGCACCCCACATGGCTTGGTCTGGGCCTACTTCAAGCTTGAGTTCTTTTTGGCCTTGGGTCTGAGGTATCCACAACCTATCAGAACCCCAGTCGTGGAGCATGTCGGCACCTCGCAACCATGGGTGGCCAATCAGTAAGGAGTATGCTTCTTTGACCTCGGGAAGACGGATGACCACATCTAGAGAGAAGATGGAGAGGTGTCACATCGTGTTGGTCTGCCATCCGGACATGGAAATTGGCTGGTCAGGTGAGTTGCAGACCAGTGGCTTTGAGAGTGAACTATGGCGTTAGGTTGACTCTGGATCTGCCATCCACAATGGTGCCAGAGAGAGGGATTCCATTGATTTGCACTGTGAGGCGAGGGCTTTTGAAATCGGTGAGGGCGCTGATTGCATGAGTGATACCCAGACATTTGGCTGCTTGAAGGTCAGCTTGAATCCGTGGCTCACCACCTGGAATCTTTGACCCCTCCTCAAGTTGTTGCAGGAGCAGATCCAATTGCATGCGGGCAAGGGGGCTAAATTGGAGTAGTTGGTAAGAGTGACATCTCCACCTTGCTCTCCTTGACTAGGTTGGCCATGGAAGCTGTTGAAGGTGTGGGGTGGGGAGTCACATCGGCTCGCCCTCCGTGAGTGAACATGGGTGGCGCCTCCTGAAGATCTGTGTGAGTTTGCAGAAAGGCGTGGTCCACCACATTATGAGAGATGTTGGTGGGGACTTCACCTTGCTCCGTTGATCGTTCTAGTGCTCCAAGGGCCCTCTTTTGAGCACGGGTGACCACACCTGTGGTGGGGTGCTCCACATGAGATGAGGGTGTACCCAAGGTGAAGGATGGGTGAACTGGCACCAAGGAGGGGTGTCTCCAGCACTTCCCATAGAGACCAAGTGAGTGGCAGCTGGCGCTTGGAAGGTCAAGTCAGTGGAAGCACCAGCTCGTTGCTTTGGGCAGACCCAGGTGTAGTGATCCAAGGCCTCGGGTCAGTGACGGCATGGGGTGTCCCTTCTGGAAGAGGACATTGACCTTGGTAGTGACCATACTCCCCACCACAACGGTAGCATAAGATGGGACGGTTACGAGGAGCGGGTGGGTGGGGAGGCTGGTTTTGTGCAGGAGCGACCGCAAGGGTGGCAGGTGTAGGAGATGGTGGGGTGGACATGAGGGGTAGAAGGTAAGGGTTAGGGGTTGAGGGTGTGTGGGTGTATGCGGGACTGGTGGGCTGGTAGACAGGTGTGGGTGCTGGGGTGAAAGATGCGGGGGTAGCTGGCAGAGGAAACTGTTGCTGGTGATGCAATTCATGGAAGCCCTTCAAGTAGTAGCAATCCTTATCCTTGTGATCGCCTTTCTTATAGAAAGAGTAGTACTTTCTCCGTGGGCACTCTTGGGGGGAGTGCGGTCATGACCCAAGAGGAGGAACTGTTGTCACGTTCGAACATCAAGCGCACGTTCTCCAACTTAGAGGTAGAGGAGCAGGGGGGCTTCTGGGGGGCACAAAGTTGACCGATCGTTTGCGGGTGTAGCTCTTGATAGAGAGGGGACTCTTGGTGGGACTGATAGAACTAGAGCTCACCCGAGAACGTGTATTGGGCATGTAGAGATGATGAACTACCACAAACTCAGAATTTTGGGAACTCCCGACTCACAAGAGTCCCCAACAGGATCGCCAAATTCTTAGTGTACCTGTAGCGGACTCGGTTGCCCGACATGTCAGCACACTAAAGATCACTAGGGTCCTCTCTAGGGCAGTATACCCTCAGGAATCGGCACGGGCTAGGGAAATGGCAACCACTCTGGCCCACTCCACTACGCACTCACACAAACTCAAGAACGGAATACACACAAGAGCGACATGCACACCACACTAGGCGGAAGTAGGCAAGAGTTGGGACAGCACAAAAACATGTATTGCATGGGGATCCCCTCTCAGTATACCAGAGTCTCTCTATATAAAGTGGGAGTGGCCCCTTGGGCTATCACGAGCCAAGTGCTAAAAGTGGTCACTCACAGATGCCGTTGGAGTAGGTGAGAGGCACCGAGCACAAGTAGATGAGCACCGCTTCCGTCGGTCAAGTGGGTAGCCAAATTTGGGGAGGGGGGCCACCGGAGATTCCCACCTTGTGTGATTGGTGGGTGGCCTTGAGGTTCACGAACTTGGGGGTGCCCGATCTTGGGGGTTCATGACCTTGGGGTGCCTGACCTTGGGAGTGCCCGGTCTTGGGTGCCTGACTCCTGGCAGTGAGGGTGGCTACAATGCCCATCGGTTTGACACAATCCTCTCAAGGAATCATACAAGTCAATACTAATCTCGATGAAACTCTAAAGATTCACCAAGATTAGTCCTTGCAAGGAATCATTCAAGTCAACACTAATCTTGGTGAAACTCAAAAGATTTACCTCTCCAATCCGACTCAAAGCACGTGCAACTCGGTTCAAGCTACCCTTCCTATACTAAATCTCCATATCAAAGTCGTGCATAAGCTCTGCCCATTGTGCCTTCCTCTCTACTTAGGTCTATCACAAATGCACTTGATCGACTCATGGTTAGTCAAGACAACAAAGTTGGATCCATACAAATAATGTCTCCAGATTTTCAGTGCGTGTATATACTATAACGGCATACAATTCTTTCTGGAGTATGCCACCTGACCTGGCCATCATCAAGCTTCTAGCTTTCTAATGCCACAGGTCAATCCCCCTCGAACAAAGCAACCCTTGTCGCATAATCAGTGGCAGCAGTCTCAACTACAAATGGTTTGCCAAGATCCGGTAAGGCCAAAATAGGTGCTTCGTTCACCTTGAGAGTACGAAGAGCCTCGTCAAGCCTCTCATTCGAGGTAATAGGGCTATTGGACTTTTGTCTCATCCTCTAAGAAGGTTCGTGAAAGGAACAATCGGATTTGAATAACCCTTCACTGACTTTTTAAGAAAGACAACGAATCTCAAGAATGACGAAAGTGGATAGCTATTCTTAATCGTAACTTTATTTAACTTTTTATAATTTACACACCGGCCAAGTACCGTCTGCTGGTACAACAAGTACATGGGTTGGTACAGAAATTAGGGCATCTGGTATGGTTGGTATAGCAAGTACAACTCATCATAAAGGGTGCCGGCAGTGAGGGAGAAGTGGTTGCAGCAGAAAAATAGATTGTAACAACGATCTCATATGTATGTATGGATAAGTGTTGGGGAAAACTGCACACATCCTTTTTGATCTCGGTAGCACTCACAATTTTATTAATGCCAAATTGGTGCTGAAATTGGGAGTGGTGACCCGGCCATGTGATCATGTCTACCATGTGAGCCTGGCGGCGAGGCATGGACATATGTGTGACCCAGTCACCTATATCTATTCAAAGTTATTCGGATAGACTAGATTTTTTGTTAATGAATCTAGATAGGGTAGACATTATTATAGGTAAAGAATGGTTTCATAACCATAATGTCTATGTAATCTGGAAGGATCATACATTGTCTTTTTTATTGGAAGATGCTCTAGCTAGTCTCAAGGGTGATTTTGGAGTCCCACCCTCTTCTCTTGTAAACTCTGCAGAACTTCATAATATTATACAGAGTTCGTATTTTGATTATGGAGTGTTCCAATTTTTTCTTGATCCTCTTTTGTGATGATACTTCTGATTTTTAAATTGAGTGAGTGAGATGCTTGGGAGACATGAGAGTTAGAAAGCATTAAAGTAGAGCTCGCTGATGTTTTCCATGCAGAGTTACCTCATGGTTTATCACCCATGTGGTCGGTTGACCTCAGGATTGAGTTGATTCCAAGATCTCGACTTGTGAATATTTCACCTTACAGGATGAGCCAGTTGGAGGAGGACTAGATTGCAAGACAATTGTCGGAATATCTTAGGGTGGGACAGTTTACTAGAGTAAATTCCCTTGGGAACCTCTAGTGCTTTTGACGTATAAAAAAGACGGAACTTGGAGGATGTGTGTCAACTATAAAATGTTGAACAAAGCTTCAATCAAGAATAGACACCCCGACTTGTGGCTTTTGAAAGCAAGAAGCTCGATAATACCTAGGTGAGATGGCATACTCAGGAGAAAGAGTTATTCGCGGTTATTCATACATTTAAAATTTGGAGACATTACTTGTACGGATCCAGATTTGTGGTCTTGACCAACCTGAGTCCATCAAGTATTTCTGTTATAGACTCAAGTTGAGGGGGAAGAAGGCGCAGTGGGCAGAGTTGATGTAGGATTTTGATATGCAAATTTGGTATAGATTGAATAGGATTGCAGATGCTTGAGTCAAATTGGGGAGGTAAATCTTTTGAGTTTCATCGAGATTGAGTCTGACCTTTATAATCGATTCCCTGAGAGGGCTACGTGAGACCAATATATATTTTGGGCGGTTTTGGCAATAGGTTGAGGTATGGAGCTCCATTATTCCATTCCACCCGTCAAAGTGGTTGGAGGTCAGTATCTTATTCGGAAAGGGGGGGAGGGGGGGTGTTGTTCTGAAACAATAGAGTTGCATGCCGGATAGTGCTGAGATTAGGAGGAGGATCCTTTACGACAGTCATAGCGCTCCTATAGCAGGTCATCTGGGTGTACAACGAACCTATGATTTGGCAAAACATATGTTTTATTGGCCCAAGGTAAGGGCATAAGTCCAGAACTATGTGGTAAAGTGCAACCAATGTTAGGTGAACACTGTTGAGCGCCTTAGGGTTGGAGGAGTGCTACATCCTCTAGATATCCCTTATAGTAAATGGGAGAGTATCACCAGTTTACTACGCACTTGCAAAGGGCATGATGCTATTGGGGTGGTGGTAGAGAGATTGACAAAGATGGCAAGATTTTTACCGACAATGAAAACAGTAACATCTCTTGAATAAGCACAACAATTTGTTGAGCAGCTTTTCAGGTTATATGGTTTATCTTGTGACATAGTGAGTGATAGGGACTCTAAGTTTATTGGACACTTCTGGCAGCTAGTCTTCCAAAAATTGGAGACCAAGTGAGTTTAAGTTCCTTTGATCATCTTCAGTCTAACAGGCTAATGGAGAGGGTGAATTAGGTTTTGGAGGATATGCTTCGTGCATACGTCTCTCAGACTGGGAGAGGTACATCTTGATGGTTGAGTTTTCCCATAACAGTGCTAAGCATGCAGCCATTGGATACAGTCCGTTTATGTTGATGTACGGATACCAACCTAGATCTCCGGTAGCTATGGGACTTAAGGGTATTTAGATTGATGCGGATAGGAATTTCCTTGCATCTCCAAGCATCTGTGTTCATCCCTAGGGGGTATCAATATAAAAGTGCTACCCTGCTCTTCCAACAACTCTTACACCGGGGCCTCAGTGATATCCTCTTGCACGTCTTCTCTCTCCAAATACCATCCTTCCTGTAGAGAGAAATAGACCAGTGTGTCATCCTCCCCCTGTGGTGTGGCGGGAGGTGTTCCACTTACATGGACTTTCAAAGAGGATCGTCTAGGACACAGATCCAAAGTTCACTCGAGTGCTATGAGTTGGAACAAAGTTAATAGTGTCACCATTTGGCCACCCAATTGGTCCACGCGTGCTTTCTTATCATGTATGTACATTGGACTGGTATCCATGGCAGTTGTATATGCCGGGGATTGATGCCACTCATGTGATACTATGGACTTGGCTTTCCGTTGGGACTTGTGCCTCCGTGTACATGCCCGGAAATGCTTTGCGGATTGGTATTCCATTGGGTCTGGTACCTCGTGTACTTGCCTGGAGCACGTCTATTTTGGTATAGTCTCATGAACGGGGATTGTCAATACCAATGCTGCATTACATTGCATCTTTATGTGCTTGCTTGCAATTGAAATTGCATGCTGTTTTCATGCTTGCTTGACCAATGTGTAGTTCCGGGTAAGGGGATGCCCGCCCGCGAACCGTGCGTGTGAAACTGTGCTGACATGGTTATGTGGCATGTGACAGGTGGTAAGTATTGGTCATAAACCTAGCCTTAGGAGTTAGCACTAATTTATAAGTGAGTGTGTATGCACTTCATTAAGTTTTGGGCGACCAAAACTCACTTATAAATTCTGACCAGCTCAGCGTTCACACATTGATGTCCCGAGGTGGACATAACCCAATGTCCACCGCCCAGACCTTATCCCCTTTGTACAAAGGGAGTAACTAGCCATGTGTCCACTCTAGCTTGCTCCACAAAGCACCTGCCTGCCACCTACACTGGACAACTCACCACCTCACTCCTCCTCCTCTCTCTAGAGATTGCCGCCTCCTCCATGAGGGCTGGTGGGCTGCATTTTCTGCACTTTCTCCTTCCCAACTCCATTTCCAAGCTTGCTAAGGTGTTTCTCAAGCTTCTAAGAGTGTTTCCGGATGCTAATCACTCTCCTATACACTCCCAATGACTGAAATTCAGCAAAACCGCTCTCTTTATTGCTGTAATTTCTGGTCTTTTTGCTGAAAACCCTAATTTCAGCCCTCCTTTCTCAAGTTGAACCATAGGGGAAGCTTTCCCAAGGTTCCCTTCATCCTCTTGAAGACTTTTGTCACAAAGAAAGGCGACAAATCAAAGATCTCAACACTCCAAGGACTTCCATCGTGAAGACTTTCGCTGTCATCAACTCTACTTGCTATTGAGAAGCTTTTATGCTTAAATATGGAAGCAAGTAGTAGGAGGGAGGAACCGGATTACAAGATCACATACCATGTGTAGTGTTTTCTTGTCCTATGTGCTCTCTTGCAGATTGTTGCTACCATGTGTTGGTGGAACAATAGAGAGCAGATGGTAGGGAACATGGGCACTTGAGAGGGTAGTGTGGATTGCAAGTCTACATTGACAACCACTTGTTTGAAATACTGTATTCATAAGCATTGGTATGGAAATCTGGTCAGGAATGCCCATGATACTATGTACTTGATTCTCCCAAGATCAATATACTTTATTTGAGGGAGGGGTCAGCCGTTCCAGCTCATTACGTGTCTATTGTCAATTCAGCAATTTACTTCTTGTATTTGAGCAAGTGTCCATCAAATTTTAGTGTATTTAAGTGTATTGATTAGCATTGTGTTCAACCAAGTTACATTGGTATCAGAGCATACGGTTCTCTTTCACTTTTATCGTGAGAGACGATCACCGTGAACACTAGCTGTCTCTACACTTAGAACATTATGGATAGCCATACAATGAATGTTGGAGATGCTAACACAAGAGGCAGGGACAATGAAATGCATGCTTCCAATGCTTTACAGGATGAGCAAACTCATGTGGTACACAATAGGGAACATGAATATGTGGGACAGCCGTCCCATGGCAAAGAGAAGATGCAGGAAGAAGAGTCCATAGTCTTGAGGACTGAACTTACTCGTATGCAAGCTCTTCTCCATACACAACAAGAAGAATTGAACCTCTACCGTCGCGAGGATCCATTGGTACATAACCGTTTGAAGGCCAAGAAAGCTGAATCTTATATGGATTGAGGATGCGTATGCAGAAAAGGAAACCATCCCACATGTCTTGGAATCCCCACAGGTGTCCGAACAAGAACTATGTCTAAGAGGATGAATCTCCATGCTACGGGAGAGGAACAATCAGTGACTTCACGCCATACAGGAACACCTTATGTAGCCCGTGAAGGATACAATGTTTATGGCAGTGGTCAAAATGTATGTCAAATGCCATTGCCGGCTGAAAATGTGCATGCAAAACACATGCAACATGGGCTGCAATTTTCTGTTGGTGCAGGTATTCTAGGTCTCTCTCATGCCACTCATGCCTTCGAGTGTGCTCGTGAGGGAGATGCTATGGCTGAAAATGTATCAATGCATGTTGAGGGTCCAGCCATGCCTCATGCTTACAGGGCACATGTATCTATGCCTTATGCATCACCTTTTGGTCCTAAAATGATGCCAGTCACAGGGGTTGTCCCAATGGACAAACATGGGGGAAAACATGTTGAGATGTAGGCATATGCATCAAAGTCTCGTGACTTCAAAGCCGGAGACAAATCTGTGACGTTTGACACGTATCATGGGGAATATGATGCATCAAAGGCACTTGCTTTTATTGCCCAGTTTGATATTGCTTTCAGTGATGAGGATTTCACTCAGAAATCCATGATCGGGCATGTAAGCATGTTCATGAAAGGCACTGCTGCCCATTGGTGGCTCACAGAGAAGCTCTCACCGAGGTCATGAGGTCATGCCATTTTTTGGCAAGTTGCACATACACATTCAAGGCTATGTGGATCATGAGGATTTTCTTGTGGCGCCTTTGAATGGTTGTGATGTATTGCTTGGAAAGCCTTGGCATACACGTATTGATCCGTGCAAGGCTTAGAAGACCAACAGGATCACCTTCATGCAGAAAGGCCGAGAGCATGTAATTGATGCTGGTGAAGAGGGTGATACCATTCCCCTTGTATCTCATGTACAAATTAAGAAAGTAATGAAAAAGATTGTTTTTGCGTACTTGATTTTTGTACGAGATCATGTTGAGAAAAATAATGTACATGTAATGGTAGGCTGAAATTTTTGCAAGAGCACAATGATTGTTTTGCTGATGAGTTACCAAATGAGTTGCCACCCGTACGACCGGAAGATCATCGCATCGATCTTGTGCCGGGTAGCTCACCACCTAATAGGTCAGCATATCGTGTAAGTGCATCCCAAAAAGAGGAGATCATGAAGCAGGTGAATGAGCTTCTTGGGTTCAGCCAAGCTCTTCCCCATATTGTTCACCCGTCCTCTTGGTTCAAAAGAAGGATGGATTCTTTCGTATGTGTGTGGATTATAGAGCTTTGAATAAGCTTACCATCAAGAATCGGTTTTCGATTCCACACATAGATGACATCCTTGACAAGTTGGATGGATCGGCATGCTTTAGCCAAATTGATCTCAAGAGTGGGTATCATCAAGTGCGTGTAGTGCTTGAGGATGTACACAAAACTGCTTTCAGGACAGCATTTGGGCTTTATGAGTATCTTATTATGCCTTTTGGTCTTACAAATGTCCCGGCAACATTCAATAGAATGATGGATCGTATATTCCGTGGGTATAAAAAATTTACAGGTGTCTTCTTTGATTACATCCTAGTCTTCTTGAAGACCGAAGAAGAGCATAAAGCTCATTTGGCCATTGTTTTTGAAGAACTCTGTAAGCATAAACTCTTCATAAATGCAAAGAACAATGAGTTCTTCTTGTCAGAGATACATTATCTTGCGCATATTGTGTCCAAAGATGGAATGCGGATAGATCCTACAAAGATTGATGCAATTTGGAATTGGCCCGAATTGAGTTTGGTGCATGAGATCCGTAGTTTTCTTGGATTATGCTCTTACTACCGCAGGTTCATTTGGCACTTTGCATGCATTGTTTCTCCTTTGCATGATTTGACAAAAAAGAAGGCCGTGTTCAAATGGACTAATGTAGAGGGATACATTCCTCAAATTGAAAGATGCAACTACTCATGGTCCAGTGTTGATCATTCCGGTTTTGCAAAAGCCTTTTAGTGTGGAATGTGATGCATTTGGAAATTGCATAGAAGCTGTCCTTAATCAAGAGAGACATGCCGTGGCTTATGAGAGCCGTAGATTGCATGATGGAGAGCTATCTCTTGGCATTTATGAGAAAGAGCTCTTGGTTGTAATTCATGCACTTACTATATGGAAACATTACCTTCTTGGGGTTGATTTCACTGTGAAGACAGATCACCAGAGTTTGAGGTATTTTCTTACCCAAACTAAGTTGTCAGAGAAGCATATGAGGATGGCCAATTTCCTCTCTATGTTTCATTTTCAGATCTTGCATACCCCAGAAAAGAAGAATATAGTGGCCAATGCATTGTCACGAAAGCCGTATGTAGCAGCTATCTCGGTTGCCTCTCATGGGGACTTGTCTTCCATGCATGATTTGTATCATACGGATGCTGATTTTGCCACTATTTGGGCTAATTTGATGGCTGGTCATGCACATGCCTCATATGTGATCAAAGAGGGTTATCTCATGAAAGATAATTACGTATGTGTGGTGTCTGACATGAGGCAAAAGGTTTTGGATGAGTGCCATGCTTCTCCATATGCTGGTCATAGAGGCATAATGCCTACTACGCACATGATTGAGCGGTATTTCTTTTGGCCAGGTATGCGGAAGAACATAGAGACACATGTATGTGCATGTATCACCTGTCAAAAGGTAAAATTTGATAGACAAAAGGCACCAGGTTTGCTTCAGCCATTGCCTATTCTCACGCAGCCATGGGAAAGTATTACAATGGATTTCATTATGGACTTGCCACGGACCCAACAGGGTAATGATGCAATTTGGACAATTGTGGACAGGTTTAGCAAGCAAGCTCACTTCTTGCCGGTCAAAAAGACCATAAAAGCTGAGCATATGGTTAAAATATATCTTGCACAAGTGTTCAAGCATCATGGAATACCGAAGTCCATTGTGGGGGATAAGGACTACAAGTCTCTTTTGGCAGGCCTTATTTGATAATATGGGCATCAAATTGGACTTCTCTTCAGCTTATCACCCTCAAACGGATGGGCAAAGTGAGGCTGCAAATTCAGCCGTGTTGGATCTCTTGAAATGTTATGTGGCGGATCAGAAGTCTTCTTGGGAGAAGTACTTACCGCTTGTGGAATTTGCATACAACACGGTGCATGCATCTACGGGAAAGGCCCCGTTTGAGATTGTTTATGGTAAGGTGGTTTTGCCACCCATCCTTTGCACAAAGCATGAGATATTTGCAGCTGATGAGTATGTAAGAGACTTGAATATTGCTTTTGCTCAGGTGCGGATAGCCATTGCAAGGTCACAAGACAAGCATAAAAAGGCTGCCGACAAGCATAGAAGGCAATTGGATGTTAAAGAGAATGATTGGGTATTGCTGAAATTTGAGAAAGCAAGACTTGCAAAGAGGCCTAGCAAAGAGGGTGCATATCCTAAGCTTGCAACCAGGTACTATGGGCCTTTTCGAGTGATCGAGAAGATCAATGAAGTGGCTTTCAGATTGGCATTACCTAGTCATTAGCACATACACAATGCTTTTCATGTGAGTCTCCTTCGCAAGTATGTAGGGCCGGAGCCCAGTGAGACGGTCATTGAGGATCCACCAGAAGTGGATGAGCTTGAGGAGATCTTGCAGCTAGAGCAGATTGTGTATCACAAGGGACGCAAGCTTGTTGCAGGCAAAGTTGTGAGGCGTTACCTTGTGAAGTTTAAGAACTATCTTCCCATTGATGCTTAATGGGTCGATGAAGAGTTTTTCAGAGATTTTCAGAGATTGCCCCCATGTGCTTCAAACATATTTGGATGCTTTTCAGTTGCGGACAACTGTTTAGAAGCCGGGGGGGGGGATGTCACCATTTGGTCACCCAATTGGTCCACCCGTGCTTTCTTACCATGTATGTACATTGGACTGGTGTCCATGGCAGTTGTATATGCCGGGGATTGATGCCACTCATGTGATACTGTGGACTTGGCTTTCCGTTGGGACTTGTGCCTCCGTGTACATGCCTGGAAATGCTTGGTGGATTGGTGTTCCATTGGGTCTTGTACCTCGTGTACTTGCCTGGAGCACGTCTATTTTGGTATAGTCTCATGAACGGGGATTGTCCATACCAATGTTGCATCGCATAGCATCTTTATGTGCTTGCTTGCAATTGAAATTGCATGCTGTTTTCATGCTTGCTTGACCAATGTGTACTTCCGGGTAAGGGGACGCCTGCCCGCGAACCGTGCGTGTGAAACTGTCTGTTGACATGGTTATGTTGCATGTGACAGGTGGTACGTATTGGTCATAAACCTAGCCTTAGGAGTTGGCACTAATTTATAAGTGAGTGTGTACACACTTCATTAAGTTTTTGGCGACCAAAACTCACTTATAAATTATGACCAGCTCGGTGTTCACACACACTGATGTCCCGAGGTGGACATAACCCAATGTCCACCGCCCAGACCTTATCCCCTTTGTTCAAAGGGAGTAACCAGCCATGTGTCCACTCTAGCTTGCTCCACAAAGCACCTGCCTGCCACCTACACTGGACAACTCACCACCTCACTCCTCTCTCTAGAGATTGGCGCCTCCTTCATGAGGGTTGTTGGGCTGCATTTTCTGCACTTTCTCCTTCCCAACTCCATTTCCAAGCTTGCTAAGGTGTTTCTCAAGCTTCCAAGAGTGTTTCCGGATGCTAATCACTCTCCTACACACTCCCAATGACTGAAATTCAGCAAAACAGCTCTTTATTACTGTAATTTCTGGTCTTTTTGCTGAAAACCCTAATTTCAGCCCTCCTTTCTCAAGTTGAACCATAGGGGAAGCTTTCCCAAGGTTCCCTTCATCCTCTTGAAGACTTTTGTTGCGAAGAAAGGCGACAAATCGAAGATCTCAACACTCCAAGGACTTCCATTGTGATGAAGACTTCCGCTGTCATCGACTCTACTTGCTATTGATAAACTTTTATGCTTAAATATGGAAGCAAGTAGTAGGAGGGAGGAACCGGATTACAAGATCACATACCCTATGTAGTGTTCTCTTGTCCTACGTGCTCTCTTGCAGATTGTTGCTATCATGTGTTGGTGGAACAATAGCGAGCAGATGGTAGGGAACATGGGCACTTGAGAGGGTAGTGTGGATTGCAAGTCTACATCGACAACCACTTATTTGCAATACTGTATTCATATGCATTGGTATGGAAATCTGGTCAGAAATGCCCATGATACTATGTACTTGATTCTTCCAAGATCAATATACTTTATTTGAGGGAGGGGTCGGCCCTTCCGGCTCATTGTGTGTCTCTTGTCAATTCAGCAATTTACTTCTTGTATTTGAGCAAGTGTTCATCAAATCTTAGTGTATTTAAGTGTATTGATTAGCATTGTGTGTAACTTGGTCTTAGTGTGTTTAAGTGTATTGATTAGCATTGTGTTCAACCAAGTTACAGACAGCCACACCGCGAGTGTGAACAAAACTATAACCACTATGCAGCAGTATTATTGTCAGGAGCATCAAATCCTTTGGGAGGAGTTTATGCCATCAATGATACAGAGTACGATTTTGGCCTATGTATGCAGACTCCCACATGTATCCCGATACCTTTGGTAACTCTCTCAAGGCTTCGTTGTGTTGCATGTAGAAAACCATATCCTCGTCAATGTAAGAAGCTTTCTAGGTCATACTATAAAGTACCATTGCAATTCCATTTAGCCATGTGTAATGTATCTACCATGTGATATATCGTCTATGAGAGTTTTTTTAATGTTTACGAAAGACACGAAGGATCTATTACACAAAAGTAGTGTGTGATCTGTGAGTAAACTGTAAGGCAACAAGACATGAAAGGGAAACACTTACTACCCGAGAGAGAGAGAGAGAGAGAGAGCATGCCTCTGATGACCCATCTCGATAAGACATTTTTTGATATATTTTGCAGGTTGCATTAAGTGCAAGCCTAGGGGTTTCTGAGCCTGATCTAATGAATATAATGAAAGCAACCCTTCACACGCATAGTGAGTGGTTCAAGCTTCAGATGTGTGCAGATCCTTTTGCAGATATCTTAAACATAAATGCCCTTAAGGATACAGAATCTGCAAGTTTAGGATGCTTGTGCGGAAATATCTTTCCGGAAACCAGCACCATCAGCTCTAAACTGGGTGCAAGTAAAATTAGCTCCCTACCCAATGATGGGAGCTTGCCTCAGCAATCAGATGCATCTAGAGATGGAGCTCTTTTTGATGATAGTTCAATTTTAACAGTCATGGTAAATATAAATATTCTTTTTGGCAGCAGATTTGAGTCATTCAACCACGGTTTCATTTTGATCTCTCTCATAATTTCACTGCAGGAATGGATGGCACTTGCAAGAGGGGATGCAATACAGCTTCTTGCACAATATGATGGGAGTGTGGAAAATGTGTTTGAACATGTGCTGTCATGATATGTGTTTGGATGTATCAAGGGTGGAAACATTTGGACACTGGCTGTAAAGGCTTCAATGCCTGCGGTGTTCTGATGGCAGAGGACACTAAGTCCACTTACAGCTGAGGTGAAAAAGGGGATTCAAATGATAAATTTTGAGATGACAACATGAAAAGTTCTAGTTGTGTTAGCCCTAACTTGATTTCTGTCCCGATGCCTTGACATGGGCCGGACATTTAATCTGCAACAGCTAACCCTGCTCTGCCTGTTGGTTGTGCCTAAAATTTGTAAAGATAGAAATTGTTAGGTAACGCAAGCTTGTTTGCACAAGGCCTTTTTGCAAGCTCATCACATGCGGATTCATCCAAGTAGTGTGGAAAATTTCCCTGGAAAGCATGAAGAGGAGGGTTAATTGTTGGTGTTAATAGATAATCCAGTCAAAAATCGTTGTCCGAACTGGCCACGGCTTGGAAAAGCTTTGATAGTTGAGACAGCCCGTTACTTAGAAAAGCTTTGATAGTTGAGATACCAGGGATTCTGTTAATTAAGTGCTTGCGAGGGCAAGATTTGTGGTACAAGCGAATTCACCAACGTTCTTTTTTAATCTTTTTGGCTAGTTTTTAAATGCGTTCTTTTTTAATCTTTTTGGCTAGTTTTTAAATGCAGTGTATGCAGGGCAACGGCAGTTTCCAAACGGAGGTAGTCTCAATCGGGGTGTGCTTTGTAGCACGCAAGCCATGTAGTCTGGTAGATCATATCCTACACGTTCCCAAGCAAGAAGCATTCCAAGATTCAAAGAGCTTCTCTCACCCCACAGGTTTCTTCAACCCTTGCGTGGTCGACCACAAGCATATAATTTGAGTGACATGAAATCCCACTTTTCACACAGGAAAGATTTTCACTCACGTTGGGAAAAGAAAGCGAGGTAAGGATAAGGGTTAATATTACGGTGTTTTCTGATTGCTTGCAGTTTATGATTATGTTTTCCACGGCTTAGGCCTTGTGCATTCGTTCTGAAGAATAAGACATATATTGCTTATTATTTATTCACTCTAAGACTCTCTTTTTTTTTTTGAGGGTGCTCGTTTTTTATTTTTTCATATAAACCTCAGGCACACTAAGGGGTGAAACCTTAGTAATAACCTTGGGCAAATTTAAATATTAAATTATATTATTAGTAATGACCCCACTGCATGACAAAACCACAACATACTAAAATTTTAAAAATTATAATACTCAGTAAATTAAAAAAATGTTGTAAAATTAGACAGATGTTGTACTGCGAGCCTCCAGTTTGTTGTACTGCGAGCCTCCAGTTTATCGCAGCTAAAATTTAAAAAAAAAATACAAGCTACAAAAACGTACACACGAAAATGTTTTGCTGTGAAAAGTTTACGTCGTACTAAAGCGTAGATCGCAAATAGTTTTTTTTGTATATTGATTAATTTGGTGCTACCGCTTTTTCAAACAGTTGGTATAAGCTTTGAGTAGGATGGCAGAGACGGTCGCGTTGTGTTTTTAGCACAAAGGGAGGGACTACACACGTGAGCAGAGCCCAGGTTATACCTCACTGGAGTCGGCACAAGTCAAGAATTTTTGTGTGTTATAGAGAGAGACTGTGTGACAGCAGCAAGCCGACCATCCTCTCCAACGCCCAGGACCATCCTCTCCAACGTCGAAGGCCATCGGACCAGCCCCTCCGTGATCGCGTCTTGTCCACCCATTGCCCTCTGCTCCCCCCCCGCCCCCCCCCCAAGATGCGTGCAAGATGCGTTCGTTGCCCACAAGCTTCTCCTATCGGTTTCCTTGGCTCTCTCTGTAGCATCATTGAAGGCATGCTCGATCTACTACTAATATAATCACACGATTAAAAGTTGGCGCCTGCACTCTCCTCCTCCATCGCCTTGCACCTGGCTTCTTCAGAGAGTGCCCTCGCTCGAACCTCCTCACGCGACTCCTTTATTGTACCTGTAAGGCATCGAAATAATGGCTAGATGGCTTCCATGCAGTCCACTTGTATGTGCGCATGGCAACGCGTGGGTAGTAAGCTGATTTGCCAAGACTTGTTTCTAAAATAAAACAGGTCTTTGAACCTTTTTAAAATTTTCCAAAACTCAATTTTACTAAGGTTAAATAATAAAGCAACAAATTAATTAATAGGGAAGAAAAAAACATTTTGGGTGCTTATTTGCCAAAATCCACAACAAAAGAAAATGACAAGCATAAACTATGATGGATTATGTTAGCATGTTTAAAATGTCCTTGCTTTTTAATGGCTACTTTACCATCCCCACTGGCTTTTGAAGTCCTGTGAGCTGGTGGTCGTGTGGCATGTCTTTGATTCTTGTAATTTGCCTATTTTGCAATTAAAAGTTCTTTTGGCACCCAACATTAGCTGTCTTTTTCATGTGAAAGGCGTGGAGAGGCTTCTTGTTGTTCTTGCTGTAGGTTCTTCTTCTTCTAGGTTGCCCTTCTTGGGTTAGTGGAGTGGTAGCTAGGTAGTCAATTGAGGTGACCATTATTTGGTTTAGTAGTCATGGATCTTAAATAGGACTTCACTTTCCTTAAAATTGATTTGAAAATTCTTATGACAAATTGGGATGTTCTTACATCCTTTAATCTTGAAACAACATGGGCCTAGTAGACTTGGGCTTACACAACTTCATATACTAGACTAACATCTTGTTTGGTAATGCTAGTGCCATATTCCAAGTCAATGGAATTCTCTTTGATGGTTTTCCTTGAAGGAGGTCTACTAGGCAAGGCTACCCCTTTGCACCACTCCTTTTGCTATCGATGCAGATGCTTGAACTAATTTGTGTAGCAGAAGCTCCAAGCGTGAGAATCAAGTCATTAATTATCTTGGTAATAAAGGGCATGTGGCACTACAACAATTTTAAATGACATCCACAATGATTTTAGCTCAATTTACCTTATGCTTCAATATATCATGTACTACCTTTGGTTCTTGCACCAACCACACTCAAAATTGGATTCATCCCCCCTCCAAATATTCTACTTGATTAGGGTTGTCAAGTTATACAAGAAGAGCAAATATTCATGCTTCTTAGAATCCCCATGGGATTTAATGTATCTTTATATTAGAGATGACAATGGGTTATGTCTTAGACTTAAAGCTAAATTTGGAATGCATGAATACATTGTGCGGAGATGCTCTGTTTTCAAATTTATGTAATATTGTCAATGATATACTTTCTTTCTTGCCAAAAGTCCTCTAATATAGATATTGATAATTTGAAAGCTCTTAGAAGGAGGTTTCTTTAGACTAGTGGTTCTCCTAAATGTGTTGGAGGACTGAGTCTCTTAGATGTGGAACTCTTGGCCAATAGATTAACTGCAATATAGATAAATTGGACTCCACATTTGTAGTCTATTTGCAAAGAGGAATACTAGTGCATTCTAAAACTACTAACCCCTTTCTACAATTCTTTTTCACCTAGTTACAATCAAAGTAGTTGGGAATGAGCAGTTCAAAAGTATTTGGAAAGCTTGGCAAAACATCAAATACTTCAACAAATGGAACGTTTTTTCTCCTAGAAGGCAAACTAATGTCTTCCATGACTTGATTTGGTTTTAAGCTTTGTGGGAGAAAGAATTTCCCCTTTAGGCTATCAAAGCATTTCTTCTCAAGAAGAAAGGAGTTTTTCTTTGGGCTAACATGTGCGACTTAGTTAAACACAGATGGATGAGATGGAATGGGATTTAAACCATGTATAACCTTTCTCCTTTTGATAGAGAACTAAAGGTCTTATGGGTTGGCTGTGATCCTTGCTAATATTAGAGAATCTTTTTAGTTTACGGACTTTTGCAAGATCAACCAAATCAATTAAACCTTTAGTCTTGCTCCTCCCCATAACAATTTGTAGAGGCATAATTAGAGAATAGGGATCTGCTCTAACTCCAATATCGTCTTGGGAAACTTTCATTGGGTAGCTAGTTTTGTTGCTTTCTCCCATGAGCATTGTCAATACGGGTTCTCTTGTGAGCGTTGCACTACTAGTCTCTCACCATGTGATTAATAAGAAGATTAGCAAGAGGGTTAGCAAGAGCAAGAAGACTCAATTGCACAATGGAAGAGTATATGAGAGAAACTAATTTATGTACAAGGCCATAAGTCTTTCTACATTTAAATTGACTTATATACAAGGCCACACACTTAAATTGTGGCCAGTTTGCAAGGCTCTTTAGTGGCCTATTGATTATACAATTGTTAATGTCATAATACATTAAGAAGTATATCATTCGGGACCTTATTCTAGCTTGCTACCACACACTCTTGGAGCGAGAATTGCCATAAGTATTCGGTCATACCATTACAGGCTCATGCCTAAGTTATAATATTAGTGGCAACATTTGTTAATCTCAAAATGGTTGAAGATTGCCCCCTTCTTGTCGTCGCTCGCATCTGTAAAAGACTTTGTTAATGGGAGAATTAAGAAGTTGTTTTCACGATACTAATGTTTAATAGTCTGTATTTCTCTCGAAGGAGCTCGGAAGGCTAGTTAGTAAATGCAAAAGTTAGGGGTGGGGACCTTGACAAGTGATTGCATTTTTCATATATTTTTGCAAGCTTTTTCTTTGTTTTTTGTTTATTTTTGTTCACTTTCTTTTTTGGCAATCACAAGTAATGTTGTAATGTTTTAATTCTGAGGTTACACTAAGGCATGTTAGCAATGGAGGAGAAGAGATATAGGGGATCCTAAGGAATGTATACACATTTATCAAAATGAAAGTTTGAATCTTAGTTCCACACTTGATAGTGCAACACTGTGAGATCTTCTTGCTTGTTAGTTTTTCCTGTTAGATCATTCTCAGCTAAACTTGAGGAAGACCTATCCTTGTATACTTTATGCGATGTGCTTTTTAATTTTAAGTTCTCTTACAAGTAAATGCACAATAAAGTGCATAAAGGCGAGTTAATAAAACTCTCATTATTTATATCTACTGCTGAAGTCAAGACCATTGGAGAGGAATGAAAGAATTAGATTAGCTTGCAAGGCTAATGAAAAGCCTTCTTCACCTTCTCAAGAGAGGAATGTGGAGGTTGTTATTTGAAGAGGTTTGTTACTGGCGAGACTTGAGTGAAGGGCAAGTTTTGTGCCTGAAGGTTTCAAAGAAATCCAGGCGATGGGTCATGCCATCCTGCCACTATTGTTAGCTGGTTGAAACTAAGAATGACAAGTCAATGAACTTACCTATTGATGTGGCTTGTTATTTTGATGATTTAGGTGCTTTGTAGATTGTTATCATGTTCTTGTTTGTTGGAGATTCCTTTGGACACTTCACCACCTGCTACTCCACCCTGGTGGAGGAGATCCCCACCTGCCTCTCCAACTTTGCCATCACCCCCCTCATCTCCCAAGCTAGCCCCACCACCAACCTCTCTTGGTGACGTCCTCAATGGACTCCCCCAAGGCCTCAACCTTGCAAGCCGAAAATCACCCCTTTCTCCCACCGCACATCTTAGAAGAGGGTGATATCTTGAATCCCTTGTCTAGAACAACAGCAAATGCACTTCCCTGCCCACCCATTCAACAAACATAATCCTCTCGATAGGATAGAAATTGACCGTGCCCTCATAATATTGGACCAAACGTAATGCCTAGATTCTACCCTTGGCACTAATAGGATCACTGATCGCCTTGACTTTAGCCTCATCAAGTTTTATCTAAAGTAAAGTTTCAGCAGTGGTCTAGATCTCATCGTAAAATGGGATAGTGGAGGATATAAGCAACCACCCCAATCACCTATGATCTTATGGGCAAACAAGTTGTGTGGCGACGTCGGTATCTTTTGAAGGCCAAATATTCGAAGGTGTGCTGCTATGCTTTGTGGTATCTCAAGATAAGCCCACTTTACTTTCTAATTGAACACAGATGGGCATGGGACCTTTTTGAGAAGGAGCTGGAGAAGAATCCAAAACTACAGTTCAACTTTCAATGGATTCCTTTGCCCCTACCACCCCTTGTCCTAACTAAATAATGGACGCTTCGCACTATGCACAAGTTTATCTAGGATTATAAAGTTGTGTTGGACCCAGATATGGTGGCCACCATCCGCTTTTTCACGCTCATCATTTTGTCCTTTTGGTGGAATTCCTAGAATGGTACACATTAGTCGATGAAGGGAAACAAGACATGTCCTTTGATAGCATGCCAACAAATACTCGGCTCCTATACAAGCGAGTAAAATGGATGCAAGGTGGTGCATGCTCACTTTTGAGGATATGTTAGAGACTACCTTTTAGACATTCTACAAAACCTTCCATTGAACCACCCAGTACACGACGTCTCACTTTGACTTCTACTGGAACTTCAGCGGCTTCTACCACTAGCCTCCCATGGAACATCATTGCTAATTTTGAGGAGGACGAAACCGTGATTAGGGAGGGGGTATGTTAACCACATTGGCTATCATTACTCCACATTGGCTATCATTACTCCACACGTGTGACTTAGGTAATGTGGAAAGATAGTCAAAACACTGAGCTTATGACTTGTGTAATGCCGGTGATGTACATTTATGCTAGGAAATTAGCCTAGACTAACTTATTGGCCCCAAGGTATTAGTTGGGTGGTCGAGCATTGTATATAATACATTTTAACTAATGAGAAGACACATAATCCCATTCTTCTTGCTCTTATGATTGAGTTTCTTGTATGCTTTTCTCTTGTTCCTTGAGGTGGTTTCCATAGTGTTATACTTTCAAGAGCAAGATGGAGAGGATGGATTGGAAGCCGTACAAGCTAGAGATCAATCAATATACGATCCACTTTATTGCAAAATGTACTATCATCTCCATGTTGTGCATGTGAGAAGGAAACATGGTTTAGCTATGGTAGTAACAACCCATTCATGCTCCAAAATCAAATATGCATCCAATAAATACTCAAATATTAAAAATAAACTTGCACTTTAGGGCTTTAGATTGGATATAGATTGTCTATTCAAATTATCCCAAAGATGGCATGTTAATGTCCTTCATGCATGGAAAGCACTCATGAGCTTATAGTGCAGGCTAGCCCAACAATTCCCATAGCTCAAAGATCATGAGATTATGTTCATGCCATGGATAGCTTTGAGCTTGTATTGTTTTAATTTCTTTGGCCATTATAGCTCAAATTTTTATTCCAGATTAGGGTCAAGCTTAGGGGTTTCAAAATTTTTTAGGGTATTGTAAAAATGCCCTTAGTGTGCCCAAGATTGCAAGTTGCATGGATTAATTAATTGTACCACTCCTATTGGTGCCACCAAGAACAATTTCTTCTTTAAGGGTCCGGAGACTAGTGATAGATATACGAAGAGCTTTCACAACTTCCCACGGTGTGGCCCACTAATCATGCTTGAACAATGGAAAGAGCGATAATTCGTTGGGTCTAAACCGATCACTCACTCTTTCCCACTGCTTACTTCGCTTTAGGGTGGAGGAACCACACTAATCCATCTCGAACTCCATGCCTGAGAGATACCAGAATATCAACGACCTTCAAGGGAAGCAGAAAAGGCTTGGCATACCTATTCTTAATTGTGATCTTTTGGCTCTTCAAATTATGGATAATTCAGTGGGTCAATGCTTGAAGTCACTGCTCCCCAAGTGAAACCTCGGAACACGAAGTAGTGAAGGCAGCTTTCTGGGTCTCTACACTGAAGCTCGTAGATTGTTACTTCAAGATTTCGAATGGGAAAGAATTTACATTCCATGGTTCCACACATTTTGTGAGTATTATTACTTGGATTTTTTAATTATGCATCACATGTCATCTATCTAGGGACGATTATTTCCTTAAGTATTTGAAGGAGTTACAATGAGCTTGTGTTTTGTGGTTCCACACCACTGCGGCGAGTATTGCTTGTTTAAAATGGCCTAATTTTTTAATTAGTTATCAATTAGTTCTCAAATAGAATTTAGCATTTAGAACATCACAGTCTCCTAGGAGGGATGTCTCTAGGGATGATTATTGGTTGGCCCAAAGATATTTGAGTTTCCTAGGACATGATATTGTGACTAGTGTTGTTTGAGAAATGTGGTGCCACTGAGCACAAGAGTTGGTAGGGAGTGAGTTGAGTAAGCCAAAGAAGGAATTGTCTAGCAGCAATAAGCCACATTGAGCAAAGCTGAGTTATCCCACATGAGCTAGCAAAGCAAAGCTATACCTCCCTCATATAAAAATGGATCATTTTTTAGCGACAACGAAACAAGCTCTCAAGCCTCTTTATAAGTACAAGCCTCAATATTGTAACCTAACTGTTCTTGAGTCTAAGCTTAATTGGTTTAGCAATTAATCATTATGTCTTGGCTTAGGCATCACCAACCTTAGCTTAATCACTAGATTAATATAGGATTAGTACTAATATTCATAGCTATGTACATGTCTGGGATACCCATGTTTCTCAACATGGTATCAAAGCCTCCCTCCCTCCTTTGAGCTTCTCCTATACTCACCACATCATTTGACATGATTATCGACTGTTTTTCTGCTTGTTTGTAACATGTGATTACAATTAGCTCAAACACTCTTAGGGGTGTCTTGTCCATGGTCCAAGCTGCCTATAAATCAAATCTTTTGTGAATTGGTGCAATAGGCAAGGGGCGCGAAGAAAAAGACCAGTCGAAATTCAGTAGATTGGTGCCTGGTTCTCATGAAGAAGCGCTACAATCTATGCCTTGAAGCCTTCAATCTCATCAAGGACAAGCAGCCTATGCAAAAAACTCATAAAATCCTAATCACCAAGCTCAAATTTGGCCTCCAAATTTTGTTACCCTTAATCACTCCAATTAAGTACTAATCACTATCATTAATATATCATTAGTAAAAATTAGGCCAAATTAATGTCAAAATTAGAAAATTAGGATATAAATCTACTATGGGAAGCCCCATGTTGCATCCAAATCCATCTCATCCATTCACATTGCTCAATTAGAGCGCTTTTTTACCACATTTAGTTCACGTTTAACACAGTTTGTAATTTAATAACTTAGATCAACTTGAAATCATCATTACAAGAAAATCAGAGCACATTACCAATCTTGTATGAGAGTAGACACTGCTAGTGAACCAAAACACAAGCTCATTTGGTAAGAGCTTCTTAAATGTCAAGCATTTTGCACCTCAAAGCATCATGTGGGGAGGGGTTAAATCCTTGGGAAATAAAAAATAGGTACACACATGTGCATAAGTAGCAACAACAAAGAAAAGATGCATTAAATACTATCCTAAGCATGCTAAGAGCAAAAATTCATGGAGTGACCGCATCACAAAGAATGAAGCTCACACATAAAACATCAAAAGAAGCAACAAAGCACGAAGCAAAAGCCTCGAGCACAAGTGGTAAAGACAAGGTCTACACTAAAGGTACAATGAAGAAGACAACGTCAAAAGGTGGACATAAAGACAAAGCAAGGACTCAACATGAACATGAAGTTAGCAATGTTAATGGTTTAACATGCTACCTCACAAACACAAAAGAGAAGAACAAGAGAGTGCTTACAAGGGTCAAATCCGGTGATTTGCACTTGGCCAATCCTATTAGGGTTAACTCCTCCTTGATGTGAGGCTGCTAGGGGCTCACTCTACACTCTCTTTGTGTCAACCAAAGAGAGATCCAAGTAAGCTAGGTAGGAGCAAGAGGGAAGGAGCTATGGAGAGCTCAACCTCTACCTCATGCCAATCGTATATAAATAAGACAAGGTGGAGAGCAATGAGAAGGGAGAGCAACACCATTCCTATTCACATACCCCAAAAATAACAAGCATGCAAGCATCACAAGTAAGCAAACTACCATAAGCTCAAAAGAGAGAGAGAGAGAGAGAGAGAGAGAGAGAGAGAGAGAGAGAAGGCAAGGCTCAATTGAGACAAATGGGACTATCCCTTTTCATATTCCATAAAATGTCTTATATATATGAGCTCACTTTTTACAATGGCTGGCCGCCCAATTACAAATGGGGGCCTAAAACTAGTCTTCCTAGTTTAACTAGCTCTATGTGCATCAATTCCTTATTTTGACCGGCATTACATAAGCCATAAGCTCGTTCATCCCTTGTCTTATTTACAATTGGCACTTAGAGCGGTTACAAAAAAGATGGATTACAAAGGTAGTGTGGTAGCCGGGCAAAAGGTCATGTTAACCAGAGTAGTTAACATACCCCCCTCCTGATTGCAAGTCCATCCTCAGGAGTAGTTAACATACCCCCCTCCTGATTGCAAGTCCATCCTCAGGAGTGGTTGAAAAAGCTATCTGTAGTAGACTATGTGCAAACGAAGTCCCATCGCGAGGTAGGAGCGAGAGGGGCACGATAGAAGACGCGGTAGCTCATCCAAAATGTCATCTCCATCGTGTCTTCAAAATTCCGGAGCTACCAAGTAGGCATCGTTCGTAGTAGCCGAACAGCTGCTTGAGTGTGGGCCCTTTGTTGATGTCAAAGGTAAGGCCTTGGGCTCCCTCGAAGTAGTGGTCCCATGTCAGGAGGAATGACTCCAGCAAAGTGATGATAAGGCTGAAAACGCAGATGGTAGCAATCACTGCTAGGTCCGGGACCTTGTTTGGTAATGGCGTGGATGAAATCGTTGAAGCTCCTTACCATGGTTTCTTATGTACTCTGTGGTGACGAGGGCGTGAACTAGGGGAAGTTGAATTTGTAACTTTGGGTTCTTTTGCTGTTCATTGTGGTGGAAAGTTTTCCAAGCCCACCGTCTCTATAGATGGGGCGGTAATCCATCGCTAGGCTGGCTGCTCGCCCATGAGATCAAAGGTGATGGGACGAGCAGCAGGGCGGGTAGTCGGTGTGGTAGCCACCGTGGGTTTCGGGGTGGGTGATCACGCCTCCATGTCATGTGCTTGGCATCAAGGTACGGGCGGAGGAAATGGACGTCGAGGTGGTCGGTGATGCGGGTGATGTGGTGATGTTGGAGCTGTCAACCGAGTAGGATGGCGATGGCCTGCTCAAACTCCGTGCGATCTAGGGGATCATGCCAATTCAAAGGGTTTGGCAACGGGTAAACTTCCTCACGCTCAGATGGTGGTGGTGGGTGGCGAGATCTCCCCTTCTTTGATGAGTGGTGGGGATTGGTGGGTGAGGCGGAGCCAACGACGAGGGTGGAGGGGGTGTCGATGATGAAGGTCGAGTGGTGAGGCTCACGTCGAGGAGAGGTGGAGCGGATATCCCTAAATTGTGTGCATTTCTAAGTTAAGGGATAGTGAAGGTGGCGAGGGGGGTGTGGGTGATGGGGGTGGAGTGGGAAAGTGAAGGGGGGGAGAAGAAGTTGGGGCACCAAAAAGTGAAAGTGTGGAGGTGCTTGAGGGGCATGGTGGGGGTGGGAGTTTTGTGTGAGGAGATGTAAACAAGGGTCCTGACAATGGAGGAGGGGGGGTGGTGATGAAGAGGCTTGTGGGTTTGGAGGTGGCAAGTTGCCCTGCCCATCTGTGCCATCATCGTTGTCGTCGGGGGCAGGGCCAACTGCAGCGGCAACCTAAGGATCGTGGGTGTAGAAGAAATTAACTACAATTGTAGCCTTGGCTTCGCTGAACTCTTATGGAAAAGCAATGTGTGTGTCATCAAACTGGCATATGCCGGTGGCCTCCGTGACCTCGATTTGGGTGAAGTAACGATGGTAGAGAATGAGGAGGCCGGGTGCTGAGTAAGGTGGTAGAGGATCATTGAGGAGGGAGTGTAGGAGTCATGGATGACATGCCAGCAGCCCACGGTGCGGAGGTATTACAGTGCCTGGCTCAAGAGAGGAGGGGGAGATAAGGGTAGGGGTAGACACCATCTAGTAAGGATAATTCAATGAGGTCAGATGGGGCTGAGGGGCAGGGAAACCATATTGAAGCAATAGGCTCCAAGTTGTTAGGGTGGAAGGGGAAGGCTCCAAGTTGCTAGGGTGGCTTGAAGGGGGTGGAAGGGGAGTTCAAAGAAGTCATGAGGGTGTTGGAATGTGATCAACCCCTGGAAGAAAAAATGGGGGATGAGACTTAGGCTATCAAGGGGGATCTTGGAGAGAGAATATGTAAACTATTGGCAGGAGAGGAACTCTTCTGTATAAATATCATGTTGGAGGAGGTGGAGGCGGATGGCTCTTGGAATTGTAGGTCGAGGAGCTGACAAGGGGTTTGAGGGGGGAATGCCAAAATGGGGAGCTCTGGTCTCCATAAGTGCGTCCAGCGTATGATTGATCGAGCTAGATGAAGGGGCTGATGGAGTGGTTGGCGGCTGGGCATCCCGGGCCTCTACCTCTCTGAGCTGCTCATGTAAGTGATGGAGGATGGCCTCTGTTAAGTTTCGGTGCCTTGCAAAATTCGTGGTGGTGCAGGCTAGAGCTTGCTCTACCGTTTGGGCCCGGCTCATGGCCTCCTGATGCAGTCCTTCTATGACAATAAGTTCTTTGTGGACTGTCATGGCCGCTGCATGGGCTTGGTTAACCTGTTTGTTGGAGCTCAATAATTCTAGAAATGGTCGTGCCCAGCTGCTTTGTTTGATGATCATTTTTTTTTTTGCAGCTCCATGAACTAGACATTTGTATGGTATAACTCCTCAGACACTGCTCTCTCATGGGCTTTGGCTAATAACATTTCTCTCAGTGAAATTTGTGCCACTTCTTACTGTTAGGAGATGCAGTGTGTCATCTGTTGGGGATGAGCTCTCGGGCCATATTAGCAAAACCTTCGGCAAAATCGAGCACTAATTTTGGCTAGAGCTAAAACTGCCAGTGCGGGCCCAACGGTATTTTGGGTGTCAGTGGGGCATGAGGGCCCGGCCATGAGGTGGCATTTCTATGAACCTGTCAGGGGGTGTGGTCTCATATAGACTTCTGTGTGAAGGAATTCTACGGCCTTCTTGGCGGCTTCTGCCAGTTGAGATTACTGCTGCCGGCAGCAATCTCTTCCTGTGTGTGGGCTTGGGGCTTGGGGGGTGGCTATGCCTATTCTCTGTAGGTGCGGATTCATGGTGGGGCCTCTTGGTTTTTGGGGAAATGGGAGAGGTGGATGGAGGGTATAAAGAAGAAACTATGGCATCGGGTCCGCTCAACTAGATGGCTGGGGGCATCTCATCCCATCCTATCACGTAATAAAGAACCCTAGTAAGTAATGTTGTGACCACCAACTTGCCCTGAGGGTTGGAGCAGACTGCATCATGGAGCTCCCGGAAGTGGTAGTCGGCCCAATTGACCTACTGGCCCTGATAGTCATGATGGCCGTCATAAAGTAGGCACGTGTATCCACGTCTGAGCCGACGGTGGACATATAATAAGCCCGAGCAATAAATCCAAGAACTCCGATACTGATCATGGCATACACTGTGCCTGAATAACCAAAGACAGGTTTTTCGGGGAGAGTGGAGACGATATAACTAATGATACCAAGTTTCGACGGAATCCTGGTGCACACGAGCCAAGGTTGTCGGACTACATCTACTAAACTTGTCCGTCCACCTTCTCTCGTGAGGAGAAACTGTAGAGCGCGTGTGTTGGCATTACAAGGTCATCCTAGGCAATGTTTCCCCACTCAACTCCATCCTTGTTGGCATTCCCCCGCCGGTACAGACCACGGGTGAGCTTAAGGGCATTAACGAGGTGTACATATGATGGCTGTTACAGTTGTGGTAGTCTAGTGCCTCTCGCACAAGTCCTATGCTGAGATGGACTGGATGCCATCTCCCTTCGATATCCAAAATGATACCTATGTGCTGATTTGCATCATAGGTCTCTGTGAAATGTTATTGCATTGTACAAGTTTGGCCCCCAAGGCTTCAGTGTGGGTAGTCAGCCTAATCCGAGTAGCTCCAACTTCTGGACCACAATTGGTTCAGCTGCAAACAGCTCTATAAATCAAAATCCATTGCAAACTTTAGCATACACTTATGCTTGCATTATGCTCATTGTTCCCTTTCTTCATCAAAATCCATTGCTCCAAATCTTGCAATAGTCATCCAGTAAAGCAATATCATGCTCTCACCAAGGCATAACAAATGCAAAAACCATTAGTTGGTGGCATTCTTTTCTCATTTCTCAATCCAAGTGTTGGCTTCTTTGCATATGTAGGATAAAATGCTTGGAGAAATGTGTGAGAGCATGTAGATGCTAAAGGCAATGTAGGCATTATGCAAAGAAATGATGAGAATCCGTTGATTTGCAATGATTATGTCCTAAACCTTGTTTTCTCCCAAAACCCTAATGTCCTTGGCCAAATTGATCAAGCAATCCTTAATTGTGTAGAGGAGATCAAGGGGCAAAGGATTATGGATTGTTGAAAGCACAAGAAATCCCACCATAAATCCTAAGAAAATTCCCAAAACCTTGTTTCCCAAGAAACCCTAAAATGGTATTCATTATTGCAAAGAAATGGCGGGAGGGTAGAGGAGAGTAGGGGAAAAGAACTAACACCCTGGATTCCAAAATTTTTTTTGTGGAAACCCTAATTTTGGCAAGAAACCCCAAAATCTCCAAAGTAGCTAAGAAACTCTAATTTCTTATCAAGGATGTAATAAGGGTGTCATCAATGGGTGGAAGGGAGAGTATAGGGAAAAGAATAATAATGCTAATTTCTTGAAAATAAGTGAGAAAATCATAATTTGGTGTGAAACCCTAATTTTTGAAACAAGCTCAAATGATGCAAATAAAGTGACAAATGCAAGCAATTTGATCAAATGGAAACTTGTATACCATGTATGAGCCATGATTGATGGTGAGCAACTCCACAATATCATCACAAAGGCGGCGATTTCCATGCTTGTTTACCTAAATAAATATTCACCTTGCATAAGGGGAGAAGGTGGTAGTAGAGGGAGTAGGTGTGAACAAAATTATACCGCAATTTGGGGTATTCTAGGGAGGAGCGATGGAAAGCTTTGTAGCTTGTTCAAAAAACTATCTCCATCATGTCTTCAAAAGTCTAGAGGTGCCAATTTGGCATCTACTGTATGCGCATGTAATACTTGAAGATTTGGGTAGATGGGGAGATATGCGGGGTCGATGATGCAGAGGTGGCATGGGGTGCTACAGTACTCGGCCAGATGTGAGGCTTTAGAAGGAAGGGGTGCCACCAGATTGGTTGTTTACCCATAAGATCAAAGGTGATGGGCTAGGTATCTGGGTTGGGCTACATGGATCCAGGCATCCTGCTTATTAGCATCGATGTAAAGTTTGAGGACATGGATGTCCATGCAGTCTGTGACTTTCGTCAAATGTGTTTGTTGGATTTGGCTGAGCTAAGAAGGATTTGTATTGCCTATTCGAATTTGGTGTGATCCATAGGGTCACACTAGCTGAGGAGATTGAGTGGAGAATCCACCTCATCCTTTTCCTGTGGGGCCTAGGGTAAAATTTCACCTCCCTCTAGTAGGGATTACAGAGGGTTGGGATTCCTGGTGGGGAAGGGTTTTTGATGTTGAGAGGGTGTGGTGAGGAGGGTGGGTGGGCATGTTGACGAAGAGGGTTTATCATGGGGAACAGTGGCGGGGCAGGCCTAAGTCAATGTCAAGGGAGGATTAACATGGAAGGACTCATGTCCTTCTCGACACTTTCTATATAAAAAAACTTTATCATAGTCTCTGGCTATAATTATGGCTTTTGAAAAAGTGGATGGTTTTGCATCTTGACGAGATTATTTAAAGGTAGATTAAGCTTCCAAATGAATCGATGGAGAAGAGTTACCTCATCCATCTCTAGGACAAATCGGAGAAGTTTAACAAAAGTTATTCCTTTCTTGGGTTAGCTCCAAAAATTCCTTCATTTTATCCTCTCGAAATCGTGGAGGACAAAACCTTTCTCAAAGGTGTACTTTCATGGCATCCCATAACTGATTTTGGTTCCAGTGGTGGTTAGATTGACAATAGTGCTTCCAACTAATTTGGCGTTTCTTACGATTTTTAGACGCGAGCAAGGGTGAACTTGTTTCTTTCATTGTATCTATTAAAAGTTCAAAACTATCAAATACTTATCATAGCACCACATTTGAAGACAGTCAGGATATTAATACATCTGAGATCTTTATTTTTTTGAGAATTACACATCTGGTGCCTTGGGATTGACACATCCAAAGATTATTAGGATGATTAACACGTCTGAGATGATTAGTTTTCTGAAAATTACACATCTAGTATCTTGGGATTAACAAATGGAAGTTCAGGAAGAGATCATATAGTGGTATACAAAAGTGCTTGATATTCCTAGGTTAACTTAGTTAGTGTTTACCAAGGAGTCATCCTACTTCTGATCTATGCACGTGCTTCTTACTTAGATGTCTGTAGTTGTTAGTTTTTTAATCTAACTGTTCTATTTCTTTCTTTTTTTTCAACATCTCTAGGTATTTGAGATAGCTAATAAAAGTGATACCATATCTTGTGTAAGGTCTCCCGTCCCCTCCCCCCTCCAACACACACACACACATATATATATGAAGTGTTTATTAGTCAAAATGATTAACTTAATAAGGGATTGATGCTCTGCATATGCAAGGATTGTGTGAGAGACATCGGAATGTAGAGATTGAGAAGCAAGGCATGGGATGGCAATGACTGTGGAAGGACCAGAGAGTTCTCACGCATATCCAAAGCTTGTATGCCAATCGACGCCTCCCTCCACCAAACATGAAATGTTTCATGTCCGCCCTAGTATTATACTCAACTTTGGTTTCATCCGCGAGAATTTCTCTACGTTCTCACCCCCCACTTTCTTGTTTCGTACACATGAGAAGACACTCATCAATATATGTGTGTTCTTTGGGTGGCCTTCATAGCACAGTGCGGAACCACAAAGGGCCCCGGTCTTCCTAGTCTAAAGGTAATGAAGATCACTCAGGTCAGCTTCCTCAATCAATCTCTCGCTCCCAACCACAGCATCTATGTTATTTTTATGTGAATACAAATTAATTAATGAAATGCTGGTGTGATTACCACATGTAATGTGATTAAGCACCAAAAACTATTTCTTCATGAAACAATACTCCCAAAAGTCACATCTCCCTTGTAATGATTTTTAATCCATAAATGAGAATATGGATTGATTGATAAAAATGCGTAATTTTCGAACATAATACAGGTGATTTCAATGACTAAGCTAGCTACATAATTGTTCAATAAGCACGCTAACATGTTTTTAAATTTGTGCATCTCCCTTCCATTGTACATTTTAATTGTACATGAGAGTCCACAGGCATAGTTGCCCAAGCATTACTATTCTATTCTTAATTTTACATGTGTAGGCATGTGTGTGTGTGCACACACACGCTTATATGTTTGCATGTATGCACCCATTAACATGTAGTTCAAAACACATAAAAATATTGGAGAGCCACGCAATAGTTAGATCTAGATACCTCAACAAGCGTGTTCATAGCACTACTTTGGATCTTTCATTGTTGAATTCCATGTAATCCTTGCAAGGGTACCAACAAAGGTGGTGGTGGCATTTTGATAACAGTTCAAAAGTAACTGTATGAACCAATGGACTACTACTTACATCGAGAGATAATTCCTTGTCATTGTGAAAAAACGGAATCAGAGGACGAGTTAGAGGGGTCAAAGGAGGCAAGGTTAGAGGAGGGGTCAGAGGAGGAGGACTGAGTCAGAGAAGGAGGGGGGTCAAAGGATTGGGGTTCTCAAGGGAGGGGTTAGAGGAGGGGTCAGAGCAAGCAGAATAGAGGAGTCAGAGGAGGCAGAGGAGGCAGAGGAGGCAGAATACAGGAGTCAGAGGAGGGGAGTTAGAGGAGTTAGAGAAGGGAGTCAATAGTAGCTAAGTTAGGGCTGAATCAGATAGGAGTCAATAGACAATCACAGCAAAGGGGTTTTGACATGATGAGCAAGGTTTTGGAGCAAGGGATTTGAGAGTTTTTGGTTATGGAGAAAATTTTGGGAGTCTAGAGGATTAAGAAGCTCCTGGAAAGTCTGGAGGATTAAGAAGGGATAAGGTAGGTGGTCAGAGCAGTCAATTGTGGTTAGATAAGGTCAATAGTTGATAAAAGGAGGTCAGCTGAAGAAAAAAAAGGAGTGATTGGCTTGAAAAAAGCCTAAAGGAGGGGCCGGGTTTACTTTCTTGGCCACGTTTACCCAAGGGTGGTCGACGGCCCGGCTTGTGTCTCACTGACAAGCTCACAAAAGGATCATGTATGCATGCAGGATCCTTTGTGAGCTTATGAGACAAAACACTCACACAGTACTAAGTGCTAGTTAACTTATCTAAGTGCTACAAATTGTAAGGGAGGAAAAACTAGAGAAAATACACCACAAAGTAAACACTTTCCAAAGGATTCAACTCCCAAAATTGTCCCTCACATGTTAAATATCATAAGCTTGTGAAACCATATAAACAAAAGAAATAGTTTTCAAAGGGTATAGTTGAGGATTAAGTGCTTCCTTTAGTGGGATGAGAAACTACAGCCTTGGTGGATTGTAGAGGCTTAGAGTATGTGGTCGGATTCATTTCGTGATCTATAATAAGCTATATTTGCATTTCATGCTTCTATCTTCTTGAAATCTAACTCTAATCTCATCTTTTGTTTGTGGAAGGAGGCATCTTGAGCATCTTGAGATGATAAATTGTGGAAGAAGGCATCTTGAGCATCTTGAGATGATAAATTGTGTTATTAGCCTAAATTGTAAAAAAAGCTCACCAGAATTGCCAAAAAGCTCACCATAGCAAGCTCACCAAAAATATGTACCCCATTTTAACATGGTAGATTCTAGTGCTTGTTTGGAATGAACTTACACAATTTGATTGAGAATCCAATATATAAAGATAGTAGAGTGTTAAGGGCATATAATTCAAAGCATGTACTCATGCTCATGTACATTGTAAACTTTAGCATACACTTATGCTTGCATTATGCTCATTGTTCCCTTTCTTCATCAAAATCCATTGCAAACTTTAGCATACACTTATGCTTGCATTATGCTCATTGTTCCCTTTCTTCATCAAAATCCATTGCTCCAAATCTTGCAATAGTCATCCAGTAAAGCAATATCATGCTCTCACCAAGGCATAACAAATGCAAAAACCATTAATTGGTTGCATTCTTTTCTCATTTCTCAATCCAAGTGTTGGCTTCTTTGCATATGTAGGATAAAATGCTTGGAGAAATGTGTGAGAGCATGTAGATGCTAAAGGCAATGTAGGCATTATGCAAAGAAATGATGAGAATCCGTTGATTTGCAATGATTATGTCCTAAACCTTGTTTTCTCCCAAAACCCTAATGTCCTTGGCCAAATTGATCAAGCAATCCTTAATTGTGTAGAGGAGATCAAGGGGCAAAGGATTATGGATTGTTGAAAGCACAAGAAATCCCACCATAAATCCTAAGAAAATTCCCAAAACCTTGTTTCCCAAGAAACCCTAAAATGGTATTCATTATTGCAAAGAAATGGTGGGAGGGTAGAGGAGAGTAGCGGAAAAGAACTAACACCCTGGATTCCAAAATTTTTTTTGTGGAAACCCTAATTTTGGCAAGAAACCCCAAAATCTCCAAAGTAGCTAAGAAACTCTAATTTCTTATCAAGGATGTAATAAGGGTGTCATCAAAATGGGTGGAGGAGAGAGTATAGGGAAAAGAATAATAATGCTAATTTCTTGAAAATAAGTGAAAAAATCATAATTTGGTGTGAAACCCTAATTTTTGAAACAAGCTCAAATGATGCAAATAAAGTGACAAATGTGTTGAGATATCGAGCTCGTCTAGTGAGGCGGTGGCTACTGATGACCCGCCTGGGAGATAGGCCCCACACTTACACCACTGGCATGGTTGGTGAGATCTTGGGTGATATGCGGCCAGTGGGATGACAGGCTGTGTGACAGCCATTCTAGAGACTGGCATAGTTATAGCGCCAGCTCATTTAGTCGGGTTCACACTATAGAGAACCCGCGTATGTATTGGTTGAGTACCTTTCATATTATGTGTACTCTTATTCTTGTATATGGTGTGTTGAGTGTTGAGTAGAGAAGAAGAAGATTTTCAGCCTCTCACCTTGTGTGTTCTCTATTAGGGTTTTGTGTGAGTGTGTGTGTGTGCTTGCAAGAGCTCAAGCTCTCTTCCCCCCCTACATCTTTTCATGGTATCAGAGCCTGGTTCGTGCTAAGGACTAAGCTGCAAGCAAGAGAACCACAAGAAGCGGTACAAGGGTAAGAGCTTCAATTACTCTTCCCTATTGTGTTGGTGACTACACCCTTGTCGGGAGCTCTACGGGAGGCACCGGCAAACGGTCTCTGATTGAGGAGCTTTCTTCACGGGAGTAAAGCTATAGGGCAACTATACAGTCCTTCGGACTACAATTTCTGGGCCGAAAACGCGTTTCGGGTGCGTTTGGACCTCTGTTTTTCAGAAAGCAGGCAATTTCGAGCACTGCGGGTAAGTCATCGATTCTCTGCAGAACTCTGTTTTAAGTACTGCAGGAAGACAGATTGACTGTGCAGACACTGTGGGTACTGCAAAGAGGTCTACAGTTGCCATTGGGTGTATGTATGCACATTGAGGTCACTGGTTGTGACATTTGAGTGGACTGCAGTACCGCTGTGCAGAAAATACAGCAGTTGTGCAAAAAAAACCAGAGTGCAGTTTCTGGTAAAATTGTGTGTTTGGCAAGATGTCTAATGATGGCATAACACAGATTGTGGCTGAGAAGCTGGATAAGAATAACTTCCATGCTTGGAGGTTCAGGTTGACGAATTTCCTGATGGGAAAAGGCTATTGGGACTACATAGAAGGTGAGCATGAAGAGGCACCGGAGATACCGGATATAAATCCGACTACTGCAGATGTGAAAGAGTTTAAAGACTGGAACCAAGGAGCCAGGAAAGTAATGTATTGGCTTTCCATTAGTATACAGGACACCATGATTGGGCACATTCAGGATGCCAAGTCCCCCAAGGAGGCGTGGGACACCTTGGTAAAGCTTTATGAAACAAATACCAAGGCACGTAAGATACAGTTGAAGAATGAGCTTCATACTGTGGAGAAAAAGAGCATGTCTGTGAATCACTATGCGTTGAAGATAAAGGGTATTGTGGAATCCCTTGCATCTATTGGTGTGTCAGTAGAGATGATGATGACAAGGTGGAAGTCTGTCTACGTGGTCTCGGGCCACAATACAAGGCGTTCAAGACGTCTATCCAGACTCGGGAAAACATTCCCAACTTTACAGATTTGGTGTCTATGCTGATTATCGAAGAGAAGAACTTGGGTGAAGACCAACAGTCTTCACAAAGTAAAAACAGTTCAGAGCAACAGGCTTTTTACACGAGTTCAGGAAGAGGACGAGGTAGAGGAGGCCGTGGACGCGGTCAAGGAGGTGGCCGAACAGGTAATCAGAATTATGGTCAGCAGCAACAGCAACAACAACAGTCCCAGAATCAACAACAACAACAACACGCAGGTGGAAGAGGCAAATTCAGAGGCAGGGGGAGTCAAAGAGGCCGTGGAAATTGGCAAAGGCAGTACAATGATGCACGTGAATGCTATTATTATGGTAAGACTAGACATGTGCAGGCAGAATGTTACAAGAAGCAGGCTGACATGCAAAATGGAAAAGTGCAGCAAAACAACTATGCATCCTCAAGCAGAAATAATGAGGATAATGAAAGGTTGTTTGTTATGCAGCATGTCGTGAATGCCATGTCTGAAAATGTTGATGCAGCACAAAAAGATAATGTATGGTATGTGGATTCAGGCGCTTCGAACCACATGACGAGACATGGGGAGTGGTTCAAGGAGTTGAAAACCCGAAAAGACCAGGTTTTGTGGAAACAGGGGATGACACTGCTCACCCAATTACCCACGTTGGAGATGTGCCATTGTCTATGCAGGATGGCAAAGTGAAGTACCTTGCAGATGTACTTCATGTACCGAACATAACAAAGAATCTAGTTTCAGTTGGTCAGATGATTGAGCAGGGTTTGCAGGTTCGGTTTAACCCTGATGGGTGTTATGTTGAAGATTTCAAAGACAAGTGCAGGTTGGTTGCAAAAGGCAACAGAGTGGGCAGAATGTTTACGTTGAATGTAGACATGCCTAAAATGAGTGCTGCGATGTTTGCAAATGGTTCAGGAGTTGTTGCAGACACAGACATATGGCATAAAAGAATTGGACATGTAAATGTGCAGAGATTGAAGTCTATGCAGACAAAAGGAATTGTGACAGGGCTGCCAAAATTTAAAGTGGAAGGTATGCAGAAAATATGTGAAGCATGCCAATTTGGGAAGCAAACAAAGCATGTGTTTCCACGTAACACATATGTGAGCAGAAATGCACTAGATGTTGTGCATTCAGATGTATGGGGTCCTACGAAGACCATATCTATGGGAGGCTGCAGGTATTATATGACTTTCATTGATGACCACACAAGGAAAGTGTGGGTATATTTCATGAAAGAGAAGAGTGAGGTGTTCACTCACTTTCAAAATTTCAGAGCTTTGGTTGAAAAGCAAACAGGGAAATATGTCAAGTGCCTAAGGTCAGATGGAGGGGGAGAATACTTCTCCAATGAGTTCTCTGAATTTCTGAAGAAGAATGGTATTCGGAGACAGTTTACATGCAGATACACTCCGCAGCAAAATGGAGTTGCTGAGCGGAAAAACAGGCACATTGCTGAGATTGCGCGGGCATTGATGGAAGAGAAGAATATGCCGCATTGCTATTGGGATGAGGCTGTTTCTACAGCAGTATACATCATGAACAGGACTCCAACTGCAGCCATACATGATGTAACTCCAGAGGAGAGATTTACTGGCAGAAAACCAGATTTATCTCATCTGAAAGTCTTTAGATGCATTGCATATGTGCATGTGCCAGATGAGCTGAGAACTAAGCTGGATCCAAAAGCTGAAAAATGTGTGTTTATTGGATACTCCCTTGAGCAAAAGGGATACAGGTGTTATAACCCTACTACACGTGAGTTGAGGGTAAGCAGGGATGTTGTCTTTGATGAGATGAGCAGCTGGTATGCTGCTGAAAAAGAAGCTGTTGGGGCTGATGTGAGTGGAAGTGTGGTTGCACAGAATGCAGGTCAGCAATCATCACAGTCTTTGAGTGGACCAGGAGAGTCCTCATCTAGTGGGTCTGTTGATAGACCATGGAGTGGCAGGCTGCGTCATAATACCAGTCCTGCAAATGTGATTAGTACATCACGAAAAGGAAAAGAGAAAGTGGTTGAGCCCCTTGGTATGCCTGACATTTCTGCAGGGCATTCTCATGTTGATGGAGAGTCTAGTGGCTCAGATATGAGCCTTGATGAGGAGCTTGGGATCCCAGCTATGAGAACACCTGGTGTAAAGAAGGCTATGGAAGCCATGAATGAAAAGCTGCAAAGATCAGGGAGAGTGAAGAACCCTGTGCAGAGATTTACATATGATGGTTATGTGGCACATCACTATGCATATATGGCAAAGGTTGTGCAGGTTGTAGAGCCCACATGCATTGATGAGGCTATTGGAAATGTGTGTTGGGAGAAAGCTATGGATGAGGAGATGGATGCACTATATGGAAATGAAACTTGTGACTTAGTGCAATTGCCTGAAGGGAAGAAAGCCATTGGATGCAAGTGGGTGTACAAAGTTAAACATAACAGTGATGGAAGCATAAACAGGTACAAGGCTAGATTGGTAGCCAAAGGATATGCGCAGACATATGGGATTGATTATGAGGAAACTTTCAGCCCAGTTGCCAAGATGGCAACAGTGAGAGTTGTGATAGCAGTGGCTGCGTCAAAGCAATGGTCTTTACATCAGATGGATGTAAAGAATGCATTCTTGCATGGGGATTTGCAAGAAGAGGTGTATATGTTGCAGCCACCTGGTTATGAGGATGTGAGTCACCCCGAGCATGTTTGCAGGTTGAAGAAAGCCTTGTATGGCTTAAAACAAGCACCAAGAGCATGGTCTGACAAGATTTCTGAATATCTTGTCACTATTGGCTTTCATGTAGCCAATGCAGATTTCTCATTGTATGTGAGACATGGTGATAGAGGAGTTGTGCTTGTTGTCATCTATGTAGATGACTTGATCATTACGGGGGACCATGATGCAGAGATCTTTGATGTAAAGATCTTGCTTAGACAGAAGTTTGAGATGAAGGATCTGGGAGAGCTCAGATATTTCTTGGGCATTGAGGTGATTAGGTCACCACATGGTATTGGATTACTGCAAAGACAGTATGGCTTGGACATGTTGTCCAAATATGGTATGACAGGCTGTAAGCCTATTTCTGTGCCATTGGATCAGAATGGCAAGTTGAGTGCAGATTCAGGAGAGATCTTGGAGGATCCTACTATGTACAGACGCATAGTAGGAAGTTTGATCTACATGACGATCACCAGACCAGATTTGAGCTATGTTGTTGGGTTGGTGAGTCAGTTTATGCAGGTTCCACGGAAACCGCATTTGGATGCAGTGAGACGCATACTGAGGTATGTGAAGTCTACTTTGCATTGTGGACTATTCTATGAGACTGGGACAGAGATATGTGTACATGGGTACACAGATGCTGATTGGGCTGGTAGTATCTCAGATAGAAGATCTACCAGTGGATTCATGTTTTCTTTGGGGAGTGCTGCTGTGACTTGGAGCAGCAAGAAGCAGCCTACGGTTGCTCTATCGAGTACAGAGGCCGAGTACAGAGGAGCTGCTATGGCAGCATGTGAGGTAGCTTGGTTGAGAAAGCTACTTGCAGACTTGGGTCTATCAGTGGATAGACAAGTTGTCATTTTCTGTGACAACATTAGCAGTATACAGTTGGCAAGGAACCCAGTCTTTCATGCTCGTACGAAGCACATAGAGGTCCACTACCACTTCGTCAGAGAGAAGCTCTTAGCAGGAGACATTGACCTTGTTTATGTCAGCACAGAGGATCAGGTAGCTGACATCTTCACCAAAGCATTGGGTACAGAGAAGCTCCGCAAATTCAGGGCTTCGCTTGGTGTACATGAGATGGAGTTGAGCTCGAGGGGGAGTGTTGAGATATCGAGCTCGTCTAGTGAGGCGGTGGCTACTGATGACCCGCCTGGGGGATAGGCCCCACACTTACACCACTGGCATGGTTGGTGAGATCTTGGGTGATATGCGGCCAGTGGGATGACAGGCTGTGTGACAGCCATTCTAGAGACTGGCATAGTTATAGCGCCAGCTCATTTAGTCGGGTTCACACTATAGAGAACCCGTGTATGTATTGGTTGAGTACCTTTCATATTATGTGTACTCTTATTCTTGTATATGGTGTGTTGAGTGTTGAGTAGAGAAGAAGAAGATTTTCAGCCTCTCACCTTGTGTGTTCTCTATTAGGGTTTTGTGAGTGTGTGTGTGTGCTTGCAAGAGCTCAAGCTCTCTTCCCCCCCTACATCTTTTTAAAATGCAAGCAATTTGATCAAATGGAAACTTGTATACCATGTATGAGCCATGATTGATGGTGAGCAACTCCACAATATCATCACAAAGGTGGCGATTTCCATGCTTGTTTACCTAAATAAATATTCACCTTGCATAAGGGGAGAAGGTGGTAGTAGAGGGAGTAGGTGTGAACAAAATTATACCGCAATTTGGGGTATTCTAGGGAGGAGCGATGGAAAGCTTTGTAGCTTGTTCAAAAAACTATCTCCATCATGTCTTCAAAAGTCTAGAGGTGCCAATTTGGCATCTACTGTATGCGCATGTAATACTTGAAGATTTGGGTAGATGGGGAGATATGCGGGGTCGATGATGCAGAGGTGGCATGGGGTGCTACAGTACTCGGCCAGATGTGAGGCTTTAGAAGGAAGGGGTGCCACCAGATTGGTTGTTTTCCCATAAGATCAAAGGTGATGGGCTAGGTATCTGGGTTGGGCTGCATGGATCCAGGCATCCTGCTTATTAGCATCGATGTAAAGTTTGAGGACATGGATGTCCATGCAGTCTGTGACTTTCGTCAAATGTGTTTGTTGGATTTGGCTGAGCTAAGAAGGATTTGTATTGCCTATTCGAATTTGGTGTGATCCATAGGGTCACACTAGCTGAGGAGATTGAGTGGAGAATCCACCTCATCCTTTTCCTGTGGGGCCTAGGGTAAAATTTCACCTCCCTCTAGTAGGGATTACAGAGGGTTGGGATTCCTGGTGGGGAAGGGTTTTTGATGTTGAGAGGGTGTGGTGAGGAGGGTGGGTGGGCATGTTGACGAAGAGGGTTTATCATGGGGAATAGTGGCGGGGCAGGCCTAAGTCAATGTCAAGGGAGGATTAACATGGAAGGACTCATGTCCTTCTCGACACTTTCTATATTAAAAAACTTTATCATAGTCTCTGGCTATAATTATGGCTTTTGAAAAAGAGGATGGTTTTGCAACTTGACGAGATTATTTAAAGGTAGATTAAGCTTCCAAATGAATCGATGGAGAAGAGTTACCTCATCCATCTCTAGGACAAATCGGAGAAGTTTAACAAAAGTTATTCCTTTCTTGGGTTAGCTCCAAAAATTCCTTCATTTTATCCTCTCGAAATCGTGGAGGACAAAACCTTTCTCGAAGGTGTACTTTCATGGCATCCCATAACTGATTTTGGTTCCAGTGGTGGTTAGATTGACAATAGTGCTTCCAACTAATTTGGCGTTTCTTACGATTTTTAGACGCGAGCAAGGGTGAACTTGTTTCTTTCATTGTATCTATTAAAAGTTCAAAACTATCAAATACTTATCATAGCACCACATTTGAAGATAGTCAGGATATTAATACATCTGAGATCTTTATTTTTTTGAGAATTACACATCTGGTGCCTTGGGATTGACACATCCAAAGATTATTAGGATGATTAACACGTCTGAGATGATTAGTTTTCTGAAAATTACACATCTAGTATCTTGGGATTAACAAATGGAAGTTCAGGAAGAGATCATATAATGGTATACAAAAGTGCTTGATATTCCTAGGTTAACTTAGTTAGTGTTTACCAAGGAGTCATCCTACTTCTGATCTATGCACGTGCTTCTTACTTAGATGTCTGTAGTTGTTAGTTTTTTAATCTAACTGTTCTATTTCTTTCTTTTTTTTCAACATCTCTAGGTATTTGAGATAGCTAATAAAAGTGATACCATATCTTGTGTAAGGTCTCCCGTCCCCTCCCCCCTCCAACACACACACACACATATATATATGAAGTGTTTATTAGTCAAAATGATTAACTTAATAAGGGATTGATGCTCTGCATATGCAAGGATTGTGTGAGAGACATCGGAATGTAGAGATTGAGAAGCAAGGCATGGGATGGCAATGGCTGTGGAAGGACCAGAGAGTTCTCACGCATATCCAAAGCTTGTATGCCAATCGACGCCTCCCTCCACCAAACATGAAATGTTTCATGTCCGCCCTAGTATTATACTCAACTTTGGTTTCATCCGCGAGAATTTCTCTGCGTTCTCACCCCCCACTTTCTTGTTTCGTACACATGAGAAGACACTCATCAATATATGTGTGTTCTTTGGGTGGCCTTCATAGCGCAGTGCGGAACCACAAAGGGCCCCGGTCTTCCTAGTCTGAAGGTAATGAAGATCACTCAGGTCAGCTTCCTCAATCAATCTCTCGCTCCCAACCACAGCATCTATGTTATTTTTATGTGAATACAAATTAATTAATGAAATGCTGGTGTGATTACCACATGTAATGTGATTAAGCACCAAAAACTATTTCTTCATGAAACAATACTCCCAAAAGTCACATCTCCCTTGTAATGATTTTTAATCCATAAATGAGAATATGGATTGATTGATAAAAATGCGTAATTTTCGAACATAATACAGGTGATTTCAATGACTAAGCTAGCTACATAATTGTTCAATAAGCACGCTAACATGTTTTTAAATTTGTGCATCTCCCTTCCATTGTACATTTTAATTGTACATGAGAGTCCACAGGCATAGTTTCCCAAGCATTACTATTCTATTCTTAATTTTACATGTGTAGGCATGTGTGTGTGTGCACACACACGCTTATATGTTTGCATGTATGCACCCATTAACATGTCGTTCAAAACACATAAAAATATTGGAGAGCCACGCAATAGTTAGATCTAGATACCTCAACAAGCGTGTTCATAGCACTACTTTGGATCTTTCATTGTTGAATTCCATGTAATCCTTGCAAGGGTACCAACAAAGGTGGTGGTGGCATTTTGATAACAGTTCAAAAGTAACTCTATGAACCAATGGACTACTACTTACATCGAGAGATAATTCCTTGTCATTGTGAAAAAACCTCAATTTTAACTCCTAGTTCGTGCTCTTGTTACAACTCATAATTATATTTTACGCAAAATCCAAAACTTGGAGCAAAACTAAACAAACGACCATATGTATGATATTAACAAATCATTGTAGGTACTATGTTCTCTCACATTGATGAGGAAAAACAAAACCTCATTGATATTTCAAAAATCATGCATACAATGAACTCTTTAAAATTAGCATACATGCTAAATTTGATGATAAACTCTAGAACATGCAAAAATTATATATATATACCTAGATGAATCCAAGCACATGCCCAAATTCACCTTATAAGAAAACGTAATTTATAACCTCATGGTAGTCATCCACAAGACAATAAACCATCAACTTCATCATGCATAGTATGGACTAGATACTACGACATCCCCACTACCATCATCAGTGCCCAATAGTGGGTGTAGAACTGGGTATCAATTAATTCTCCCACACACACCCCCCACGCGCACGCACAACATACATTCATACAAAGGTCTGTGTTTTGAGTTTCTGCAGAGCTCCGGAGATACAAAGCAAATTCAACCATAATGAAGCCTAACACCAAGGATCATAACAAAAAGAAAGAATTATTACAACAAACAAGTAGTTGATATAGCATGTGCACCACTAAAGATAGAAAGAATTAACACAATATCAACAGGCTACAACTTGGACGAAAACTTCAATGTGAAATTTGCAAAAATTATAATCCGAACCTCCTATCTTAAAATACACTCCTTCATTTGTGGCATCAACAAGGCTCATATTTGGAAAACACATCGTGCCATTATGCCCCCAAAAAAAAAAAAGTACAATGTAAGGGTGTTATGACTCCTGAACATATAATAACCTCTCTTTGTTACCATCTTAGTCAACAAATCACAAAGCTTGTCCCATGTGTTTCCATCTAACACTTTAAATTACCCTTTGTTCTTGGTGCACTAAAAAATAAAATTTGATGTATTATTAATGCCACATACTACCTTGACTGGAAGATCACATACACTTGTTGCTATATGCATCAACCCATTACAATATATTGTATATTGGCATGAAATATAACAAAAGGATCTATCTTCCTACAAACATTCACGTGTAGAGCTTTTGGATGATTGGCTTCGTCTTATAAATTTTACCTAAGCTAACTAGAAGATTCACCCATATCTAGATGGTACAATATAGAGGCATTTCAAACACTCCTTTACAGGCCCACAAAAGGATTCAGATGGCTAAGAGTGCTCCAATTTCCCAGCATTCACTTTTAATGGTGTTGTTCACTCTTCACTACTGCTAACAAATCGTGAACGGACAAACATACAACACATAACATGAGCATTAAATAATCATAATCGCTAGCCTCATAACTTTTTTGCTGGTGAGAAATGAAAGGGGTAGCCAATTGATGAATACATTAGCATGTCATGAATGGAATACACGGCTACAATAAACTCCCAATTTATTTTAGCAATTTTCCTTGAATAGCTAACTCTGGATCATACACCTTAATGACTAGGCATGGTCACCTAACATTTGACCAATCTCTTGTAACCATATAATATCTTTATACTAACCCCTTCTAGATGTCTGTTAGCAGTCTGTCATTCCATAATAACCCCTTCAAGGTGTCTATACACACACATTGGCACCTAGCTCGAACAGATTTCACCTCAGTTGCACGGACTGCTACACTCTTAAATTGTATACTAACCCAGAAAAAAAATGTACAGAACCTTTCAAAGAAGATTCACACAGTGTTCACACTTCTGTCATGCATAATCAAACTTGTTCTCCACCAACTGGACAAAAACTAACACATATTGAAACTCCTACTTCAGGGAGCAGTCACAACTCATTAAAAAGCAGTCCAGATCTTTAAACAAGAAGGCAAACAGTAGAGAGCTGCCTATTCCAAAAGAGATTTTACAATCGACTTGACATTGAGCTTCTTTAAATCCGTGTACGTCTGCCCACAACCAAGAAACATTATTGGTGCACCAAATTTGTACACCATAGATAGTGCAGCTCCCACCTACACATAAGAGGATTGTAAACAAATACATTTAAGAATCTCTTCTCACGCGTGTGTATGCGAGTGTTGGTGTGGTGGGAGGTGCATGCACCCCTTCATAATTTTATGTTCATATATTTGCCAGTTTTTGAGATGGGGTCTCTTTCCTCTTCAAGTGCACCTTTTTTTGTGTGCACAGATAGAGGGAGAGGATCTCTCTCTCTCTCTCTCTCTCTCTCTCTCTCTCTCTCTCTCTCTCTCTCTCTCTCTCTCTCTCTCTCTCTCTCTCTCCCGAAAAAAGAAAAACAAAACAAAACACTGAAAAATATAGGGGAAAGAGATCATCTAGTGCTCGAGAAATATAAATGCAGAGGACAAACCTTGTCATCAACTGCATCAAACTTCGTGAGCAAGATCCCATCAATTGTTCTTGGAGTAACAGACGTAGACAAGTCAACCAGTTTCTGCAAAGTGGTCAAAACAAAAACTCTTGAAGGATTGTTTTCAGGTGCCAAATTAATTAGAGTTTCAGATGGATTATGTGTTAGATGTAATACCACAAGTTATGGCTTGACATTCCTATGAGTGAAAGTGTTGATGATTGATAAAGAGCATTAATTAGCCCTGACACTTGTTGAGAAACATGGGTATCCTAGACATGTGCATGGCTATGGTGGATTAGTACTAATCTTTAATTAATATAGTGATTAAGCAAAGACATGATGATTAATTGCTAAACTACTAATCTTACATTAATATAGTGATTAAGCAAAGACATGATGATTAATTGCTAAACTACTTAAGCTTAGACTCAAGCACAACTAGGTTCTAAGATAGAGACTCATACTCATAAAGAGGCTTGAGAGCTTGCTTCATGTTTCATTGCTTGAAAATGACCAATTTTTATATGAGGGAGGTACAACTTTGCTTTGCTAGCTCATGTGGGATAATTCAACTTTGCTCACGTCTTGGTGGACAATGTCTTCTTTGGCTTACTCAACTCACTCCCTACCAACTCCTGTGTTGCTCAATGGCACCACATTTCTCAACACCCCTCCTTGGTGTACTACAAGGTGGTCAGATGCAAGGTTTACAAATACTTCAAGCCCCCTTTAATGTAGGTGGTAGGTGGATTGACATTTGGACTTGGACATGCAACATCTCCCCCCTTGGGTTCTTGATTAGCTACTCTCACATGGTCAAGAGTATTTACATCTGCATCACTTCCCCTAGGAGCTCTCTAGCTACTCTTAGGTGGTAAAGCATGCTACTAAACACATAGACTTGCCTACTCATTTGCTAGCTTATAACATATGAATTGATAAGGTTAGGGTAGTGGTTGGTAGCTCCTTTTTTGCTCACTGCTACTGCTGCTTGCTTGAGATCTTCTTGCTTTTTCTTGATGAATATCCCTTGTTGCTTGTTAACCACTATGGTTAACATGACCTTTCATGTGGCTACCAGACTACCTTTGTACTCCATCTTTTTTGTAACCGCGCTAAGCGCCAATTGTAAATGAGACAAGGGATGACTGAGCTTACGGCTTGTGTAATGCCGGTCATAAGGAATTGATGTACATAGAGCTAGTTAAACTAGGAAGACTAGTTTTGAGCCCCCATTTCTAATGGGGGGCAGGCCATTGTAAAAAGTGAGCTCATGTATATAAGACATTTTATGGAATATGATAGGGAAAATCCCATTTGTCTCAATTGAGTCTTGCCTTCTCTCTCTCTCTCTCTCTCTCTCTCTCTCTCTCTCTCTTATGGTAGTTTGCTTGCTTGTGACGCTTTCATGCTTGTGATTGTTGGTGTATGTGAATAGGAATGGTGTAGCCCTCCCTTCTCATTGCTCACCACCTTGTCTTGTTTGTCTATGATTGGCATAAGGTAGAGGTTGAGCTCTCCATAGCTCCTTCCCTCTTGCTCCTACCCTAGCTTACTTGGATCTCTCTTTGGGTGACACAAAAAGAGTGTATAGTGAGCCCCTAGTGGCCTCACATCAGGGAGTTAACCCTAATGGGGTTGGCCAAGTGCAAATCACCACATTTAACCCTTGCAAGCACACTCTTCTTCTTCTCTTTTGTGTTTGGACATGATAACATTAAGTATCGTGGTGGGTACACCTATGTCTACATACCTTCCTAGGGATCATGGGGATGCATTAGTTGTTGATGAGGATCTACTAGAGGATCATGGGGATGCATTAGTTGTTGATGAGGATCTACTAGAGGATCATGAGAATTTGACTTATGATGCATCCACTATTACACAACGAGGTTAGTGGTACTTCACATGTGGGTTCACGAGATATCTATGTGGAGGGTAAGCTTGAGTTTCTTGTGTTAAATATGTTAGGCTATTCCTCTAGAGTTTTCACATATGGACACATTTCTAATGTTGATTTGACCACACTACTCCTAGTTTTCATAGCGTTCGTGTGGATAGAGTTCTTTTATATGAGTAGTCAAGCATAGTACATGAGAATAGTGATGATTTCGTTAAGGTGAGACCTCATAGGAGAGGTAGGACTATGCACATTAATCATATCTTTAGTGGATCATATGATTTTGAGCTTGTTAGTCTTTCCTTTGACCTAGGAGTCATTATGTAGGTTGGATGATCAAACATCTTATTATTATTGCCATCCGAGTAGACATTCAAGCCATGGATTTAATGGCATTTTTGGTGGCCATTTCACCTTGGATGAGGAGTATGGATACTATCTTTTCGATCCAAGCACTTTGATCTAGGGAGTCACACATTTGTTCCATCGATGGGTGATATGTACTACAGCTATCTTTAACCTAGGAGGATTTATGGCTAGCCTCATCATCGATGGGTGATATGTACTACGGCTATCCATTTGACCTAGGAGGATTTATGGCTAGCCTCATCCGTTGATGGGTGATATGTACTACGGCTATCCATTTAACCTAGGAGGATTTATGGCTAGCCTCATCATCGACATTGGTCTTCCATATTTACCATTTGACCTAGGTGGTTGGAGAGCCATTCTTCTAGAGTTTCCATGGCTTAGATTCCCATTTCATCCAAGTGGTTACATGATTAGCCTCATAATATTCCACCTTCATTTGTATTTGATCTCGAGGGTCATGTGACTTTAACATCGACATCATGCAACCCGTGTTTCTGGCATCTAGTTATGGTCAATTTTATCTTTTGTATAAAGCCTCCTGTATATGTTGTTTGTCCATGACCACCCTTCAATTTTGGGGATGAAATCATTGTAGGAGGGGTTGGTATGTAACAAAGTGATTTTAGGATACAAATCCACATGGGGCATGGCCTAGGCACATGAGGGATAGGGTATATTTAGGCATATGGGACTAGGGCACATGTGGTCGTGACTATAAAGGCACATGACATATATACTTTATAGCTTTTCCAAACCTTTTGATCATTTGAAGCAAGGTGGAGCACGTATCCTTAGCAAGGGAAGGCCGTGTTAAAGCTATGCATCACACTAGTAGAGACGCCGGCTGTAGAGCAAAGGAGGCATAAAATGGGTGTCATGGCAGAGCTAGGAAAAGAGCCATGTGGCGTTATAGCACATCAAAGAGGAGGTGGTGGTCCATCACTAAGCAGCACCAAAGGAGGTGGTGTCGTAGTAGCTAATGCTAGAGGTGGCTCTGGGTTAGAGAAATGCAAGCAAGGAGTGGCACACCAAAGGAGGTGGTGTTGTAGTAGATAATGCTAGAGGTGGCTCTAGGTTAGAGCAATGCGGAGCTTAGCGGAGGTTCTCCGGTAACAAAGAAGGTGATGTAGCTAAGCATCATTAGTAGCTAGCTGTCATGGTGGCGAAGAAAAGGAGAGAAGGGGAGGTGACCAGCAAGCTCTATTGGAGCGAAGGTCACGAGCCTTCAGAAAAGATGCATCTATGGTTCTTTTTTTACTATTATTTAAATCTTCCCACCATGGCATTACAATAGTATATGCAACATAATTATCTCCATTCAACATGCAACACATGTTGATCTATAAGCCATAATAATTGATTCCTTTAAGCTATCCACATTCCTAATATATGCATTTAAAAAAAAACCCTTTTTAATAGAGGAGGGAATTGCTAGGTCTAGATGGATTAGTTGGGGAAATTTAGCAAGATATATCCATTCATCCCATGAAGGTTGTATGTCATGACAATAATGCCTCAAATACAACTCCATCCACTTGTTGGTACACTCCATTTGACCATCCATTTGAGGATGATAGTCTATAGTAATTTGTGTTTCCATGCTCTCATACAAAGATGTCCAAAAATTCTCCATGAATTTAGTGTATCTCACTATGTTAAGTGGAAAGCCATGTATCTTGAATACATTCTCCATGAATTGTTTGGAAAATTGAGATGCTCCATATTTGGTAAGCCTATCAAACCACCACAAATATTTGATCCCATCCATACTTAGTCTTGGGAAGACCCATAATGAAATATATAGATATATGAGTCTATTTCTCATCCAGAATGGGTAAAGGATAAAGTAAACCACCATGTAGTTTATGACTATCCTTGTTTCTTTGACATGAAGAATATGCGAATCATCACAAACTTCTTGATATCTCTCCATGTGCCTTTCCAAAAGAAACTCTTGCTCACTTTTTCATAGGCCTTTAGCACGCCAACATGAGTCGCAAGTGGAGAAGATAGCATGCCAACATGACCCGTAAGTGGAGAAGAATGCATTTCATGAAGCATCTTAGGTATGTGGGATGAAGTGAACAAGATGCACTCTATCCTTGTACTATAAGAGGTTATTTTGTAAAGCTTGTAATGAGGAAAATATTCATGATCACCATGCTATAATTTCTTCTAAATATGGGCAACACTCTCATTTAAAAGATATTCCTCTTGAATCCCTTTAATCCAATCATTATAAACCTCCTTGATTGATGTCATAGTCCAATCCCACATCCTTGACAATGCATCCACTACCACACTATCCTTGCCCAATGTGTATGATATCTCAAAATCATAACTTTAAAGAATGGCCAACCACTTCTTTTTCGTGGGAGAGAGGTTTGGTTGCCCAACGACCTCTTTTGTTTGGTTGGGGATAAGAAAAATTTCAGCACTCTATGGTCACTTCTCACCTGGAAATGGGCACCATAAACATAATGATGCCACTTCTTGATAGCATGAAGGATAGCAAGTATCTCTTACTCATAAACATGCAATTCCATCTCCTTGGGGTAAGGTCTCTACTCTCAAATGCAATGACTCCATGATCTTGATATAAAATAGTCCCAAGTCCCCTTCCACTTTCATGTACTCTCACATAGAAAGTCTTTGATGAAAAGTCATGGGGGCTAAAGTGAGTAAATCTTTGAGTTTAGAAACTCTTGTTTGGCAACAATAAATGGAATCCCAAAAGAAATCTTCTCTCTTGAGAAGATCGGTAATAGGTGCTGCTATCGATGCATAGTGCTCTATAAATCTCCTATCAAAAGAAGATAATCCCAAAAACCCTTTTAGTTGAGTTGAATTGCTTGGTGTTGGCCAATCTTTAACACATGCCAATTTCTTTGGATCCACCCTTATGCCATTCTCTCACACCAAATGTCTATGAGAATATGTATTTGCTCTCTTTTCAAAAAGCTTGTGCTTTCTCATCACCTTAAACACAAGCTTGTTTCACATGAAACAAATCCTCCTCCTTATTCTTGCTATATATCAACATGTCATCAAAGAATGCTAGCACAAACTTGAATAGAAAAGGAGCCAATACTTTATTCATCAACGCTTGGAATGTGACCGGTGCATTTGTTAGGCCAAAGGGCATGACCATAAAATGAAACAATCCCCTTTTGGTCCTAAATGCAGTCTTCCTTCATCACCCTCCTTCATCCTTGTTTGATGGTATCTCGATCTCAAATCAATCCTAATGAAGAATTTTTCTCCCTTGAGTGCATCCAAGAGATCATCAATATGTGGAATAGGGTACCTATTCTTGATAGTGTCCTTATTTAAGTCACGATAGTCAATGAACATGAGAAAAGACCCATCCTTCTTCTTCACCAATAGAACGAGAAGCAAACACAGATTGTATAGGTTGAATAAGACCTGTGGAAAGTAGATCTTGCACTTGCTTAGCCACTTCTTCTCTTTTCACCTTATACAATTGGTAGGGAGGCTTATTGATAACCTTTGCATTGGGTTCAAGTACAGTGACATGATTAAATTCCCTCTTGGGTGGCAAGCTCTTTGGCACTTGTTGAAAAATGTCTTCAAACTCCTTAAGAAGGGCTGCCATGTATTTATCTATGTTGTCCACCACTTTCCAACCCTTCTTGGGAAAAATGCAGCGTATAGATAGTACCAAGAGTCTTGAGTTCCCTTTTTAGTTGTTTTTGGGGTGATCCTTTGTGTGATTTCTAGAAAGTACTACTTGGCTATCCACAATGATGTTCAAAGCTCATGATCCCTTGTTGAAGGTTTATACGGAAGTCACCAAAGTGATGACAACTAATCACACCCCATAATCACATCAATAGGACCCATGTTCAATACTACTAGATCACCTTTCCAAGTGTATGAAGAGGATAAAATCACCTTTTTAAGGACATGCAATCCTAGTTTGCTCCTTTTCACCATTGGCCACTTATACTTCAAAGGTTATGGGAAGCTCCATCGGAGTGAGCTTGAGAGAGTTAAGAGATTTGTGATTGACAAAGCTATAAAAGTGCTCTCTGAATCCACTAGAATGCAACTCTCCCATTGATGGATCTCACCAATCTTAGGGTACGTGGGCCCTTGGTAACCCACCCTTAGCTCTTGAGATATAGAGAAAACACATGCCAAAAAATTAAAATTTTTAGACTTTTGAGACGTCATGTCAATCACAATGTGTCCATCATCCTTACCATCAGGATTAAATGAAAATTCGTTCGTCCATTTTTATAAATAAATAGTCGTCTTGTGACTTCTCATCTTGCATCTCTTTATGACAATCCTCAATCTCCTCATTCTCATGAGAATCCTTAGCTTCCTCTTGGGACTTCATCAGGATCATAGTGGCTACAACTTTCTTAGTTTTTCATATATGCTCAAGGTTTACTACCTCTCTTTTCACTTGAAACATAAGCCCTTGATTCTTAACTCTTCAATATTTGGATCATCCATCTTTTGAGTCTTGTTGAAGGTTTTTTAAGGCCTTTTTGTTAAAAGCATTCCCCTTATTTGCATCAAAATGAACACAGTTGGGTTGTCCACCCCCATAGATTATAGGAAATCTAGGAATGGAAGATGGTGGTGTAGGAAGAGAGTTTTTCTATTCATGTTGTAAGAAGTAATAGGTGGCTTGGGTGAATTCTTCATGAATGAAATAGGCTGAGATTTCCTATATTTAGGCTCACAAAGCTCTATCAATCTCATAGCCTCCTTGTTGAGAGTATTTGGCCTTTAAGCCGATAACATCCGCCTTAATGAAGGATCTAACCTATGTATGAACTTCTTCGTCTTCATTACCTCATTTAAGCCCTCCTTCGTATACGTGGAAAGATTCATTACCTCATTTAAGCCCTCCTTCGTATACGTGGAAAGCTTCATGAAACTGTTAACATACTCTCTCACCACCATGCCCTTTTGAGAAAGTTCATACCATTGCTCATGGTACCTATCAAGTACCAAGGGTGAAGTGAAAGCCAAATTCATATCTTTCTTAAGGTCTTTCCATGATTGTGGCATATTTCCTTGTTTGTGCCTCCACCATTGGTTCAGTTTACCTCCAGCTAACCCTATTTGACATCCTCCAGGTCACAAAACTTTGTCTGACGCTAAGACTTTTGGCTGTGAGATTTGAACCTAGCTGGATTCCTCTCAACCCAAAAGGCTTATTTCTATCCTTCTATATCTTTAGCTAACTTCTCCTGATACTCAGCTGACACTAATAACTGAGGAGGAATCAGAGGACGAGTTAGAGGGGTCAAAGGAGGCAAGGTTAGAGGAGGGGTCAGAGGAGGAGGACTGAGTCAAAGAAGGAGGGGGGTCAAAGGATTGGGGGTCTCAGGGGAGGGGTTAGAGGAGGGGTCAAAGCAAACAGAATAGAGGAGTCAGAGGAGGCAGAATACAGGAGTCAGAGGAGGGGAGTTAGAGGAGTTAGAGAAGGGAGTCAATAGTAGCTAAGTTAGGGCTGAATCAGACAGAAGTCAATAGACAATCACAGCAAAGGGGTTTTGACATGATGAGCAAGGTTTTGGAGCAAGGGTTTTGAGAGTTTTTGGTTATGGAGAAAATTTTGGGAGTAGAGGATTAAGAAGCTCCTGGAAAGTCTGGAGGATTAAGAAGGGATAAGGTAGGTGGTCAGAGCAGTCAATTGTGGTTAGATAAGGTCAATAGTTGATAAAAGGAGGTCAGCTGAAGGAAAAAAAGGAGTGATTGGCTTGAAAAAAGCCTAAAGGAGGGGCCGGGTTTACTTTCTTGGCCACGTTTACCCAAGGGTGGTCGACGGCCCGGCTTGTGTCTCACTGACAAGCTCACAAAAGGATCATGTATGCATGCAGGATCCTTTGTGAGCTTATGAGACAAAACACTCACACAGTACTAAGTGCTAGTTAACTTATCTAAGTGCTACAAATTGTAAGGGAGGAAAAACTAGAGAAAATACACCACAAAGTAAACACTTTCCAAAGGATTCAACTCCCAAAATTGTCCCTCACATGTTAAATATCATAAGCTTGTGAAACCATATAAACAAAAGAAATAGTTTTCAAAGGGTATAGTTGAGGATTAAGTGCTTCCTTTAGTGGGATGAGAAACTACAGCCTTGGTGGATTGTAGAGGCTTAGAGTATGTGGTTGGATTCATTTCGTGATCTATAATAAGCTATATTTGCATTTCATGCTTCTATCTTCTTGAAATTTAACTCTAATCTCATCTTTGGTTTGTGGAAGGAGGCATCTTGAGATGATAAATTGTGTTATTAGCCTAAATTGTAAAAAAAGCTCACCAGAATTGCCAAAAAGCTCACCATAGCAAGCTCACCAAAAATATGTACCCCATTTTAACATGGTAGATTCTAGTGCTTGTTTGGAATGAACTTACACAATTTGATTGAGAATCCAATATATAAAGATAGTAGAGTGTTAAGGGCATATAATTCAAAGCATGTACTCATGCTCATGTACATTGTAAACTTTAGCATACACTTATGCTTGCATTATGCTCATTGTTCCCTTTCTTCATCAAAATCCATTGCAAACTTTAGCATACACTTATGCTTGCATTATGCTCATTGTTCCCTTTCTTCATCAAAATCCATTGCTCCAAATCTTGCAATAGTCATCCAATAAAGCAATATCATGCTCTCACCAAGGCATAACAAATGCAAAAACCATTAGTTGGTGGCATTCTTTTCTCATTTCTCAATCCAAGTGTTGGCTTCTTTGCATATGTAGGATAAAATGCTTGGAGAAATGTGTGAGAGCATGTAGATGCTAAAGGCAATGTAGGCATTATGCAAAGAAATGATGAGAATCCGTTGATTTGCAATGATTATGTCCTAAACCTTGTTTTCTCCCAAAACCCTAATGTCCTTGGCCAAATTGATCAAGCAATCCTTAATTGTGTAGAGGAGATCAAGGGGCAAAGCATTATGGATTGTTGAAAGCACGAGAAATCCCACCATAAATCCTAAGAAAATTCCCAAAACCTTGTTTCCCAAGAAACCCTAAAATGGTATTCATTATTGCAAAGAAATGGTGGGAGGGTAGAGGAGAGTAGGGAAAAAGAACCAACACCCTGGATTCCAAAAAAAATTTTGTGGAAACCCTAATTTTGGCAAGAAACCCCAAAATCTCCAAAGTAGCTAAGAAACTCTAATTTCTTATCAAGGATGTAATAAGGGTGTCATCAATGGGTGGAGGGGAGAGTATAGGGAAAAGAATAATAATGCTAATTTCTTGAAAATAAGTGAGAAAATCATAATTTGGTGTGAAACCCTAATTTTTGAAACAAGCTCAAATGATGCAAATAAAGTGACAAATGCAAGCAATTTGATCAAATGGAAACTTGTATACCATGTATGAGCCATGATTGATGGTGAGCAACTCCACAATATCATCACAAAGGTGGCGATTTCCATGCTTGTTTACCTAAATAAATATTCACCTTGCATAAGGGGAGAAGGTGGTAGTAGAGGGAGTAGGTGTGAACAAAATTATACCGCAATTTGGGGTATTCTAGGGAGGAGCGATGGAAAGCTTTGTAGCTTGTTCAAAAAACTATCTCCATCATGTCTTCAAAAGTCTAGAGGTGCCAATTTGGCATCTACTGTATGCGCATGTAATACTTGAAGATTTGGGTAGATGGGGAGATATGCGGGGTCGATGATGCAGAGGTGGCATGGGGTGCTACAGTACTCGGCCAGATGTGAGGCTTTAGAAGGAAGGGGTGCCACCAGATTGGTTGTTTTCCCATAAGATCAAAGGTGATGGGCTAGGTATCTGGGTTGGGCTGCATGGATCCAGGCATCCTGCTTATTAGCATCGATGTAAAGTTTGAGGACATGGATGTCCATGCAGTCTGTGACTTTCGTCAAATGTGTTTGTTGGATTTGGCTGAGCTAAGAAGGATTTGTATTGCCTATTCGAATTTGGTGTGATCCATAGGGTCACACTAGCTGAGGAGATTGAGTGGAGAATCCACCTCATCCTTTTCCTGTGGGGCCTAGTAGGGATTACAGAGGGTTGGGATTCCTGGTGGGGAAGGGTTTTTGATGTTGAGAGGGTGTGGTGAGGAGGGTGGGTGGGCATGTTGACGAAGAGGGTTTATCATGGGGAACAGTGGCGGGGCAGGCCTAAGTCAATGTCAAGGGAGGATTAACATGGAAGGACTCATGTCCTTCTCGACACTTTCTATATAAAAAAACTTTATCATAGTCTCTGGCTATAATTATGGCTTTTGAAAAAGAGGATGGTTTTGCATCTTGATGAGATTATTTAAAGATAGATTAAGCTTCCAAATGAATCGATGGAGAAGAGTTACCTCATCCATCTCTAGGACAAATCGGAGAAGTTTAACAAAAGTTATTCCTTTCTTGGGTTAGCTCCAAAAATTCCTTCATTTTATCCTCTCGAAATCGTGGAGGACAAAACCTTTCTCGAAGGTGTACTTTCATGGCATCCCATAACTGATTTTGGTTCCAGTGGTGGTTAGATTGACAATAGTGCTTCCAACTAATTTGGCGTTTCTTACGATTTTTAGACGCGAGCAAGGGTGAACTTGTTTCTTTCATTGTATCTATTAAAAGTTCAAAACTATCAAATACTTATCATAGCACCACATTTGAAGACAGTCAGGATATTAATACATCTGAGATCTTTATTTTTTTGAGAATTACACATCTGGTGCCTTGGGATTGACACATCCAAAGATTATTAGGATGATTAACACGTCTGAGATGATTAGTTTTCTGAAAATTACACATCTAGTATCTTGGGATTAACAAATGGAAGTTCAGGAAGAGATCATATAATGGTATACAAAAGTGCTTAATATTCCTAGGTTAACTTAGTTAGTGTTTACCAAGGAGTCATCCTACTTCTGATCTATGCACGTGCTTCTTACTTAGATGTCTGTAGTTGTTAGTTTTTTAATCTAACTGTTCTATTTCTTTCTTTTTTTTCAACATCTCTAGGTATTTGAGATAGCTAATAAAAGTGATACCATATCTTGTGTAAGGTCTCCCGTCCCCTCCCCCCTCCAACACACACACACACATATATATATGAAGTGTTTATTAGTCAAAGTGATTAACTTAATAAGGGATTGATGCTCTGCATATGCAAGGATTGTGTGAGAGACATCGGAATGTAGAGATTGAGAAGCGAGGCATGGGATGGCAATGGCTGTGGAAGGACCAGAGAGTTCTCACGCATATCCAAAGCTTGTATGCCAATCGACGCCTCCCTCCACCAAACATGAAATGTTTCATGTCCGCCCTAGTATTATACTCAACTTTGGTTTCATCCGCGAGAATTTCTCTGCGTTCTCACCCCCCACTTTCTTGTTTCGTACACATGAGAAGACACTCATCAATATATGTGTGTTCTTTGGGTGGCCTTCATAGCGCAGTGCGGAACCACAAAGGGCCCCGGTCTTCCTAGTCTGAAGGTAATGAAGATCACTCAGGTCAGCTTCCTCAATCAATCTCTCGCTCCCAACCACAGCATCTATGTTATTTTTATGTGAATACAAATTAATTAATGAAATGCTGGTGTGATTACCACATGTAATGTGATTACGCACCAAAAACTATTTCTTCATGAAACAATACTTCCAAAAGTCACATCTCCCTTGTAATGATTTTTAATCCATAGATGAGAATATGGATTGATTGATAAAAATGCGCAATTTTCGAACATAATACAGGTGATTTCAATGACTAAGCTAGCTACATAATTGTTCAATAAGCACGCTAACATGTTTTTAAATTTGTGCATCTCCCTTCCATTGTACATTTTAATTGTACATGAGAGTCCACAGGCATAGTTGCCCAAGCATTACTATTCTATTCTTAATTTTACATGTGTAGGCATGTGTGTGTGTGCACACACACGCTTATATGTTTGCATGTATGCACCCATTAACATGTAGTTCAAAACACATAAAAATATTGGAGAGCCACGCAATAGTTAGATCTAGATACCTCAACAAGCGTGTTCATAGCACTACTTTGGATCTTTCATTGTTGAATTCCATGTAATCCTTGCAAGGGTACCAACAAAGGTGGTGGTGGCATTTTGATAACAGTTCAAAAGTAACTCTATGAACCAATGGACTACTACTTACATCGAGAGATAATTCCTTGTCATTGTGAAAAAACCTCAATTTTAACTCCTAGATCGTGCTCACGTTACAACTCGTAATTATATTTTACGCAAAATCCAAAACTTGGAGCAAAACTAAACAAACGACCATATGTATGATATTAACAAATCATTGTAGGTACTATGTTCTCTCACATTGATGAGGAAAAACAAAACCTCATTGATATTTCAAAAATCATGCATACAATGAACTCTTTAAAATTAGCATACATGCTAAATTTGATGATAAACTCTAGAACATGCAAAAATTATATATATATACCTAGATGAATCCAAGCACATGCCCAAATTCACCTTATAAGAAAACGTAATTTATAACCTCATGGTAGTCATCCACAAGACAATAAACCATCAACTTCATCATGCATAGTATGGACTAGATACTACGACATCCCCACTACCATCATCAGTGCCCAATAGTGGGTGTAGAACTGGGTATCAATTAATTCTCCCACACACACCCCCCACGCGCACGCACAACATACATTCATACAAAGGTCTGTGTTTTGAGTTTCTGCAGAGCTCCGGAGATACAAAGCAAATTCAACCATAATGAAGCCTAACACCAAGGATCATAACAAAAAGAAAGAATTATTACAACAAACAAGTAGTTGATATAGCATGTGCACCACTAAAGATAGAAAGAATTAACACAATATCAACAGGCTACAACTTGGACGAAAACTTCAATGTGAAATTTGCAAAAATTATAATCCGAACCTCCTATCTTAAAATACACTCCTTCATTTGTGGCATCAACAAGGCTCATATTTGGAAAACACATCGTGCCATTAGGCCCCCAAAAAAAAAAAAAGTACAATGTAAGGGTGTTATGACTCCTGAACATATAATAACCTCTCTTTGTTACCATCTTAGTCAACAAATCACAAAGCTTGTCCCATGTGTTTCCATCTAACACTTTAAATTACCCTTTGTTCTTGGTGCACTAAAAAATAAAATTTGATGTATTATTAATGCCACATACTACCTTGACTGGAAGATCACATACACTTGTTGCTATATGCACCAACCCATTACAATATATTGTATATTGGCATGAAATATAACAAAAGGATCTATCTTCCTACAAACATTCACGTGTAGAGCTTTTGGATGATTGGCTTCGTCTTATAAATTTTACCTAAGCTAACTAGAAGATTCACCCATATCTAGATGGTACAATATAGAGGCATTTCAAACACTCCTTTACAGGCCCACAAAAGGATTCAGATGGCTAAGAGTGCTCCAATTTCCCAGCATTCACTTTTAATGGTGTTGTTCACTCTTCACTACTGCTAACAAATCGTGAACGGACAAACATACAACACATAACATGAGCATTAAATAATCATAATCGCTAGCCTCATAACTTTTTTGCTGGTGAGAAATGAAAGGGGTAGCCAATTGATGAATACATTAGCATGTCATGAATGGAATACACGGCTACAATAAACTCCCAATTTATTTTAGCAATTTTCCTTGAATAGCTAACTCTGGATCATACACCTTAATGACTAGGCATGGTCACCTAACATTTGACCAATCTCTTGTAACCATATAATATCTTTATACTAACCCCTTCTAGATGTCTGTTAGCAGTCTGTCATTCCATAATAACCCCTTCAAGGTGTCTATACACACACATTGGCACCTAGCTCGAACAGATTTCACCTCAGTTGCACGGACTGCTACACTCTTAAACTGTATACTAACCCAGAAAAAAAAATGTACAGAACCTTTCAAAGAAGATTCACACTGTTCACACTTCTGTCATGCATAATCAAACTTGTTCTCCACCAACTGGACAAAAACTAACACATATTGAAACTCCTACTTCAGGGAGCAGTCACAACTCATTAAAAAGCAGTCCAGATCTTTAAACAAGAAGGCAAACAGTAGAGAGCTGCCTATTCCAAAAGAGATTTTACAATCGACTTGACATTGAGCTTCTTTAAATCCGTGTACGTCTGCCCACAACCAAGAAACATTATTGGTGCACCAGATTTGTACACCATAGATAGTGCAGCTCCCACCTACACATAAGAGGATTGTAAACAAATACATTTAAGAATCTCTTCTCACGCGTGTGTATGCGAGTGTTGGTGTGGTGGGAGGTGCATGCACCCCTTCATAATTTTATGTTCATATATTTGCCAGTTTTTGAGATGGGGTCTCTTTCCTCTTCAAGTGCACCTTTTTTTGTGTGCACAGATAGAGGGAGAGGATCTCTCTCTCTCTCTCTCTCTCTCTCTCTCTCTCTCTCTCTCTCTCTCTCCCGAAAAAAACAAAACAAAACAAAACACTGAAAAATATAGGGGAAAGAGATCATCTAGTGCTCGAGAAATATAAATGCAGAGGACGAACCTTGTCATCAACTGCATCAAACTTCGTGAGCAAGATCCCATCAATTGTTCTTGGAGTAACAGACGTAGACAAGTCAACCAGTTTCTGCAAAGTGGTCAAAACAAAAACTCTTGAAGGATTGTTTTCAGGTCCATGCTCATACCAACTTGCAACCACGTTGCAGCGTTGGAGCTCACGTGTTAGAGAGAAAGTGGAGAATAATAATAACTCATTTCACTCATCAAATGTCACGAATGCACAAGTTGAGCTCTTTACCTGATTAAATTTCATAAGCTGGTCAACTCCATCATTTCCAACCAGTGCTTCTCCAACAAATAAAACGAGATCAGGATTGTTCATATGAACGAGCTTTGCCAATGCTCGCATGAGTGGCTCATTGTCCTATTTAGTGCAAAATAAACTATTGTTAGGACTGAAAGTAAGTGACCCTCAACAAATTTCTCTAAAACAGCTTGAAGCTCCACTGCTGCTGCTTCTAAGGAGTTTTACAAAAACGTTGAAAACACCTTTAACAGCATTGACAAATCAAAACACCACTGAAACCAGAAAAGAAACATCTACCTGCATGCGACCAGCAGTATCAACCAGAACAACATCTATTTTGTTAAGAACCGCCTCATGTATGGCTTCCTTGGCAACTAATGCAGGATCCTTTTCATAGCCTCTTTGAAATAGACTGATCTGGGAAGTAGAAACAAAAGAGAAGCAAATGCAGTTGTATGAGAATATTTCAACCTGGAAAACAACTACAATCCAGGGAGAGAATATTTGAACCAATTAATACATGCCAAAAATAAAGAGACTAAAAGTTGTACAAATGATCTCTCAAGTCAAAGCCCTTCCAGAATATGATGCAAACAATTAGGCTCAAACATCTTGCAAATGTTATTTTGAGAATTTTGGTTAGATTGGATGTACAACAAGCTTTAATTAGCAAATAGGCAGAAAAGAGAAACAAAAACATGATTTATCACTGCATGTCAAGGGAGATGACTAGGATCAGAACACACATTCTATAATAACTGTCAAAAAATCGACTAATTTTGCATTATCGTCACCGCATTGAGGGGAATCGTTTGTAATAGCCCATCTCTGATGCTTAGCAAGTTAATGCTCGTAGAGGGCTTATGCTCTTGGACTGGACTTGGGGCGGATGCTGACAATGGGCGATCCTTGTACATGTGATCAGAGGTGCTAGTGGTTGTGGGTTGGTTGGTGCAACTGCCATAGCCTTCTTGATGGGACACTCTGCAACCTGGTGATAGCCCTTACAATGATAGCACTGTAGTGGCATGTAAGATCCTATGGAATTGGTGTCTCTCCCTCTATTAGATTGCACTGTGGCTATATAGACTAGGTAGACACTGTCATCATCTTGAACGTAGAGACTTGGGATTTGACTCAGGGCACTCTAAGCCTCTAGGGGGTCTAGGTAGATAGTGTCCCCCCCTATTTCATCTTCCTCACCTTCTGGTATTTCTGTCAGGGTTAATTGTTTCATGAGGGTTACATGGGGAATGGGTGGTTGTTGTGGCAAGGTGGTAGAGGTAACTCTGGAATCCTTAGTACTCCTCTTTGAGGCACGTAGTTATCGTTCCAAAACCACGCACAAGCATGCACTCTCAAAACATGTTCTGGTACACGGTTTCCAATAGCAGGTACTCAAAACAGGTACACACGGAGCCGGTTCACAGCAAATTAGCCCGGTATAGTAGATGTAATGTGATATTCAGCAGGTCAGTAGATTCTCAGCTAGAACAGCAGGTACAGTAGGGCTTCCAGCAAGTACAGCCAGTACAGTAGGCTGTACAGTAGGGTTTCCAGCAAGTACAGTAGGGTTTCCAACAAGTACTGAAGGTGCAGTTCAGTTTAGCAGTTGGGTACAACAGTACTGCAGCAAGTACAACAGTACAGTACAGCAGGTACAGACGGTGCAGCTGTACGGCAGCAATGGGAGCTCTTCAGTACATGAAAATTCGCATACTCTTTTTGCAGGGACAGATGCGCCTTTTCAAAAACATCATGAGAGAGAGAGAGAGAGAGAGAGGGAGTCCAGTGAGGTTGGTGGGTTGGTGGTGGAAGGGGGTCCAACCCTTATGTGCCATGTGGCACAGCCCCACCTCCAACAAAGGTGGGCACCTCCTTTTCGTGCCCACTCAATAAAGAGGGTTCACACAACCAAAAGGGTGCCCAAAGGTTGGGCTGCATGGGTCCCTTGGTCCCCGGGCACTGGCCAGTGCACCCAACTTTAATGAATGTGAACAACGAAAATTATATAACTTTTAAAAAAATAAACAACAGTTTAAATGGATACTTACCACCCATCACATACCACAAACCATGTCAAAATACAGGGCACTTGCATGTTTCACAGGTGGGTGTCCCCTGCCCGTGAACTGGACAACACATCATAGTAGATAGTCACACGAAAACAAGCCACGCGAAATCAGTTTCAAGCAAGCAGAGATGCATGCACATGCATTACGTAATGGATACATCTCCAATTCCTGGAACCTATTCCCGAGCACGGAACTAGCTCAGCGGGAAGTTTGAAACTGGGATCCCTAACAGTGGGTTCCATGTGCATGTGAGAAGGAGGCCTGGCCTCCCGTAGGTGACCTGAGTCCTAGCCTCAATACGGGCAGCACGAAGATCCCTGGCCATCCATACCTTGGCACGAATTAGGGGAAGACCAACTTTAATGAATGTGAACAGCGAAAATTATATAACCTACTAAAATAAACAAGGGTTTAAATGGATACTTACCACCCATTCACATTCACATGCCACAAACCATGTCAAAATACAGGACACTTATACGGTTCACGGGTGGGTGTCCCCTACCCATGAACTCGACACATCATAGTAGGCAGTCACACGAAATCAGTTTCAAGCAAGCAGAGATGCATGCACATGTATTATGCAATGGATACATATCCCATTCCTAAAACCTGTAGATAGCAGGTCTCCCCGAGCACACAACTAGCTCAGTGGAAAGTCTGAAATTGGTTTTGGGATCCCTGCCAGTGGGTTCCACGTCTTAGCCACACTATAGGTGAGGAGGCGGCCTGGCCTCCAGTAGGTGACCCGAGTCCTGGCCTCAATACGGGTGGCACGAATCTCCCTGGCCATCCGTACCTTGGCACAAAATAGGGGAAGACCACTCGGGCGGCCAAATGGTGAAACCCCTCTCCCCCCTCCCGTGCAGCTTCTAAACAGTTGACCTAAATTGAAAAGCCTCCAAATACGCCTAAAGAAGCTATGGATAATGTTTGAAGTAGTCTTCATCAACCCATTTTGCTTCAATAGGCACATAGTTCTTGAACGTCACAAGGTATCGCCTAGAAAGCTTACCAACAGGTACCTTTCTCTCCTTGTGAAACACAATCTACTGAAGTTGAAGAACTTTCTCTAGCTCATCAACCTCTAGCAACACTTCTATGACAGGCTCTTTTGGCTTTGCCCCACATACTTCCGCAATAGACTACATGAAAGGCATTGTGAATCCTCCAATGATCAGGCAATGCAAGCCGAAAAGCAACCTCATTGATCTACTTGATCACCTTGAAAGGTCCACAACACCTAGTAGAGAGCTTAGGACACTGTCAAATCCCCGTAGGATCACCTCGTAGAACGCTCCTGGTACAAGACTCGAAACCTGCAAAACAAACCAAGCAACGTGAAGGGGGTGCAAGCCTGACTCACCTCCCAACCTTGACAGCCGTGGGCAAGCCCACATGTCTTGGCTGTCCCCACCGAGCCATGAGCTGAGCTAACTAGTCGGACGTGCTGACCAATCTCTACCTCGTGACGTCCCATACCACCACGAAGCTACCCTCGCGGGCCTCGAGACTGCTGTCGGCCTTGGCTGCATAAAGCAGGTGCACATCTGCACTAGATCTAGGCTCCTGACCATAGAGCTCTCACAAAGACACGCGAGACTCTATGAACTATTGACTAACCTTGGCCACCCTTTTAAAGGCTCTTCGCTGTTCACCGGGCGTCCACACTTGGACGCCCGCCCGTTAGTCTATCCCTAGCCCAGCTCGCCAATCAGCCTGCCTAGCTCCAAGCTTCCCCAAGCCTCGAAGCTAGTCTTGTGTGCGTGTAGCACACGGTACACGCACACACGGTAGATACACACTGTGCACATGACATACTCCCCTTCCTCTAAGAGCTCACTCCTGAGCTCACAAAAAACCCAAGGTAATCCCTCTGAAGGATAGTCAATGTCTCCCATGTAGCGTTCTCCTCAACACGATCCTTCCACTTGATCTTGTATTCCGTGAGAAGTGTATTACGCAATCGTCTCTTTGGTTTCTTGGGATAAAATATGATCCACCAACATCAATCTTTAGAGAGCATATGGGAACCATATAGAAGACGGAGGAGTGAAGATTATCCTGCAGTTGGAGAGCAACTTGCCGACAAGAGATCCAAGCAAGAAGGGCGGCACATACAGTGGTAACTCCATCCATAGATAAAGCTCAACATGAGGGAGTGTTCGAGGATAGCCAGAAAGCTTTCAAGAGAGGAAGTGGTATCGATGACCTGGTTCCCAAAAGAGGAGCCTGTTCCAAAGGATGAGCCCAAGGAGCAAACACTACCAAGCTTAGAGGTGATCCAGACAGATGGAGAGCAACCCATCCTAGTTTCCCAAAACGACGAGTCGTCATCAAGTGAGTTTCACACTTTTCTCTCCAAATCCATTGAGGAGGAGGATGAGATGATCGATTCCGTAGTACTAACTACAATGCTATAGCTAAGCATCCAGAGACAGAGGGGCTAGTTCTAGTGCCCGCGGTTCCCGAGGAGGCAATCGCAAAGACATCATTGATGTTAGGTTAGGGTTGCACACAAACTGAGGCACACAGAGAAGTACAGCAACAAGCACACTTAAAAGAGAGATGGTGATTGATGCTCACACAAAGAAGATAGCATACAATGTGTGGAGCAAGGGAGTTGACAATATCAAAATACAATAAAATGTGGTGTCCTTTCACACCTAATATGCAAGGGAAAAAACTCAAAGGGAGAAAAGTGCCCTTGGTTAGCCCATGTTCACATGTGGCACTACTCATAGCATATGTGGCATAACTCATAGCATATATGCCAATAAGTCCCCCCTCTACTGGCAATGTGAACCTATACAAGGTCAGCAATAGATCACTCTATGTAGGAGAGTAAGCCTAAAACTTTGCGGAAAGCTTCGAACTTCTCTTGAGGCAACGCCTTCATGAACAGATCTGCAACATTGTCTTGTGTAGAACGATAAGATAATGAGATCTCCCCTGCATGAATCCTCTCCCTGACATAATGATAATGAATCTCTATATCCTTAGTAAGTGCACGAAACACTGGGTTTCGTGCCACAACTGTCACATCCACTCTACATTCAGTGCATGGTGACAAGATGGCTCATCATCAGCAGTGCAACAGTTGTACAGTATTAGAACCCGGTAGGTATCTGTCGTATGCCGTGACCCCATTGTCATTTATAAATATAAACTTTATTAAATGACCAGCCAACTTGACCAACCTCCAGTTAGTATAAATAGGCTTGCATAGGGCTTAGTTTATCATTCAATCTTCAGTGTGCTAAGAGCTTTCCTCCTCAGCCCTAGGAGTTCCCTTGCCTTCAGCACTAGACTAGTCTCATCCAGCCCTTGGAGTGCTTGAGGTTGCTTCAGCCAGCCTTGTTCATCCAACACCTGCAGTTCAGCAGTCCCTACAGCCCTAGGCGCCAGCAACCAGCATCAGTTCAGTCCCTGAATCAGCATACAGCCTGCATCTTCTGCATGTGAACCAGCCGTACAGTCATCTGCATTTACAGTTCAGTTCAGCAGCCGTACAGTCACCTGCGTTTCTGTCCAGCAGCAGTTTCTGTCCAGCAGCAGCACACCTGCGTTTCAGTCCAGCATCATCCCTACAGGTCTGCGTTTCAGTCTACAGCAGTTCTCAGCCCTGAATCATCAGTTTACATCAGTATCCAGCCTTTTTGTGCATCATCCATACATGCAACAGTCATCTGGTGAAGGTAACACAGCATTCATAAGCATTTACAGCATTCTAACATAGCTTAGAACAGTCCACCATCTCCTTTTCTCAGCCTCAGGTGTGCAGCCCTTCCTCATGCCCTTGGGAAGAGTGCATAGGCTCGAGATAGTTCATCGAGGTGTTTCTACAGCCGTGTACAGTTCAGCCAATCCCCGATCCTCCGAGATCTTGCGTTTGGCTTATCTACAGTCCACGGTCATTCTCTCTAAAGAAATAAAGCAAATACTATCTCGTTATCGGGATAGGGGGCCCTTCAGTGGGTAATTCAGGACCCAATCTGGTGTACAGTTCTCATATATCTCTCTCTCATCTCTTTAAAGTTTGAAGTATTGAAATGGATTGCTAAACTCACGAAACTCAAGATACAGAAGACGGTGTGAGCATTTGTGTGACAGGATCTTCCAATACAAAGACTTCCGCTGCATATCACATTGGTATCAGATTCAGATTGTCCACACACACCGTATCCTAGCGTGGGGGCATCCTTGGATGGTTAGATTGCATTCCGGCACGACCACCGACTTCAGCATCATGTCTACAGAAGAGAGTACTCATCAGCCGGAAGACGTCTCCCCCCAAGGAGACCATGTTCTTCCTCCTACAACAGACACCATAGCTCTTCTTAGAGCTCAGAACCAGCTACTCATGGAGCGTCTCCAACTCTTGGAGGCAGCAACAGCACGTCCTTCTACACCTCCAGCAGCACCCGACTACATCTCCCTCTTCTTTCAGATGGAACAACAAAGGAGAGAGGATGAGGCCCGAAGGAAAAGAGAAAAAGCAAAAAGATGGGACTATGAGGAAGCCCAATGCACGATCGACGAAGACCGGCGTCAGGCTCAACTCGCCGCTCGAGAACACCAACGTGAGGTTGATCGAGAACGTATGTTACTCGAGCACCAACGGAAAAAGGAGGCCATACACTTGAGGTATCAGCAGCTCTCCTCAATCTCCCCAGTCATAGGTGTCACCAGCCAACAGTCCGCAGCAACAACAACCACCATCATTCGCAGTCAACCGAACTTCAGTAAGTATGATGGTAAGTGTGATCATTCATCAGTTAATCAATTTATTCATCAGTTTAATGCTCATTTTCCTTTAGCTAGAATCACAGACCCTCAAGACAAAGTCCACTTAGCGGCTCCCCATCTCACTGGTGAGGCAGTCACTTGGTGGCAGCATTGGTCTAGTATTCATACAGACCAGGCCACAAGTGTCACAGCCTTTGACTGGGACATCTTTGTCCATGACCTGAAGACCAAAGTTCTCCCGCCCCAGTACATGACCGGTCTGAAAGACGAGTTCTATGGACTCAGACAAAACGGATCCCCAGTGCTTTAGTTTTCTGGTAAGGTTATTACTTTAGCACATCAGTTAGGGTTATCTGAGCAGGCTAAGATGGAGCAATTCATTCGTGGATTGGACTCTAACAATCGGTTCACAGTTCGTAACTTTGAACCAAGTACATATGACCGGGCTTTGACTCTCGCTCAGAATGAAGAAATGAAGATGAACGGAGGCAAGCCCAAGCAGTCATCTCAGTCATGTACCAAACCCCAACAGGGGAAGGGTAATTCGTCTTCTAAAGACACTAAGACAGACAACAGTCCTAGCTCTAGTTCAGGGGGTAAGGAATCCAAGCCTAAGAAGACCCCTGAGGAAAAGGCTCACGCAGGCATCACTGGAGGCTATCTTCCTCCAGAGGAGCAAAGACAGTATCAGTCAAAAAACAGATGTTTTTTCTGTCATACCATTGGGCATGGTAAGAAGGATTGTCCAAAAAGACAAGCGGAGCAAGCCTCCAAAGAGCCTTCTGCCACAGTTGCCGTAGTATCCCCCGCTCCTCCAAACCTACCTACTACCACCAATGCAGTTCAGATCTTACCTTCTATGCATTCCATGCCATCCGTGGTGCTTGATGCTAAGCAGGAGGGTGAGACAACAACCACACAGAAAAGCCTGATCCGAGCTTATGGCTCTGCCAAGGGCCGACAGTTCATAATCCTTTTTGACATGGGCAGTTCTGAGGACGCCATCTCTCCCCAGTTGGCTACCAACATGAGCTGTACCTTAGTGCCCTATCATTTGGAGGTAGACGGGTTTACACCTGGTCTCCGCACCCACATCTCTCAGAAGGCACAACAGTTTTCTTTTCAAGTTCAAAAGGCCTCATTCCAGCGAGAATTCATTGTTTCTCCTCTTTTGGGATGTGACATGATCTTAGGAATCCAGTGGTTTCGTCAGTATGAACCTATTCCCAATTGGGGACAGGACACCTTTATTATCTCAAAAGGTTTTCCTGGGCCTGTCATGATTCGGGGGGATAGGAGCATTCTTGGCGTTCCTATGATTTCTCATCTCCAGGCCCGACGGGCTATGTGCAAGGGAGCAGAAGGAGCATAAATTTATGCTCAGACAACTTCTATCTCATCAATAACCGCTGTCTCATCATCTTCAGTCTCTCAGTTAGCAGATCTCCTCTCTCATTCAGACATTTTTAAAGATGATCTCCTACCCAGTATCCCACAGTTAGCAAAACCTCCTAGCAAGTTTCCCTCTTGTCTTTCCAAGACTTTCAAGGGCAAGCTAGAACAGCAATCAATTCTCAAACATTTGAAACATGTTTCTTATGGACACATTTTCACAGTCACCACAGACAACCAAGCACTTAAGTGGCTCCTGACAATGCCAAGTGCCCAGTGGAGTGCTCGGCACACTAGACAAGGTCAACTCTTCCAACAAGTTGGAGGAATGATTAAGTACATCCCTAGTCAGCATAGCCCCGTAGCAGATATTCTTAGTAGAAAGACCAGCATCCCGACCAGTCAGGAGTCTACCATTCTCAACATCTCTGGAAAAGACTTAGAAGATTAATATGTCGATTCCGCAGAGTTAGGTACTCAACCCAGTTTGGCCCTCAATTTTGAGCCTGGCCATCATTCAGTTCACAGACAGGCATGTAAGTTTAGACGAGATATCCACTTCAAGGAAGGGGATTGAGTCTCTCAGTGCATCGTGAAACAAAGATTGAAACAAGTGGACAAACATTGTCCCAAGCTTTCATCCCGTAGTTTTGGCCCTTTTCCAATAGTCAAAAAGTTAAGTGATGTCTCCATGAAGTTAAAGTTGCCTACCAGTTGGACAATGCATGATGTTTTCCAAAATTCTTGGCTAAAACCATATGTTGGTCCAGAAGTGTTTGATATTTCAGATGAACAGCAGCTAGACGTGGTAGACGAAGCAGAAGTTATTGAGCCTGAGCAGATCCTTCTTCATCAATGGAAGCATGGTTCCGGTCGACAGATACGTCAGTTCTATAAAAAATTCCGAGATCGAGGCACCCACGAAGCCGTATATGGGTAGACGAGGAGTTCTTCCAAGAGTACCCCCAGTTGTTGGCGGACTACTTGGAAGCCATGAACCTGCCGCCAAGCTAAGCAAGAGGGAATGTCATGCACTCTGCACTCAGTGCATGGTGACAAGATGGCTCATCATCAGCAGTGCAACAGTTGTACAGTATTAGAACCCAGTAGGATGATATTTGTCGTACGCCGTGACCCCATTGTACATCCTCAGTCCAGGATAAGTCAGGCACGAGCTACGTAGGTCTTCCTCAGCCTTAGCGGGTCAGTCAGTCAGTCAAGTCCCTTAACCCACTTGGAGAGAATCATTAATGCATGTAGAGTCAGTAGAAGCCTTAGGGTTTGCATCAAAAAGCACTCTGCCTCCTGCATAATATGCATTCATACGCCTGTGCATCATTTAGAACATCCCAGAAGCCTTAGGGAATTTACTAGGATTTATCTAGTATTTTTTTCATATTTTATAGTATTTATTTAGCATTATTTACATTATTTGTCATTTATAAATATAAACTTTATTAAATGACTAGCCAACTTGACCAACCTCCAGTTAGTATAAATAGGCTTGCATAGAGCTTAGTTTATCATTCAGTCTTCAGTGTGCTAAGAGCTTTCCTCCTCAGCCCTAGGAGTTCCCTTGCCTTCAGCACTAGACTAGTCTCATCCAGCCCTTGGAGTGCTTGAGGTTGCTTCAGCCAGCCTTGTTCATCCAACACCTGCAGTTCAGCAGTCCCTACAGCCCTAGGCGCCTGCAACTAGCATCAGTTCAATCCCTGAATCAGCATACAGCCTGCATCTTCTGCATGTGAACGAGCCGTACAGTCATTTGCGTTTACAGTTCAGTTCAGCAGCCGTACAGTCACCTGCGTTTCTGTCCAGCAGCACCACACCTGCGTTTCGGTCCAGCATCATCCCTACAGGTCTGCGTTTCAGTCTACAGCAGTTCTCAACCCTGAATCATCAGTTTACATCAGTATCCAGCCTTCTGTGCATCATCCATACATGCAACAGTCATCTGGTGAAGGTAACACAGCATTCATAAGCACAGCATTCTAACATAGCTTAGAACAGTCCACCATCTCCTTTTCTCAACCTCAGGTGTGCAGCCCTTCCTCATGCCCTTGGGAAGAGTGCATAGGCTCGAGATCAGTTGATCGAGGTGTTTCTACAGCCGTGTACAGTTCAGCCAATCTCCGATCCTCCGAGATCTTGCGTTTGGCTTATCTACAGTCCACAGTCATTCTCTCTAAAGAAATAAAGCAAATACTATCTCGTTATCGGGATAGGGGACCCTTCAATGGGTAATTCAGGACCCAATCTGGTGTACAGTTCTCATATATCTCTCTCTCATCTCTTTAAAGTTTGAAGTATTGAAATGGATTGCTAAACTCACGAAACTCAGGATACAGAAGACGGTGTGAGCATTTGTGTGACAGGATCTTCCAATACAAAGACTTCCGCTGCATATCACAACAGCTATAGCACTTTAACTGACAGTGAGTATGGTGTTGGGTGTATGCTGCTGACACTCACGAAGATCAATCATCAATCTCCTCAACCATACACATTCTGGCTGCCCTGTACTCAGTCTCACAAGTAGATGTGGCAACAGTGGGTTGCTTTTGCTCAGCCATGATATGCATGAATGCCCCAAAAAGAAACCATTCCCACTGGTGGATTGCCTTGTATCATAGTCACCAGCCCAATCGGAATCACTGTACGTGTGTAACTGCAAGCTGCCCCCCTAGGATATACCAACACAAGATCTAGGGAGCCCTGAAGATAGCGGAAGATCCTCTTCACTGCTTGCCAATGCTTTGTACTTGGGCTGTGTATAAATTTGCTACATTGAGAAACCCCAAACTGAATATCCGAGCGTGTGTTGCATAAGTATATGAGGCAGCCCACTGCTTGGCTGTAAACACTCATATCAAAAGGCTCTCCAACATCATACATGCTCAATTTCAACCCTGGCTCTATCGTGTAGAGATGGGCTTACAATCTTGGAACCCAAATTTCTGCAAAAGCTTTTGAATGTACTTTGATTGGTGTACATAAATCCCAACATCTGTTTGCACAAATTGTATGCCCAAATAATTATGCAACAATCCCAAATCAGTCATCTCAAATGACGTTTGCAATTCAACTTTGAAAGCTGAAATTTTATCCATATCATTCCCAGTTAGCAACATATCATCCACATAAAGAATGAGCATAATCAAAGTGTCATGATCCTCTTTCGCATAGAGGGTGCTCTCTATTGGACTATTGTGAAATCCTTGCGTGGTCAAATAAGTATGTATCTTCTCATGCCAAGCTCGGGGAGCTTGTTTAAGACCATAAAATGCTTTTCAAAGCTTGCATACTTTGTTTTCATGACCATGCATCACAAAACCAATGGGCTGATTTACATACACTTCTTCTTGCAAATCCCCATTGAGAAAAGCTGATTTTATGTCCAACTGATGCACTTTCCATCCAAACCAATGCAACAACACATCTAAATGTGGCCATACGAGAAGTAGGTGCAAAAGTCTTATCATAATCAATGCCCTTTTTCTGGGCATAACCTTTGGCCACTAGCCTAGCCTTGTACCTGTCAATGGTACCATCAAACTTTCTTTTCAACTTGTAAACCCATTTCGTGCGAATGGGCTTCTTGCTAGCCAACAAGTCTACCAAATCCCATGTGTTGTTTTTATGGATAGAATCCATCTCATTTTGCATGGCTTGCATCCAATGCTCATCCTCATGAGCCTCTTCAAATGAATACTCATCCTGCACAAGATTTACTGATGCATCATCTTCCCTGCAGGTGATGATGAAGAATCTACAGCCATGCCGCTTTCCTTTTTCTTCTCCTTTGCAAGCCTTTTTCTACACTCGTTCAAGTAACGACCTAAATTCTTGCAGTAGTGACATTTGCCCTTTTTCTTGGGCTTGCCTGCATCATTTTTAGCCTTTAAGGCTGTCCCGAATCAGCCTTTGGCTGAAAACTGTGTTTGGCTTTTCCCTTGCCCTTGTCTTGGGCAACGAAAGCCCCATCACTGCCACGCATGTTCGAAGATTAGTTCTTCCGATTCTACTCCTCTTGTAGTAACAAACCAACCAACTCTTCAAACAAGATTGGTTCCAAGTTTGCCTGCATGGATAGAGTAAGCGATGTGTGGAAGTTCAAATAGGTTTCTAGCAAAGATGATAGTGTCTTGGAAACCAGCTCCTTTTCGAAAATGACCTCATCAATATTGAGCAACTGCTCCCGAAGATCTTCGATCTTCATAAGATGATCAGCCATACTATCACCATCATTCATGATCAAGTTCTCAAGCTCTTTCTTGAGAAATGCAGCCCTGGCCTCATTCTTTGCCTGATACATGGTTTCAAGTACATCCCAAGCTCGCAGAAACGTCCTGCAAGACCGAATATGCGGTATGATTGATCGCTTTACTGACAAAGTAATCAAAGCCATCGCTTGGGCATCACAAATATCCCATCTCTTCTGCTCCTGTGAGGGAGGAGTAGGTACTGCAGCTTGTTGAGCACCACGGCCAAGCATGTTAGGTGCTATGTCAACATCTTCACCTAACACATAACCCCAAAATCCTTTGGCCACAAGAAGATTTCAAACCATGAAACTCCAGAGGGAGTAATTACTGCCATCTAATTTGTCCCCTTGGGACAAAACCCCAAATATATTGGTCGTATTTCCAACCATTTGTTGAAACATGTGCAACCAAATATGCTGTAAAGCACCTACAAGCAAAATCCAGAACGCATCGGAGTGCAACGTCAAGCAACCACAAGGTCCTATGCAAATGTTTTGCCCCGAATACAAAGCTGCAATGCTGAAAATCCCCAAATTTCTGAGCACCGATGGGCTGATTTATATGTCAATTGCACATAATTGACAAAAGCCTCAAAAACCTATGTACCAATGAGCTTTAATTGTGCAATTAAGCACTGATTTTAGAAAAGCCCCTAATGTCTCTGTGTCTTGTAACTGCAATTGTGCAATTAAACACAAATTTTCCGTGCATCCTGCACCCACATGCTGCCTGCACTTGATTTTTGCAATGAAAAAACCCCAAATTTTCCGTGACTCCTGCACCCAGATGCCGCCTTTACACTACTGCTTGCACCTGATTTTTGCAATGAAGCAAGAAATGTACATAAGCCTCTTGAACTGAACCAAAAAAATCAATTACCTGACCGGAACCCTAATTTTGCAAGGTTTGCAAGTGTTGGTGTCTAGCTTGTTGTAGGAAGGAGGCTGTACAGCTGGGCTTGACGAGCAAGTGTTGGTGGTGACATTTGATGCAGATGCACGGGCTACAGTGAGAGCCCTCAGGCGGACCCCTCAGGCTGCCGGATAGAGTCGCGAATGGACAAGCAGTGTGCAAACGATATGGGCGTGTAGACGGCTGGCAACGTGCAGATGCGAAGGCTACAAATGTGTCAGGTGGGCGCGCGTATAGACGACTAGCAACGTGCAGACGCGAAGGCTACAAATGTGTCGAGGTGGCGCGTGTAAGCGGCTAGCAGTGCAGACACGAAGACTACAAATGTGTCGGGGTGGTGCATGTAGACGGTTGGCAGCGTGTAGATGTGTTGGGGGCAATGGCAGAAGCTAGGGTCTGAGGCGGAACCGTCAACGTCGATGGCACGGTGATATCTCTGACCGAAGACGGACACAGTCGGCGACGGAATGGTCTCGCTACCAGTTGGGGACCCAAAATCTCCAAAAAATTCGTCATGTGCCACGTAAGCCCAAGGTGCAGTTGCGTGAGCGCCGCCAAGGGTCGCCTGCTGAGATGCAAGCGCCACTCGTGAGTGGGGCGGTGATGGAGCCCTCTACACTATCGCCACCCCGGTTGGAGGCTAAAACGGGCGATGGAGCTCTAAACTGGCAGCGCTAGAGAACAGATGGAACTATGGGCGGCAGATGGAAGCTGAGCCGACGAGACGGGACTGCAGAAGGCAAGGAGGCGACGCCACCTCTGATACCACTGTTAGGTTAGGGTTGCACACAAATTGAGGCACATAGAGAAGTACAGCAGCAAGCACACTCAAGAGAGAGATGGTGATTGATGCTCACACAAAGAAGATAGCATACAATGTGTGGAGCAAGGGAGTTGACTCCACAATATCAAAATACAATAAAATGTGGTGTCCTTTCAGAACTAATATCCAAGGGGAAAAACCCAAAGGGAGAAAAGTGCCCTTGGTTAACCCATGTTCACATGTGGCACTACTCATAGTATATGTGGCATAACTCATAACATATATGCCAATAATTGAAGGCAGCAAGTCTAGTAGCCATGCTATTGGAGTTCAGACTGGTGTGTGAAACAAAGAGTGAGTTCGCCAAACGATCCATACCGGATTGGAGCATCATTTGCACCTCTTCTCCATGTTAAGCGAGAGAGGATGTCACGTACAGGCTCTCTCTCAAGTGTGACATGGACAGGCCACCGTACAGGTTGAGTATGTAGCCGTGGTAGCCAACTCACGAACATTAGGCACTATAAATAGGAATCTAGGCCTTAGCCATTTTCATTCATCAACCAGTCAATCATCAATAAGAGCTCAAGAGCAATGCTATCATTGAGTATCTCTATTCAGCATTCTATATGTAATCGTTGCACCAAAGGCAACCAAGACATGGCGGATAGGTAGCCAAGCAAGGTAGACATGCATCCAAGCACAACAAATGGGCCATGTAGCCGTACGAGCATGTCAAGGAGCAGTCATGGGATTGTTCATGTGTAGGCCAATACCTAGAGGGATCATGTGACTAGGCAATGCCTTGAGTCTAATTGTTAATCTTTTGTAACCTATAGATAGCCATTTGTAGTTCTATCTATTGCATGGCTAGGGTTGGGTTCTAAAAATTGATACAAGTTTTTTTGCATGAGTGTTTGATTGTGTTTTACGAGACTTCCCCTATACTTCTCTGTTAGCACATTCATAGAACCAGTAGGTCTACAACAATAGTTTCGATGCATATACTCTTAACAATAAATTCCTATTGCCTACGACCCAACTTTCTCTTCATACACATGTTCCAATGGCCAAAATTGGATCATCAGTATGCAAGCACATTTCATTCCATGCAAGAAGTCAAACAAAGGTCCAAAAGCTACTCATTTGTTTATCATGCATGTATTCAAGTACCATAATCTTCCTTAGACTATTGATTCTCATCGTGATAGTGTCTTGACAAGTAACTTTTTGACGAGATTTGTTTAAAAATTTAGGAACAAAGCTCAAGTTTACATTAGCTTTTCATGTACAATCCGATCACATTTCTAAAGCAACCAACCTTGGAATCATAGCTCTTCTTAGAGCTTATTTCATAGCCGATAGAAGTTAAGGGTAAAGTATCTTCCGTTGCTTTAGTTTGCTTATAGCAATACTCAACACCATTCTACTAGAAAGGCTCCTTTTCAACTTGTCTATGGTTATCATTTACTAACTTTAGTTATAATACGGTGTCTTTTCTGACGTTCAACAAGTTTCCCTCATCATGATGGGGTCTCCCGATTGGCCACAAGTGTGAGCCTCTTTTTGCCTTTTGTTAATCACTTATTTTGTAAATGCGATGTTAAGTACTTAAGCATACCAAAACCCCTTTGCTTTTATGGTCATTTTAAGCCTCGTGCATAATCTCTTCCCTAGCATAAAAATCAATAATTTTATTTACATCGATTAAGTTGTTATGAAGTCTTGTTCTCTTGATTATTAAGAAATGTGTTCATAATTGTTAATTTCACAACTTTAATAAAATCAATGCCTTGGAGAGGTTCACCTCTTAGGCCATCCAAAATCCACCTACATGAGCGAGAAATGGTGACGATTCCTAAAGGAATCCTTAAAAGGGCTTACCAAATGAAAGACTCTACAACCTTTCCCATGTCACAAGCATCAAACATGTCCCATGACTACTGAAACCATTTGGTTAAGATTTAGCAGACTGCTGAACATAGGCCCTTTGTGAAGGTGAAGATTGGAGAAGCACATTTAGATTGCATGCATGCCTGTAAGGGTTTCCAAGTCCCTCTGGCCATTAGCCTATGAGGATGACAAGCAGAGGTGTGTTTTGACAGCAATGGACGTACAAGATCAGTATGGAAAAGATGTACAGCAATGAGGCCCAGGGGGCATCCATTTTGAGCAGGTTTCTGGGCCACCCACAACCAGGCAGTCAAGGGCTTTGCCAGGAGCTGGGCATGTGAAAATGACTAGAAGGGGCCAAAAATGAGAAATTCCCCTAATTTTTGGCTATTGATTGGCCAGTATTTTTTAAAGAAAAGTGAAAAAAAAAGATTTTTTAAAGGAAAAAGGGAGGAGAGGGGAGGGAGTGGGGGGGGACCTATAAAGGGCTCTCACTTGATCATTTATTCATCATAATAGCCCAGTAACCCTTCTCGCAACAGCCAGATTCCCATCAGAATCAATCCCAAAGCTTTGGTGGACCTTCACCCATGGTGTGATGTGTCAGCCACACGGTTTATATGGTTGGTCCAGCCAGGTACCAAGGTTTATATGGCGTATGCTCTCAACAAGCTAGATTAGACTTCGAAAATACCAAGCCTGGTGATCAAAGGCAATTAAGACCGTTAACATGCATGAAGTGAAATAAGAAGGTCCTTAGGCATCACAAAGCTTAAACCTAGTTAGCCACCGAACTGTGACTCTGTGTGGTGTGAACACACCTGCAAACGGTTTGCATGAGTTCTCAATTGCTCCACAGCTCCTGATCTAAAAGTATCACATGCAGCCATCATAACACTTATTTTGTGCTGCATCAACCAGTATCCCACCTGACAATACCCACAATAAAGTGCACAGAGTCTGTCAAGCTTAAAGCTCAATTGTCTATGAAATCCAAAAGCCAAACAAAATGCCAAATAAAGTCACAAACCTTTGCAAGGTTTGTAGACTTTCCGACCCCATTTACACCACAAAACACCACCACATAAGGACGTCCTTGTTCTTTTGCAGAATGGACATCACGCAGGATATCAATGGAGCGTCTGGGTGTAAGAATGCGAGTCAATGCTTCTTCCATAGCTGTCTGTTTTCAGGAATGAGAATCATTACATATGTCCAAAATAACAAGTAAAACACAAAAGTCTACAAAAAAGAACGGCTACAAAGCGGGTGAAAAAAGAAACATGTGATCTTCTTAAAGTCTGAAGGTCATCGCAACTGAGAAACGTATCCTTACACCATTGATAAGGAAAAGGGAATAATTCACATCTTCTCTAAATGAATACATGCCTTCACAGTAGAAGAGATTCTTGTAAAGGATCCCAGCTTTTTGCCCACCAGACTAGCAGCCACAGAATTACATAACTCTTCTGTGATTTCTTCAGCCTGAGAAAACGACCATTGATAAAATCATAAAATTTAGCTCAAGAGAGTGCAAAACTGACTACTACAATACAATGTATTCTGCGTACCACATTCTTGACCATAAGGCGCTCCTTGAGGGCCTTCAGAGCAGGAACTAAGTCTTCCCTTTCAATCAAAGCTTTTCCAGCAACACTGCCGCAATAAATACATCTCAGAACACAAAAACCATGAGATAGCCATACTAGCCTAACTTGGCCAATGACATAAAGCTGCATGCACGCAAGTGGCTCAAAGTACAGTGGTGAAGAAGATGTGGAGGACATCTCAAAATCTTCAAAAACACCTTGCGATTCGTTCATAACTCAAGACCATTTCGAACCAAGAAAAAGAGGGAGAAGAAAGACCTTTGGATCAGTGAGGAAAACCAGCCTTTCTTCTTGGTGATATCTTTCTCCTTGGTGTTCTCCGTCTCTTCGTCCATCTCAATGTCAAAGTCGTCATCATCTTCCTCCCTGTCCATGAGGCTCTTGCCCTGATCGACGGCCGGCACTTCCTTAGCCTCGTACAAGGGGGGGTTGGAATAGTCCAGCTTCTTGACAGGGGCTTCCTCCCAAACCCTATTCTTCTTCACGACCTTCTTTAGGCCCTGTTCTTCCTTATTAATGGGAAGGGCTTTTGTCCCTTTCTTCCCTCCCTTTGACTTTAGTTTCTGCAACTTATCTACATCGAAGGCGACTTCAGTGACCTTTGGAACACCGTCCTCGTCGCTGCTGCTGCTGCCTCTGCTGTTAGAGGCCCCTGCGTGATGGATCTTAGCGGATCCATTCACACGGGAAGCGTACTCACCTTCACCGCCGTCCTCTGCCTTGGCCCCATCTTGCTGCTTCCCTGAGGAAGCTTTACCTCCTTTCCCGTCCCCATGGCCGGCGACCCCCTTCCTGCCGCCATCTGTGGCTGGCTTCGCCTGCTTGATCCTGCGCAGTTCATCAGCCCTGGCTTCTGCCTCTCGGAGAAGCTGCCTGAACGTATCATCGAAATCGGGGTAATCTCTTCTCTTCGGATTGTAAAGAAATGAAAACTCCTGTTTCACCGAGGAGAGGAGCTCGTCCACATAGAGGAGATGAAGAATCTTTCTGTAGACCGCTACAAAGACGAGACCCAGATCGTTGTGGAAAGTCCACTTGAGGGTGTAGGAGCTGCCCGAAGCATCGTACTGGAAAGCCGAGGCGGCGGAGCGATCTTCGAGGAGGCAGGATCGGATGAGGGCATCGATTGGGGAGCCTCTCAAAGCGATCGCTAGCTCCTGGTATGTCCAGAGGATGAGGCCCCCTCTGGTGAAGATGAGCAACTGTTCCAACATAACGACGGCTCGACGACGATCTCAACTAGGCCTACAGAAACAACGAGGCCTTCTCTTCTGCGACGCCCCCTTGTATGTCCGACCTTCGCGCCCGTCGGGTTTGACTCCTTCTCATTCGACGACTAAATGCGGCCCCGCACTCCACGTTAGTCTTTTTTTTTTTTTTGAGCGTTTAATTTTTTGCCGTTACCCGACCATTCTTTTAATTCGTTGTGTGTTTGTTTTGATTCAAAGACTTTTTCCCCATTCTTAAATGCCTTTTCAGGCTTGAAGGATTACCTGCATGATGCAGCATGATCTACTCTTCCTAAGCTTTTAGTGGATTTTTTTTCTATGCATTTGTCTTCATGTTGAAGCATATTAAACCCTAAACTCATCAATGGTTGCTTTCAAAATCATTATCGTTATGCTGCTTCTTTCATAGAGAGCTAGTTACTCTGGGTTGTCGTTGTGCTTGTGCTGCTTCTTTCATAGAGAGCTGGTTACTCTGGGTTGTCGTTGTTCTTTTACTGACAAAGGAAGCCAAACATCAAATGACTCTAAATTGTTGTTCTTCTGAATTTTCTCATGCTAATGAGAAAAAAGAAGAGGAATCATGTGCTAGTTATTGAATTCCATCATCATGGATGTTATGAGGACTTCCATACGAGGTTTGTGGAGTTGAATAACTATGTGCAAGAACTCCTACCCATTGCATGGCTATTGCATCGGAGGGCTTCAACATCTCAATTGGCATGCTTCTAAAGGAACTTCTTGCTCAACATCAAGAGAGTGGGACATAATTGGTTAAGATTTCCTCGGAAGCCGGTGCTCCAAAATATTTCATTATTGTTGCAACCACGGCTTCAGATTCTACTCCCCTGTAATTCCTAGCACTATATCCTAGTCGTGCTATGGGAGAGTCTTCTAGAGATCATGGAATGCATGCATTAATCATCTATGACAATTCCAGCAAGTAATCAATGACATATTGATAAGTGTCGTTATCCACGTTGACCACCAGGTCTTGAGGTTTCCCTTGGAGATGTCTCCCATTCATATCTTCATCGGAAAGAGCTACCAAAAGGTTAGACTAGACTGGTGCAGGTACCTCGATCGCTTCGTGCAGAATGTAGCCGGAGTTTTCTATACCTCTTCACTCAATAGCTTTTACTCGTAGATACCCTCAAGTATGTGTGGTTTGATTTTGTCAAGGAGTTCCTTTTCATATTAAGCGATCTGTATCGAAGGGATCTAGTCCAGGAACCCATTAAGCGATTTGTGTCAAAGGGATCTAGTTCAGGAACCCATTAAGTGATCTGCCTCAAAGGGATCTAGTCTAGGGATGACCACAATCTGTCATTCGATATGGATCGAGGGATATTATGGTTATTTAGGTACCTCGGTAAGCCTAGTGCCGCGATGTGGCGAATACTAAGTAGCGAGATCGGGGTCCCTTTGCAACTTAGGTCAACAAGCATGCTTCCACCCTTGAAACATATAATTTATGAGATAACTTCTTGCTCAACATTAAGAGAGTGGGTGTATTTGGTTCATATCAATCAAACATGCCTACTTATCAAGTCCTTTATGCATACACCTTTAAAGAATTAGTGGGAGCTTCAATCAATGCCAATTAGTGCCTTTGGTTCATATCAATCAAACATGCCTTACTTATCAAGTCCTTTATGCATACACCTTTAAAGAATTAGTGGGAGCTTCAATCAATGCCGATTAGTGCCTTATGACATTCAAGTCTATCTACGGGGGGAAAAACCTCCTAAAGAGGGAAAAAGTGTCCCACGGCTGGTCCTAGTGTGTTCACACATTCACACACATCACTACCAAATATGGCTACAAATCCACCCTGGGAGTGATGATGTGAACAAGGGGTAGCTGGCACTAGAAGTACAGAGATGTGCCATGCTCTTTGGACTGTGATAGGGAAGATTATACTAGTCCCCAAAGGGAAGTAAGTTTAAAGGGGGAGAATGTTAACCCATTTCTAGGGTTAACAAGAGCTACTACCATTATCTTATATCAAGGAGTCAAGGTAGAGACACCAAAAGGTCATACATTCAAGATATGAAGCAATGGTGTCCAAACCTACAACTTGGACGAGCACTCATAATGGTGTGATGGAATATTATGGCAATTCCCGCTTCAAGAGCATGTGGTAGAAAGTTAGAATGAAGTCCCAAGTGATGTACTTCATGGATATATTATGAGAGAAGTTATTGTAATAACATTAGGCCTCTTATGAGCCTAAAGTACCTGGTCGACCACAGTTTAAGTGAGTGTGAACACTTATGGCCATGTATATAAGTGAATTTCTCTTACAATACAAGTATGCTCTCCCATTATGCAATAAAGTCTTGATCTTGCTAATCTCTCTCTCCCTCTAATGCACGCTAGTGAGTGTGTGTGAGTGATGTGAGGTGAGAGGAGGGATAAGGGATAAGGGATAAGGTGTGAGGAGGGATGAGTATCCCCCGTAGTGCAACACGACGGTGTGACAACGCTCGTGGGAGGCACATTGGAATTGTTTCTCAAGGAGTTGTAGAGCTTATAGACCTCAAGGGTTATAAGCACAACCATTGGAAAGATCCGCATGACAGTTTCAGTTCACCAGGTAATCTCTTATTGGATGTGTTTCAAGGGAGGTTAGGGCGGGCCATAACATTTTTGGCGCCACTATCGGGGAATCATTCCTTAGCTTTTTCCATCATTTTTCTCTAATCTACGCATTGCCCATTGTCTTAATTAATGGTTTCCTATGAAAAAGATGTGGATTTGATGTTGATTTGGTGTAGAATATCTCTCTTTTTTGTTTTTGAAAAGAATGCTTAAAAAAAAATAGCTTAATTATTATTTTTGTTGTTAATATGGTTTTTAATGTTCCTAGGGCTTGCACATAGAATGTATTAGGCTTAGTTTGCATCCATTGCATCAAATAATGCAATAGAATGCAATTTTTAGTCAATTTTAGCTCTATTTAGAGTTAAACATAGGGTTATACTCATTAAATTTTACTTGATTTGTATGTTTTTTGTTTGATTTGTATGCATTAGAGTATTAGCGAGTATTAGGAGTAGCTTAATCATTGAGTATTAGGAGTAGCTTAATCATTGAATATTTTTTTTAAACATCAAAAAATGCTTGAAATCGACTAATCTCTTTTAATGGACTGGTTTTTATCATTAAGGATGATTAATCTTATTCAAGAGGTAAAAAGATTAGAAAATGTGTTTTTTGGGGTTTAATTTGGTCATGTAAGTAGTCAAAATTGGTGTTTTTGAGTGTTGAGAGCATTTAGATACATCAAAACACCTATTACATCAATTTCTTCATCAATTGGAGGAATTTGATTCTCTTTTGCTTAATTTTACCTTTAAAAAGAGACCAAAATTAAGAGCTTAATTAATCTCCTATTTTAGATTAATTTACGCATTTGTTGATGCACATAACTTAGCAATCCCTTGCTCTATCCAATGATGTGCTCAATTGTGTGAATTAATTAGTGATTATAGAGCCCTTGATTAGTCTAAAAGAGGGAAAGGATTAATTTTTGATTAATTTTTAATTACTTTTTTACATAGCTCATTAAGGCTAATGAGCATTGAATAAGTAAATACCATGAGTTGTGAAATTGTCTATTTTGGGGGTCATTTATGACGGGTGTAAGGGGGTGTCATAAAAAGGTTGCCTTTTTTAGAAGATGTCCATATCTTCTTAATTTAAAATTCAAAAAATATCCCCTCCAAACAAGTAAATTCGGCTCATGCCTTAAGAGTCTCTCATGCCTGAAGGCCTCACGCCCCAAAAAAAAAAAAAAGGCTCACGCCTTAAGGCCTCACGTGTAAAAAAAACAAAAACAAAGTGACTCACACCTTAAGCCATTCACACCTTAAGGCCTCACGCGTTTTTTTTTTTGGAAAATCAATTCACGTCGTAAGCGTTTTCACGTTGTCACGTTCCCCTACTGTTTCACGCTGTGAAACAATCCTCGTGTAAAATAAATAAAAAAATAAATTTGATAAAATCCATGAAGTCCATTTCACGCCGTGAACTACACCCTTCTAGTTCACGTCATGAAAGGGGTCTGTCAGAACACACACAAAAAAAGCTCTGGAAAACAACCCTTTTTGGAGGCTCGTATCTCCTAAACCGTAAATCCGATAAAGGCGCTCTAGTGGTCATCGGAAAGCTGACATCGAGCTCTTCCAAATTAGTCTCGACCATCCAAGGTCAAAATCAATCATTTTAGCCTCCGACTAACATCCTCAAATTCGACCCGAAAATCACCAAAAAAAAACGGTCCTTACAGTACTAAAAGTTACCTGAAACAGCGCAAAAAATGACTAGTAACCATATTTGGGCTACTTTTTGAGGGTCTAAACGATAAAATCACAAAAGACTCACAGAGAGAAAGTTGTAGTACTCCAAAAATACAACAACTCTCTCATACATAGTTTTTCCAAATTCTTTTTGGAACACCTTAAAAAACGGGCTGCAAAATAGGGGGACAAATCGTGGGAAAAAAAATCATCTTGAGACAGTGATGGAAAACAGGTTTTAGGACCTCCTCTTCCATCGAGGAAGCTACTAGCATACACCTTTTTCGAAAAAATATCTGTAAGAGGTTCACGTGCATATAGGTCAGCTAATTAGGACAAACGAACATTCATTTGACCCAACGAAGAGTATGCCAGGTCTCCTGAGGTTGTAACGGGCTGTGAGAAAATCTAAAAAGCAATTTAAAAAAAACACGTATGCTTGCTTATTAGTAATGGCTAAGGACTCGCCAATACCTGAATCAGCATAAGGCACCTGAGCCAAACACACTCAATTGTAGCTGTAAATGCTGCCCAGTACTCAGCTTCACAGCTAGAAGCGGCCATAGTGGGTTGCTTCTTGCTGAACCATGATATACATGAATCACCAAGGTGAAAGCCAAAACCACTAGTGGACACTCGTGTGTCATAACATCCAGCCCAGTCTGAGTCTGTAAATGCATACAGCTATGATTTACCCCCTTGAGATAAAATAAACCAAAGTGCATCGTGCCCTTTAGGTAATGGAAAACTCGTTTGACAGATTGCCAGTGCTCTGTGCTTGGGCTATGTATAAATCTGCTCAATATTGAGACCACATACTGAATGTCAAGCGTGGTGTTACATAAAAAGATAAGGAATCCAACAACTTCTTGATACAAGCCAACATCAAAAGATTCACCTACATCTTCGAGACATAGTCGTAAACCTGGCTCCATAGGTGTAGCCACAGGTTTACAGTCTTCAAGATTGAACCTCTTCAACAATGCATCTAGGTATTTCCTCTGTAGCATAACAATGCCATCATTACACTGCCAAAACTCAATGCCCAAGTAATAGTGCAACGGTCCAAGATCTGACATCTCAAAACACTTCTCTAAATCAGCTTATAAAAGCTGAAATATGATCATCAACGTATAACATGATGACCAATAAAATATCCTTAGTCCCCTTAATATAAAGGGTACTATCAATTGGGTTGTTGCAAAAACCCTATGCAACCAAGAATGCATGTATCTTTTCATACACTATGCTTTGGGAGCTTGCTTAAGACCATATAAAGCTTTCTTCAATCTGTATACTTTTGATTCCTGACTTTTATTATGAATAAAACCACGAGGCTGAGATACATAGACCTCCTCATACAAATCTCCATTCAAGAAACCAATTTTGATATCCAACTGATGTACATTCCAACCTTTATGGGCTACAAATGCAATGATAGTCCACATGGTAGTCATACAACATGTGGGTGCAAAGGTTTCACCATGGTCAATGCCTTTCTCTTGTGCATAACCCTTTGCAACAAGCCTAGCTTTGTATCGCTCAACATTACCATCCGCTTTACGTTTGAGCTTGTAAACCCATTTTGTACCAGTGAAGAGGTAAGTCTACCAAGTCCCATGTATCATTTTTTAGTATCAAATCATACTTAAACTGCATAGCACTCATCCAATTTTCAGATTCCTTTGCTTCATCAAAGGAGATAGATTTCTCTTCATCACATAAACTAGCAATAAGAGCACACCTTGCATCAACAAGAGATGCATGATGAGAGCCTACGTGTTCTGCTAGGCAAAGGAGTGGCCAATTTTTTATCATGTAGTGTCTGCACACCGACCATTTTGGCATACTTTTAGACTCCACAATTTCCCTTCTTTCCTCATCAACTGCATCATCCACATTTGCCTCATTAATAGGTTGATATGTGCACTGAAAAACATGCTGATTTGTAACCTGTGTGGGTTAATTTTCAGCATTCCTTAGATTACCCAAATGCTCTATATTAATGTGTCCTACATTGAACAATGGAAGGAGAGTGTCGAATATGTCTTGCGAACATACATTTTGTTTTTTTAACATGAAAGGAAGGGCTGAATTGCATCTTTCACAAAATAAAACATCCCGCTTGGTGGAAGGATGATAGAGATGGTAACCCTTACTTTCCAAGTTATATCCCACAAAAATAGATTTAACAGTCTTATCATCATCAAACTTGTTGTAAAGTTGCTCAGGCACAAGTGCATAAGCAAGATAACTAAAAATGTGTAAGTGAGCCACAGAGGGCTTTCTGCCATTCCAAGCTTCAAAAGGTGTAATTGTATGCAAAGCCTTTGTATGATACCTGTTCAAAACATATGTTACACACATGACTACTTCTAGCCAAAAACCATGAGATAACTCCTAACTTTTGGCCATACAACGTGCCATCTCCATGAGAGACCCATTTTACGTTTAGCTACACTGTTTTGTAGAGGTGTATAGGGCACAATACATTGGTGTTTTATCCTATTATCAGTCATGTATGCATGAAACTCCTTAGACATATACTCTCCCCCCTTGATCAGTATGCAGGGTACCAATCTTACATGTAAAAGCATTTTGAACCACAACATTAAAGCACATAAAAACCTCTAATTTTTATTTCAATGGATATACCTAGGTATGTTTATAATAATCCATGAATGCGAAAAAAGAGGTAGTCCCCCAATAGATGGTGTCCTCATAGGACCACATACATCACTGTGTATAAGCTGCAATTTTTGGACAGCTCTAACTGAACCATCTTTGGGAAATGATGCCTACTGCATTTTTCCAAGAATATAATCTTCACAAACATGTTTGATAGGGCTCACTCAATGGCCTGGAGGGTGGCGTTTCAACCATGTGCTTTTCTTCTTCTGTTGAACGGTTATGACTTTAGGCAGTCTGCTTGTGGTGGTCACATTCTAGCTTGGGCTTTGCAAAATAAGCTTGCCTTTTTGTGCATACATGTCACCAACCTCCTGGATAGTTGCCCTTGCCTTCTTGCACTCCTTGAAGATGTTATGGAAATTATATTAAGGAAGTGTAATAAAAAACTTCAACTTACAATGAGGCTTGCTCCCAAGCTTTTTTCCCTTGTTGATGTAGCCAAGAAGCATGTTGATGATGATTCTATCTTTGATGAAGATGCCTCCTTGTTGCAAACTCGTCTTGGCAATGGAACCATTGTTAAGCCATTGGTGAGGTTCTCTCCATTACTAAGGTTGGCTTAGTGGTTCAGTTTGAGGATTATATATGTATTGTTCATGATTGCAATGATGGCAAGATAATCATTGCTAGTACTTTGTCTCAGGGTCTTTACAAGCTAGATACATATGAAAGATAAAGGCCTGCTGCATGTACAATTTCTGCCTCCTTCCAGGTTCCAAGATAAGAGGCATCATTTTTTGTAAATCTCACCATGACACTTCCTCTAACTAACCATTTTTGTTAAATCTAACCATAACACTTCCTCTAGCTAACCATCTCACATCATGTATTTGTAAAACATCCAAAATTTAAATATTCATTTCACAAAGAAGGGTTTGAAATTATTTGTATCTTAAACTAGATGCATCAATCCACAAGTAAATTTCGTTAACAATCTTATCACTATATATGATAAGAAAGGAACACATTTTGATGCATCAAGCACAACTTTGTGTGCTACACAATGCACACTAATGTGGTGAGAAACTACTAACGTTAGCTTTACAACTAGTTCTAGTTCATCATAATAAGCAACTATCTATGTATGTGGAAATGCCCACTAAGAATTGCAAAGAAAGCCTTTTGCATTTGACACCCACCATTAACCATGACTAGCTTAGCAAAATCCATGTTAAACATGCCTCTTCCATGAATGAAACATATTTATAAGATGTTTCTCTTGCTTTATCTATTGTCTCATCCATATTGGAAATAGGGTTGCAGGAATGCACACATATAGTGGAGAAGCTCAAGAGAGCACACAATGAGATGATAGATAGATAATGAATGTGTGATGTACAAAGAAGATAAGTATACCCCAAGATGGGTGTATACTAACCTATGAGATTACTATACACCATGTGCTCTTCTTATTTGATAGAGATCCAATTGGTTTGTGTACATTGTTTTAAGTTTGCTTGTCTTAGGAGCTTGTATATACTATTAGCTTTCCTTATGATGTGGATTAGCTTAGGTTAAAATCTTGTTACAATGTTGGGCCATCACTTAGTGTCTTGCTAGTAATGTTAAAGATAGCTTCTATTTTCATTGATTGTAGGATGTAAGACGCTCTTCCATCGATGCTATATAGAGTCCTCACTTACACTCTCATTACTTTCATTGCCTATTCCAAAATTAGAATTAAGCTCACCTGATGATGAGGAAGGTGGAGAGCACCTCACACGCTACTCTAATTCTATGATAAAGTATGAGAAAGAGATTAGAAAGAGAAAGCTTGGTATTTTTGGTTATAGTTTCAAGACCTTGTCTTTGTTATGTGATGTAATATACTACTTTGCAAGTTTTTGCTCTTTTTGAAAGGGAAGTCCCTTAATCTTGCCAACTTTGTGACCTTTTATTGGCATGATTTTAAAGATCTTGTTTTTGCTATTCTAATGCACTTTCTCCTTCAATTGAAGTATTTTGGAGTTCGTTGGTGTGAACACCCTCTATGGGTGTGAACAACCTTATTAAAGTCTTGGTCAGAAGATGAAAGCATGTACTTGGGACGTTCTCTAATTACAAGAGTATCATTTAAGTTGTGCAACATACCTCACACTCTCTCTCTCTCTCTCTCTCTCTCTCTCTCTCCCACACACACACACACACACTCACCTTGGCTATCCTCCACCCACCATAGTAATGGCTTGATCCTTCCTTCATTCCTCTCTTTTCACAGGACTGCTAAACATGCTTGGGATGCACTTGTGTCATTGTACTAGGTACGTAATGATAGGTACGTAATGAAGCACATGTTGCTTATATACACAAGCAATTAGAGTTAGAGAATATGGATGAGGGAGAATCCATGGATTGTTTCCTTACAAAAATCAAGGATTTTAAGGAACAGTTGGCCAGTGTTGATGAAATATATCTTAACAGTTCATTTGTGCCTACTGTCTTGAATGCGTTGCCGGACTTGTATCAAGGAGACTCATTAGATTCATGAAAGGCAATCCAAATGCCTTGAAGTTTGAGGAGTTGGTTTATGTGCTCTTGAAAGAAGAAAAATCTAGGCAAAACAGATATGTCATGCATACAGGAGGAGATCAGGCTTTTGCTGCCAGTCAACAAAGAGGCAAAGGAAAAATCCTTTCATGGCAGTTCCAAGCCAAAATCAGAGTCATCAAGGGCAAATGTAACTATTTTAGGAAACATGGTCACTACATTAATGAGTGCAGGAAACGGCTGGAGAAGGAGAAAAAGAAAGACTCAAGTATGGATGTAGCTGATGTATCAACATCTAATAAAAAAAATAAAGAATCTACAAACTATACACATGATGATTGGGCTTTCATTATGCAATGCAATTATGACCCTTTGCATACGGATGTATGTATGTCTGGTATTTTGATAGTGGTGCTAGTAAGCACATTACTTCTCATCACAGTTTGTTCTCATCAATTGAATCTACTCCACAGGGAAACATTGTAACATGTGTAAACACCCCCGCATATCTTGTAAAAGGAGTTGGTAAAATTTTTCTATAGAAAATGGTAGAACAATCACGCTTTCAAATGTATTATATATACCAGCAGCACAGGGATTAAGAATATTTTATTGTCTGTCTCTGCCAATTCGGGCAGGTCAATAGACTATCCATGGGAGGCACTCAAGATCTTGTCTCTCACCCAAGCCCTCAAGCAAAGAATAAAGAATATGCTAATCTTTATTTTTATATAGATGAATGGATAAAGAATAAAGTAATCTTAGGGATTAAAGTAATAAGAGGAATGAACCGAACTAAGGAAATGGAAAGCAGCTCAACACTCACACTATACTACCACTCTTACCATACACTCTCACTCCATACTCAACTCACTCACAAGCCTAAGCTCAAGCAAATAACAAGCACATGGCAATGATAAGATGGCAACCCCACACTCAAGCTCTTAACCACATGCCTCTCGCACATGGGGAGTGCTCAAGAGTGAGCAAGCCATGCCCAAAACAACACACCCTAGTTCTCTCATGGGAGCAAGAAGAAGACCTCACTCAACCTTAAGTAAACCCTAAAAGGAGATACTTCAGCCTCTAAGATGAGAGAGGGGAGCATAAGACTTAATCTTATTCAAAGGGAAAGAACACAAGATAGACTCCACAACTTAGGCTAGAGGGGAAGTGAGTTCTCCCTCACCCATGACATCTAATGTAGGGCCATCCCATATGCACAAGCACCACATGGCAAGCATATATAATGAGTTCAATGTTACCCAAGTATCCTAGAGAAAATATAAAATATGTGCACCAAAGTGATATGTATATACAAGTGTGTGCACCATCATGTAGAGAAGGTAGATAGTGGTAAGCTATGGTGTATTAAAAAGGGTTAATTCTTGACTTGTTGTTGGGAGCATAGGTAGACTTTTTATCATAAGAGAAGGTCTTCTCTAGGCCATCAATTTGAATATGAAAGCTACTAATCCTTGGCTATCCAATCCTATACAGCATTGGAAACTTGGGTATGGAAGAGGGTTATGTAGAAAAATAACTCTTTCCATTATTCCACCTGGTAGCGTGTAATAAAGTAGGAACTTTAGCTAGGGCGTAGGCATAGGTATAGGCATGGCGTTGGAGCTAGCTATGAGGTATGAGGTGGGAAATCTGTGTGCACAAAATCACCAACCTAATGGATCTTCATTTGTATCTTTTGATCATATGATTTTTGTATGTACATTGGAGCCTTGAGCTACCGTACTTTGGCCTTGAGCTACCGTACATTGGAGCCTTGAGCTACCGTACTTTGGCCTATGGAAGGTTATTTCCATTCTTTGGTAAAAGGCTAAATCACTTAGGCATTAGGTAAGATTCTTACTAATTGCATGTTAATCTACATAATGATTTGTCCCAAATCTCAGCTTATGGTCACTTCATTTCAATTGGTATCAGAGATCTTGTGTTTTGATCCATGGTTCCATTGATTTTTGCACAATTTTTGGTTAGACTATGGTTCTTGGACTATGGTTCCATTGATTTTTGCACAATTTTTTGGTTAGACTATGGTTCTTGGACTAAATCTGAGCCTAAGACCAAAATTTTAAAAGACGGTGGACCAAATTTGAATGAAGTGGGAGTGATTAGTGTTAATTTTTTTATAATCTCATTTTTACCTTCTCTTCCACTTTTCCTCAAGCTTTCCATGGCTAGGGTTCATCACACAGTAGCCATTTACAAACACAACCTTGGGGCTTTGGTCAGGGTTATTCTTAGCAACACATAGAGCACCTTTTAAGGTATTTTTGAGGTGTGGATTTTTTATTTTCTCCCTCTTCCCATGTGTTCAAGAAACCCTAGAAATGGTGATCTCAAGCTTCTAAAGTGTCCAAGAATTATCATGCTCACCATCTATAACCTATAGGGCACATTTGGGTGCATAATGTGAGTGTTCTTCTCTTCCAAACCTTGTAGGAAGGTGGCGGGGGCAATTTCCAGCCTCTAGGAGGTTTCTTTGCTTCAACCACTTTGCCATTGTGCAAGATTTGTTGGCTTCTCTACTGTAGCAATGGTCTTGGGAGGTCAAATGGGAGATTCTTGGTGCTTTTCTTGAAGATCTTGGAGATTTTGGAGCTCTCTTGAAGTGGAAAAAATTAGAGAATAATGCTTCACAAATCAACATAAAGAGAGGGCAAATATTCATCAACTCCAAGCATTGGTGATGCCTAAGGACCATTGGATTGGTGAGTTGTTATTGCCATATCTTGATTCCTTGGTTGTTTTCTTACAAGATTCAATGACATTTAGGGATTTCTTCAAGAAACCCTAATTTCTCAAAAATTGGCCATTCCCTCTTGTCATTAGGAACTCATTGAGGCTATTGGAAGCATTGGTAGTGCCATTGCTTGCATAGGCTTTCATTTTGGACATTTGGCTAAGATTTGGCTTAGGCATCATTGGATGGAATTTCAAGCCTATGGATTACCAATTGCATAAGTAACGATGTGTTGAATGACAATACATGCTATGGATGCACCATTGATGCTTTTGATTGCATATTGAAGCCATTTATATGCTTATGGAATCATCGTGGTTTCATTGAGTTGAGAGGGCATTCATCAAAGCTTCTACACTCATTTGATGCCTTGGAATGCTATTAGGCTTATATGCATGAAGAAATTAATGGAAATATACTCATATTTGCCATGAGTTGTGGTTGTAATATGATGGCGGAAGACAAGATGTATTGTTGAAGAAGACCTAGGTCATGCATGACACACAAGATTGGGATCATATGTCCTTCATAGAGAGGCAATGACATGCACATAAGATAGATGGATGGAACTACCTCATCTCATCGAGCGAGAGTATAAGGATTTCTCTCAATTGTTGGAATCTTACTCTAAAATGGAGAAATTCAAAACTTCACCACATCATGGGAACTCAATCCATACTTCATAGGATGTCAAAGACGAGGTCACAATCTCAAAGTTCAAAGGCAATAGCTCAAACCCATCTGATTTAGACGAATGAACTGCTAAATTGGAGACATACTTTCAACTCTACCCAAAAGATGAGCAAGACAAAGTTCAATTTGCATCATTGCATATGGAGGACTATGCTCATCAATGATGCAGACACATGGTCAAACAAGGGAACATGCCACAATCATGGGATGAGTTGAAGAGAGAAATGAATTTGGCATTCATTTTGCCATTGGTACTTGATAGATACCATGAGGTGTGGTATTAGCTATCTCAAAAAGGGATGTTGGTGAGAGAGTACATCAAGAAATTTATGAAGCTTTCAATGTTTGTGGAAGGATTGAATGAGGACATGGAGATAAAAAAATTTGTGCATGGTTTGGATTTCAACATCAAGGTGGTTGTTTTAGCTCAAAGACCAAGCACTATCAAAGAGGCCATGAGATTGGCGAAGATTTATGAACCCAAATATAGGAGATCCCAACCTATGGGTGCCATAAAGGAATCTTCTAAGCCAACCATCACTCCTTCTTACGCTTCTAAGCCAACCATCACTCCTTCCTACTTTGGCAAAAGCTCCCTTCCTTTAGCTCAATCATCCATTCCAAGATTTCCTACAGTTTATGGGGGTGGAGAGCCCAAAAGAGGAGCCTATTATGATGAAAAGAAAGGGGATAACTTTAACAAAAAACCTCCACATAAAACTCAAAGAGTAGAAAACCTTAAGATTGAAGAGGTGAGGAGCAAAGGTCTATGTTTCAAATGCAAAGAAATGTGGTCACCCAGGCACAAATGCAAGTCAAAGAAGGTTGTGGCCACTATGATCCTCAATCATGGATGAGGGGGGAAGATACCAAGGACTCTCATAATGGGGAGAATTTCAGGATTGCAATGAAGAAGCACGTGATGAGTCACTTGAGGATCACTCTTTCATAAAAGAAGATACGGAATTTCCTTTTGACCTCGATGGAGGAGATAAAGGGAATGTGCTGGATGAAGTTACATCCACAAATGTAGAAATTTCAACAAGTGTATGCTTTATTTCTCAAGAGCTAATGGCAGGTTGTAAGAGCCCAAACATCCTATGTTTGGTTGTGTAACATGCCCATGTTCAATAATAATATATTTCCATTTACTAGATGAATTTATGGTCTTTTTTATAGTGTAAAATCATCAATTTTACTAATTGAGTTATTTCCACTTGGAATCTTAAAATTTTGATCCAAATTTGGAATCTGCATGCGATTTTACCTAATATGGGATTTTATAGCACTCAAAAACGGACACCGGAATAAAGCTTCTACATAAATTTTTAGTTAAAGTATGGTAAACTTCTGACCTTAATAAATGCATGTCCGGGTGTCCGATTGACCAACGGACTGCACCTCTATGACTAGAGAAGCACCTTGGACAATTTCACCGAAAAAAAATTTGTAGCCGTCAGGCACGTCGGCACTCACATCAAGGCCGACATCCCAAAAGGGGTCCCTATCCCAAAAAGATGTCGTACACATACCTGGGTGCCCATACAACATTCCTGTAAGGATCGAAGGTCGCCCGCCCTAGCGTATGGTCCCCATAGGTTGCCATGTGGACACCCATGCAACCACTGGCCTGGAAGGTACATGTGTACGCCACTTTGGCCCGCGTATAGGCACCACCCCTTTCCCTAGATTCATGCAGCCACCACAGACCAATGTACTTTCACCATACACCATCCTTTCATCGTACATCATACTTTGTATCCCGCTTTGCTCTCTTTCCTTGCCCTTTCACCGTACACCATCCTTTGTATCCCGCTTTGCTCTCTTTCCCTGCACTTGTACCCATACCAGACCCTATATAAATCCTCAGTACCCCTCCATGGCTGACACCTGACATTCTAAGCGGAGACTATACTTGACAGGCTATACCTGAAGCCCTCTACAACCCATCTCCCGCGGCAAGCCCTTTTCAACCCATCTCCAAGGAGGCTCTATAGAATTTCTTCCATCCACCACCAGCCCTTATCTTGTGGAGGGCAGACTTAAGGGGGAAATCTGCTTCTTCCCCCTCTGGTTCAGTCTCCAATCTTGTCCCCAGCTTAAGGGCACTCTACCTTTTGCTCCCCCTCCCATTTGTAGAGATTTAAGTAAACACACTTTGGCTCTTACAGGTGCCGAGGACTAAATCAAGTCACTGTCAAGAGAACAAGTATCCTATCTCTTGCATCGACAAGCTTCTTGATAGGCTTCATGGGGCCAAGGTTTTCTTAAAAATAGACTTGAGATTTGGCTACTACCAGAATGCGTCACAGAAGCAAACATACCCAAGACTACTTTCAATACCCGTAATGGCTAATATGAGTTTATTGTAACGTCATTCGAGTTAACCAATACTCCTACAACTTTCAACCGCCTAATGCAAGATATATTTCATCCCTACTTGGATGAATTTGTGCTTGTCTTTTTTGATAACATTTTAGTCTACTCCAAGTCGGTGGAAGAGCACGAGGAGCATGTGCATATAGTTCTATAATTACTATGTAGACATAAACTCTATGCTAAGAAAAGTAAATGTACCTTCTTTACTCACAAGATTGAGTATCTTAGATTCATTGTCTCCCAAGATGGTATCTCAGTAGATCCCGCTAAGGTCAAGGATACATTGGAATGGCCACCCCTTAATTCAGCCCATGAAGTTCGTGGATTTTCGAGAGTCACATGATGGTATAGGATTTTCATCAAGGATTATTCCCTGGTAGTTGCACCCTTGACTGATCTTCTTAAGAAGTATTGAAAAATAGTGTGGTTAACCGATCCATCAAGTCAGCTTTGATCAACTCAAAACCATCATTACCTTAGCACCAGTCCTAAAACTTCTTGATTTCACTAGGGGATTTGAGGTGGTTACTGATGCTAGTAGTCTAGCACTTGGTGGTGTCTTAGCCCAAGAAGGAAGACCCGGTGGCTTATGCTTCTCACACAAGCTAAAGCAATATGAGGCCAACTATGCCACCCATGATTTGGAACTCTTAGCAGTTGTTGATTGCCTCAAGTTATGGAGACATTATCTCCTGCGGCGCAAGTTTCAACTTGTAATCAACCACCAAAATCTAAAGTGGATCTTCACCCAGCCTAACCTCAATATGAGGTAGAGAAAATGGGTTGAAATCCTATAAGAATATGACTTCGACATCAAATTTTACCCTGGGACGGATAATGTGGTAGAGCAGATGCACTTAGCCGCCGCAAACCGCAAATCTTTCTTGATGAGTGTAATTTCGATGCCAAATGATCCCATACTAGTCAAGGTGAAAGAGGTCTCATTCATGATCCAAATTATCAAAGGATGGTGAACTTAGTTGAAGAAGGAGGAACTTCAGAGAAAGAGAAAAATCTAATCAAGGGTTACTTTACCCATGATGGGTGCATCTACTTTAATCACAGGCTATGTATTCTTAAGGATCCTCCCCTAAAGAAGCTAATCCTCAACTTGGAAAATCCCCCCCCAAGTTGTAGAGACTTAAGTAAGCACACTTTGGCTCTTAGAGGTGGTTCCCACGAGTGAGTTTTATACTCATAAAGTGAGAAAATGAACTCCGACAACTAAAGCGTTGAGTTCATGAGATGAAGCAAGCTACGAGAAGGTGGTTAGCATGGCTCCTCCTTGAAGATGCCAAAATGCTGCCTCCAATATCCAAAGAGGGTGGGATAGAGATCACTATTGGAATCGTGGGTTAAGGTACTTCATTATTCAAGCAGACTGAATTGAGATCCTCACCATTGATTTAAAGCGGGTTCGTTGGATCGAGAAGCTGAAGATGGTCCGCTTATTCTGGTGCATGGGTACTCCCATACATGATAACTATGTAATCGTAGAGGGGAATTATATACCACAGAATTGCTGGTATATGACCAAGTAATGTAAGTCTTACTTGCCGACATAGTAGCTATTATAGAACACAATACAATCCAGAGTCTACCTCCCCTACCATTAGTCTTCCATATCCTAGAAACCACGGCGAAACCCCCATATTTCAACTACGTGGACCGCTCGAGTCTTATGCCTTAGTAGGAGTCTGTTTTATGATGAATAAGACTAAATACATTAGTCTCAAATCCTTATAAATCAATCTTGTCCTTGTAAATATTTGAATTAAGAGATAACATGATTTCAAGGTTTTACTTTTAAATCATGAGCGTAGTGTAAAGTATGAATCTCATGATTCTAAATTTAATCTTGCGATGATGGCCAAGATGATTAGCCTCCTCTCCCCAATGTGCTGTACACAGATACATAGGAGAAGAAGCTCCTACTCAAACAAATGCAAACTCCCTCCTACTCAAACAGATGCAAATTCCCTCCTTTAAGAGAGAAGATTCAAAAATTGAGAAGGATGCCAAAGTATGGATTGAAGCGATGGATGATTACTTCTTAGCTGCTGGTATTGGAGCCCTAAACCAATCCATGCTTGCATGGTTTTGCCTCACTGGGGATGCTAAACTTTGGTGTAAGCAATGGTGCCGTGAGGATAAGGGAGTCGTCGAACACTCCCAAACCTTGGATGACATCAAACAAGTTGTGAAGGTGCGGTATCTCCCCCCATCTCATGAATCTATCAAGATGAATGAGTTCTTTAGTCTCAACCAGCTCAGTTTAACCCTGGAAGAATACTACTCTAAGTTCATCACTCTCAGTTTAACCCTGGAAGAATACTACTCTAAGTTCATCACTCTCGGGAAGTATGTCCCATCCATGACTACCTCCTAGGAAGTGGTCCACTTTTGCCAAGGCTTGAATGAACCTTTGGATTTCCGCCTCAAAGCAATGAGGGCGATTACATCGCAAGATGCTCTCATACGAGCCAAAACTCTTCTGATGCTCTCATACGAGCCAAAACTCTTCTGAGAGAAGGAGTTAAAGTTTGGAAAAGCTAGGCCCCAGAAGAGATCTCACCTTGAATCAAACCCTAAGGATCAGTCTTACAAGAAGCCCCAACAAAATGCTCCCTACTACAACTGAGGTCGACAAACCAATTCCTTTGTTCCCCGCTCGTATGCTGCTTCTTCTAGAGAGGCCCTTGTGTGTTTTCATTGCAATGATACAGGACACTTTACGGTCAATTGCCCCAAGCTAGCAACATTCTTTCCTCAAAGTGGTCGAGCAAATCAGGGCCGTGGTGGAACCCCCATCCAACAAGGTGCCAAGAGGTGGTGGACGTGGTAGAGGTCACGGAGCAGTTGCCCATGTCGCCTGAGCTATAAATGAAGAACCAACTTTGAAAATGGCTAAAAGAGAGCGTGCCACCATCCATGTGGCAGTAGAACATCAAGGTCCTAACCAAAAATTTGGTGTTATTCAAGCCCCTGGGCCACACATCATGGGTGGTAAGCCATTCAAGCCCTGGCCACTCATCATGGGTGGTAAGCCATTCAAGCCCTGGCCACTCATCATGGTAAGCCATTCCAACTTTTGATTGATTGCGGAAGTGCCCATTCATTTCTTTTTCCAATGTGTTTACATAAAATAAACCTAGGTCAAAAACCAGCTAGGAAAATGGTTGTGGAGCTAGCTAGTTGGAAGGAAGTAGTATCTCACCACTCTATAGAAAACCTTGACTTTGAAGTGGGTAGTGAATAAACTCATGGCCATTTTAGGGTCTTACCATTAGGTATTTATGATGTGATCCTTGGGATGGACTGGTTAATTGCAAACAATGCTAGTACTCATTATAACTAGGGGAGTATCACTTTTAAAAATGAGCACTGCCAAGTAGTATTAGTTCAAGGGAAGACATGTAAATTCAAGTCTAGGAGGGTAGTCAAAGCAAAACATCTTCTCAACGGAGCATGTAAGGGACAACAAGTTTTCCTAGTTAAGCTCAACAAAGCTGTTGAATCTAGTAAAGAATTAGAAACCTCTTGGCTCCAAGAATTCTCTGACATCTTTCCTGATATACTTATAAGGCTACCACCTCCTCGAGAATTCGATCATGAAATCGAGCTAATTCCAGGTGCCCAACTTGTCTCAAAACACCCTATAAGATGTCTCTCCCTAAAGCCATTGAGCTCAAGGAGCAACTTTCCCAACTCATTGAGCAAGGACTTGTACGCCCCAACAGCTCTCCTTGGGGAGCATCCATTGTTTTCCAAAAGAAGAAGGACAGCACTCTTCATCTCTGCATTGATTATCGAGGGCTAAATCAAGTCAGTGTCAAGAACAAGTATCCTATCTCTCGCACACTGAGACAGGCTTCTTGATAGGCTTCATGGGGTCAAGGTTTTCTCAAAAATAGACTTGAGGTCTAGCTACTACCAGATCAGAGTCAAGGAAGCAGACATATCCAAGACAACTTTTAATACCCGTTATGGTCATGAAAGGTCCCTGCCCTAGGTGGCTTAAGGGAATCCTTTTGATAGGCAGCTAAGTTCCCTTTGTTTTCAAGTGATGACACCTTGATCTCTTGGAAATACGAGGATACAAGAAAATGAAGGGACCTAACTCTATCTCGCAGGGGAACGTAATTATTCTAATAAGAATGTATTCCTTCGATCAAAGGGCACTCAATGTGCGTGATCGAGGATGGATCAAGTTCACATTCGGTTCAAAGAAGCTAACGCCTTTTCCCTCTTTTCTTTATGAGGCATGACCACTAGTTTATTCTCCTAAAACAGACTTGTTTGGGCGCTATTCTATTACAAATTGTAAATAATAATTATGTTGGAAAGTTACCTGACTCATCGGGTCCACCCATCCATAGGATGGTGCCATCGGGGCATCCATCCACCCACTTTTCACCCATGCACCCAATCATTTTTGTTATCTAATTAGTCCTACCACACTGTGAAACTTATAAAAACAGGTTCTTTAATTATTTCCCATCACTGATTCATTAAGACAGTTCTTCCAAAACAGTTGAAAACAAATGGATCTTCAAACACAGTTATAACATTATTACTTGCTCATTACATTATTCACGGTTCCTGCGGTAGCAATTATTTCTAGAGGGGTCTAGAACTCTGAACATTACTCACCCGCTTGGTAAGGACTACTAAGTAGGTCCCCAGTTCCCTCATCCTTAGCGTGGCGCAGTGACGTTTAAAACTCAGAGCCTCCACTGAGTCCCACCTTCCCCCTCGAGGGGTGTGCCCCTTAGCTGGCTTTTATTTACAACACTTGCCCCTCGCACCCGAAAGCAAGCAGCTTATCCACCTAGATGGGTCCAACTCCGAGCATCTAGTGGGTTATTCCCCCAAAGAGCAAGAGGATAGCTTTAGGGTGGACCGACAATAGCCAATCGATTGGTGAGACAACCAATCGATTAAGAGAAAATACAATTCCATCACATTAAAGTAAAAAAGAGAAAATAGTCTTTTCAACTTAAGATTGCAATAAGACATTCTTTATTAAGGCATTTGTCGTTGTTTTCATGGACAATACGCCCTTCTTGTTCTTTTTTAGGCAAGTTTTTGTTTAGGACTTCTTAATCTTACTAGGTCACGTAATGCAATGGTTTATGTAAAACTTAAAGTGCGTTTCTAACCTGGACGATATCGACAGGGGACAGTGCCTACACGGCGGCGTTACTACTTGGTTCGGCGAAAACGGTGCTTGGTTCGACGGAGATGTTGCTTGGTCCCGCGATGTTACTCGCATCTTCGCGTGCGCGTTTGGGTGCCATGACTTGAAAACTTACAAGATTAAGAAAAAGTGCACCTAACACTACACGTATGTGCTAATAATTCGGCTTCAATGATAAATGTTGTGCAAAAAGCGACATCTTTGAGTGACTTAGTAATGTTAATTTGGTTTCTTATTCAATTTCGCTAAATTTCAGCCTTTGCATGCCTACTTTAGCAGAAAAAAGTAATTTTTAGTAATTTTCTTGAAACTAGAATGGTTGAAAAACACTTAGAAATTAATTTACTAGCCCAAAAATTAAGCATAAGGGTTCTATAGTTAATTTTTTTGCATGAATTCCTGATTCCTTATTTTTCTCTAATTTTCCAATGTTAGAATCTAATTTTTAATCTAAATTTTGGCCAAAAAAGCTATTTTGGCTTTAAAATTAGCTAAATTATCCTAAAAAATTCCATCAAATAATGGAGGGTTTATTTACTGTTAAATTTCCATAAGATGAGAATGAATGGCTGTGTGGATAGCATATGCACTTGATACCCATAAGAGCCTCAAAAGGAGACATCCCAATGCTCAAATGCTTGCTTGAATTATAACAAAATTCAGCAAGATGCAACCATTCATCCTATAAAGCTTGTATATCATGATAATAATGACTTAAGTACACCTCAAGCTACTTGTTGGTACACTCCATTTGCCCATCTATTTGATGATGTAGATGGAGTAATTTGTGTGCCCATGTTCTTATACAAATATCTCCAAAAAGTCCCCATAAACTTGGTATCTCTATCACACACTATGTTGAGTGGAAACTCATGCAACTTGAATACATACTCCATGAAATGTTTGGCAATTTGAGATGCTCCATATGTGACCTTGGAAGCAATGAAATGGGCTGATTTGGTAAGCCGATCAACCGCCACAAATATTTGATCCCACCCATGTTTAGTCTTGGGAAGATCCGTAATGAAATCCATTGATATGTGAGTCCACTTTCCATCCAGAATGGGCAAAGGATGAAGTAAACCACCAGGTAGTTGATGGCTATGCTTGACATGAAGGACACTCTATGACAAACTTCTTGGCATCCCTCCACATACCTTTCCAAAGGAAATGTTTGCTCACTTTGTCATATGTCTTCAACACACCAAGATGACCCATAAGTGGAGAAGAATGTATCTCATGAAGCACCTTTGGTATGTAGGATGCGGTAGAAACAAGATACACATCAATCCTTGTACCATATAAGAGGTTGTTGAACCTTGTAATGAGGAATATCTTCATTATTACCTTGCCATAATTTCTTTTTAGTAAACAACAACCTCATTTATGAGATATTCCTCTTGAATTCCATTAAACCTCCATAATTGATGCCATAGTGCAAGCCCACATTCTTGACACTACATCTGCTACTACATTGTCCTTGCCTGGTGTGTACAATATCTAGAAATCATGACTTTGAAGAGTGGCCAACCACCTCTTTTACTTGGGAGAGAGAGTTGGTTGGGATAAGAAAAATTTCAGCACCCTATGATCACTTCTCACCTTGAAGTGGGAACCATACAAGTAATGATGCCACTTCTTAATAGCATGATGGTAGTAGCATCTCTTGCTCATAAACATGCAATGCCATCTCCTTTTCGGTAAGCCTTCTACTCTCAAAAGCAATGACTCCATGCTCTTTATACAAACAGTCCCAAGTCCTCGTCCACTTATAACTCACATAGAAAGTCTTAGAGAAATTGGGACAAACAAGAATGGGGGGCTGATGTAAGCTAAGCTTTGGAGCTTATTGGAGCTTTTGTCAACAATAGAATCCCAAAAGGAAGCTTCCGACTCGAGAAGATCGGTAAGTGGTGCTACTATAGATGCATAATGCTCCATGAATCTTCTATAGAAAGAAGATAACCCCAAAAATCATCTCAAATAGAGTTGAATTGCTAGGTGTTGGCCAATCTTTGATACATGCCACCTTCTTTTGGATCGGCTCTTATGGTATTCTCTCCCACCAAATAGCCAAGATATTCCACTTCATTGAGCATGAATGAGCATTTTCTCTCTTTTGCAAATAGCTTATGCTCCCTCATCACTTCAAACACTTGCTTCACATGAGATTGGTGCTCTTCTTTGCTCTTGATATCTATCAACATATCATCGAAGAACACTAGCACAAACTTGAATAGAAAAGTAACCAATACTCTATTCATAAATGCTTGGAAAGTGGCCAGTGCATGACCATAAAGTGAAACAACCCTCTTTCGGTCTAAATGTGGTCTTCTCTTCATCACCCTCCTTTATCCTTATTTAATGGTATCCCAATCTTAAATCAATCTTGGTGAAAAATATTGCTCCCTTGGGAGCATCTAAGAGATTATCAATGCATGGAATGGGGTATCTATTCTTGATGTGGTGACTTTGTTCAAGTCACCATAATCAATGCACATGCAAAAGGACCCATCCTTCTTCTTCAATTAGGAGAAGCAAATGGACATTGTGAGGGCTGAATAAGACACATGGAAAGAAAATCTTGCACTTGCTTTGCCACTTCCTCTCTTTTCGCCTTCTTGGACAACCGATAGGGAGGCTTGGTCTTTGCATTCTCAATGGCATGATCAATCTCTCTCTTAGAGGCAAACTCTTTGGCACTTGAAAAAATATCTTCAAACTCTTTGTCACTTGAAAAATATCTTCAAACTCCTTAAGAAGGGCTGCCATATCTTTGTGTATATGTTGTCCACTGCTTTCAATCCCTTCTTGAGCAAGATGCAACAAGAGTCTTGAGCTCTCTCTTAAGTTGCTTTGGGGTGATCAAAGAGAGCTTCTTTGAATGATTTACAGCCAATAACACTTGTTGTCCATGATGCATGAAACTCATAATCTCTTGTTGAAGGTTCGTGTGGAAATTCCCAAGTGATAATGATAACCAATCACACCCCAAAATCACATCAATAAGACCCATCTCCAACACTACCAAGTCACCCTTCCAAGTGTATGAAGGAGATAAAATCATCTCAATAGAAGGACATGCCAAGCTAGTCTTCTCATTTTGTCCGATTGGCTACTTGCACTTGAAAGGTTAAGGATCATCCATCGGAGCAAGCTTGAGAGAGCTCATGGATTTAGAATTGATGAAGCTATGGATACTTCCAAAACCATCTCAATAGAAGGACATGCCAAGCTAGTCTTCTCATTTTGTCCAATTGGCTACTTACACTTGAAAGGTTATGGATACTTCCACCGGAGCAAGCTTGAGAGAGTTAATGGATTTAGAATTGATGAAGCTATGGATACTTCCAAAATCCACTAATATATGCATAACTCTCCCATTGATGGATCCAACCTATTAGATCCCCCACCTAAAAAGGGGAAACCTTAAGATAGTCTACTAAACCTAATAAAAGAAATTTTTTTTACTCGTCTCGACACCTCGACCGTGTAAAGATGCGAGGATACGACTAATAGGTAAGACCTAGTTCTATCCCATAGGGGAGCATGGTCTCCTAAATAGCTCTCCTAAACTCAAGCATGTGAAATAGGTGCCTCCTTCATGAGGGGAATTTCCCCATGCAGAGGTATCAAAAATGCATCATTACTTCTAAATATCTCTCTTTTTTAACTATTAACCTTGTCCTTAGTCAACTCTTCATCTTATGTGAGTATTTACTCATTTTTGGGAGATTTTCCTTTTATTCTTTTATTTATCTCCTTCCTACATTTGGATGAATCTTATTGGTCCATAGGAACCTTAATTTAAAATTTCGAAAAAAAAATCTTCACCCCCAGGATAATGCCTCTTGAACAGATTATACTTAATTTCTAATGCACCTTCTGGAAATCTTTTTGAACTTTAGTTTTAGGGAAACTTATTTTAATAAGATGAGAATTTTTTCCATCCAGAAATATTTAAAATCTGAATATTCTTTCTCTATAATATTTTCTCTCTCTAGGCCAAAACTGGTAGAACAAGATCTTTTATATTTCTGAAGAGGGATTTGATTACAGGGAAAGATGCTGGACATCTTAAGAGGCTGGGGAGGAATCTTACATGCCTGTTGTGAGTTGCACCAAAGAGCTTCAAGAAAATCTTGCCTGCTCCACACTCCATGCTGAAAGAAGTTCAATGCTATTGTAGGGCGGCTGTTGTGTAAGCTAAACACGGCTGTTGTGAAATTTCACTTGCAGCTATGAAATGCACTTGCTTCACACTGAAAGCAACTATAACGTGGCTGCTGTATGAGCTAAACATGGCTATTTCCCATTGTGAACTTGTTTAAACGTATGCCTAACACCACACGCTGCTGCTTTGGGTTGCGCTTGTTATGAGTTGCACCAAAGAGCTTCAAGAAAATCTTGGCTCCACGCTCCATGCCGAAAGAAGTTCAATGCTATTGTAGGGCAGCTGTTGTGTAAGCTAAACACGGCTGTTTTGTGAAATTTCACTTGCAGCTATGAAATGCACTTGCTAGCAACTATAATGTGGCTGCTGTATGAGCTAAACATGGCTATTTCCCATTGTGTGAGCTGAGTCTCATAGAAAGACAATGAAGCACTTCTTTCATTATTGTGAAAAACTATTATGCTGTCAGCCTATGGTGCTTGTGACGCCAGACAAGCTGTTACATTGGCTTGAGCTAAGCGATGATGGCCAAGCCTTGAACAGAGAAAAGGCTTGCAGTTGAAGCACCATGAGCTCGATGATAGAAAATGTAAGAAATGCCTGCTCCACACTATTACTCTTGACAAGGCTATGATGAGGCTGCGTATAGCTGCTCTTGGTTTGACCACCTGCACATGAGTCGCTTCAAAGCTGCTTAATGCATTGACAATCCTCTGAAATGCTTGTTTACCCAAGGAGGTTCCTGAGTGCAGCCGTTTTTGTGCTAAGCTTAAATTATGATGATGATGTGGTAAATGTTGTCTTAACTGTGATGATGATGTGATGAGCTTACGCTTAATATAGGATGCATTTCATCCAAGCTTTGTGAGTGAAGCTCCATGCTTGGATGCATTCCATCCAAGCTATCCGAACCCCTCTCCATTCTTTTTTTTTTCATCAGTTAAATGCACAAGCATTGTGCAAAATTCCATCAGTATTCTTACTACAAATAGCATGAATATAGAATGCTTAGCAGCAGCCAAGGGGTCAACAATGCCAGGTTTCCACATCTGTGTTGGTAGGATTTCTTGTTTTGTTTTTATTTTGTAATAACGACGATGGCCAAGCCTTTAGAGGACAAAGCAATGAAGCCCTTGACTGAGCCTTTAGAAAACAAGGTGATGAAGATTTGAACTATCTCCCACAACAAGATCACCGTAACTTTTTCATGTACTTGAGTTTTCTTTATAATTTCGCTACTCTTGAAGCTTTCACAATTTCTTTGTAATTGTTATGCAATCTTTGTCAAAGTTGTCAAGATTCACTTATCTTTTCACCAAGCATCATTGTCTTTCAATTTGTTGCTTGTTGAGCAAGCCTTAGATGCACAATATTCAAGAAACATGAAATGAAGTTAAAATTTGTGCACTTACTCCAAGATTTGTTGAAAACTTGATTAATCTTAAACTGCGCTGAAATTTATACTGAAATCTTTTCAAACTACAATGAATCTGCACTCAGCACAACACTCAACAACTCTGGAACAGTCATCTGAGAACTCTGCACAACAATCTAAATATTTTCCATAGTAATTGGAAAACTCTGCACAACAATCTAAATATTTTCCATAGTAATTGGAAAACTCTGCACAACAATCTAAATATTTTCCATAGTAATCGGAAAACTCTACACAACTATAATCTGAAAACTCTGCACAGTAATCTAAAAACTTTGCACAATAATCTGAACTCTGCACAGCAATTTGGAAACTCTCCATGGCAATCTTGATTTTTTAAATCTACATAGCAATTAAGAATCTCTCAAAAAATGTAAAAAACTAAAAGGATCTTGCAATTGATAGGAGGAAACTAGGGTTTGTGTCAAGATTTAATGAAAATAGGCTCTGATTCACACAAAAATTCTTTAAAATTCAAGAACATCAAGAAATGCAAGAAAATGCATTTTGAAAACTGTGGGAATTCTTAATTCGAGAATGATTAACATACTAATCATGATCAAGGAATACATTCTGAAAACTAGATTAATAGTAATTCAAAAATTATTATCACTAATCATGATCAAGAAAATGCATTCTGAAGACTTGATCGAGAATAATCCAAAAATGATTATCATCTAATCACTCCCTAAGCAAGGATCTAAGCCAAGAGCTCTGATACAAATTGAAATGGAGTGATCATAAGCTGAGATTTGGGACAGTCATTATGTTGATTAATATACAATTGGCAAGAAATCTAAGTAATGCCTAAGTGATTTAGCATTTTACCAAAGGATAGAAACAACCTTCCATAAGCGAGGTTGGAAGCCATGAGGCTCCAAGAGTCATGATGACTAATATCAAAAGGTATCAAAAGGTGTCAAAAGATAAAAAAGGATACAATGATAGTCCATGAGCCCCCTTTTATATGAGCCCATGACCACGATCTTAAGCCTAATCTAAAGGTGTTGCTTCATTACATGGCTAGAGCCTGTATCGAAGAGTAACTTCATTGGATTCCTATCAATCGAACCCTTCATTACAATAAGTTCCTGTGATAAAAAACTGGTAACCATCACTAGCCTTTGAAAATAAGAATATATCTGCAGCTATGGATACCCGTTTCTCAAATGACACAGAGTATCCTAGTAGAATGCTAGGGTGTCTGCTTTAGAGTATCATCCAATAAATCTTCCTCTAGATGATCCTTGTGATTTGAATCTATAGGCTTAGTGGCCATATTTAAAGCTATAAGCTGCTTCTTCAATGGACAATCATGCCTTTGATGCTTGCCCATACAAGCACAACATAAGCCTTCACTTTTTACTTTTTCAAACTGCTCTAGAGTGATAGAAAATCTGCGATCATTCTTCATTGACACCTTTCTTTTAACTCCTGCACGAGTCTTTGTAGAGAAATGTACACTAGACATAGATGTTTTTCATTTTTCCCCACTAGTGTCTCGAAGCTTCATAAGTAGGTCACATAAAATGAGACTTGGAAACTTGACCCATTGCTTGATTTTGACCCTTTCGACTATCTTCATAAACTAAGGCCATTTCTATAGCTTTGGATAAAGTTTGACACTTCTCACATGGCGTACTAATGGTGGAGGTTTATCAGGAAAATTTATGAACTTCTAAGAAATCAAGTAAAATTTGTAGAATTTTCATAAGCACCTCTCGATACTTGTCAGCATACTCCTGAATTGTAAGATTCTTTTGAACTAAGGCCATTTCTATAGCTTTTGGATAAAGCTTGACACTTCTCACGGCGTACTAATGGTTGAAGTTTATCATGAAAATTTATGAGCTTCTAAGAAAATATGGTAAAATTTATGAAGTTTTCATAAGCACCTCCCGATACTTGTCTAACAACATACTCGTGAATTGTAAGATTCTTTTGAGAGAACAAAAACCCAAGTATGATGGGCTCTTCTCTGCTTATCTAGTGGCACAAAATTCAGAATAAACATATGTATCCTTCAATTCCTCCCAAGTATTCAGGATTTTCTAATCCTTTTGAATTTTCATCTCCTACCAACCATAAGGCACATCCTGTAAATTATATGTCGCATGTTGGATTCTAATGTCCTCATTTGTGATATTAATAAAGTAAAGCATTGTTCCCACTTAGAAAGCCACTGATCTACTATGTAGGCTGTGTAAGATGGTAAAGTGCCAGTGTACTTTGGTGGTTTCAAATCCTTAAATGCAAGTTTTGGTTTTAATCCCTTTTCCAATGTAACCTCACGACTACCTAGGTGATGGGTATCTGAAGTTAGCTGAGGTAATGCAGGTGTTAACATAATGTGGATATCATTCATTAATGAGTTCATTTGCTCTTGCAAATCATGCATTTGTTGGCAAAGAGGGATAGACTCTGGTACTTGTGGGGTAGAGTAATTAGATTCTATTTTTAACCAATAATATGCAAAAGCACGAAATGACAGAAGATAGAAACCGAAGGGATAAGTGAGCCCTCTATTCATAATAAAAGATGTAGAAGCCAATGCAGGTTGAGGCTGTGCTATGTTGACCTATAGCTTTGTGGATTGTACCAGCCTGTGTTATAACCAATGAACCACTCGGAGAAGAGATTTTTTTCATGATGCACTCTGCATGATCTGCCTCTTCAAACCTTTGAATAGAGAACCTATTTTTTTTTTTTAAAGGAGGCTTTATGTAAAAGAAGACGTGGTCTTGTTTTTTTCTCGTTGAGACTTGATGGGGTTGACGAGCGACGATGGCGTCGCCTGGCTGTGTAAGATGCACCACACCAAGGGGCTTTTTGCTTAGCCACACCTTAGTGCTATGGCAATAGCTGGAAGCAACAATGACTTCAAGGCAACGCGAATAGAAATGGCCAACGATGATGGCAATAGGTAAAAATGGCAAATGAAGTAGTGAACAGATGTTGATGAAAACGACAAGCATCGACGGAAATCCGGTGTCAATGGATGGATAAAAAAATGGACAAATGGCAGCAGGTAGCATGAAAAAGTTTATAAATTGGTGATCTCCATGCTCAAGCTTGCAGCATGCCTTTCCCCATAGCCAAGAACAAATCACGCGGCTCTGATACCAAATGTCAAGCCTCCATGTAGGGAGCTCTAGCTCTCTGAATCTAGCTAGCCTCATGCAAAAACTGTGAGCGAGAATAAGAACTAAAAAATAGTTCAACAAAACCTAACTTGGCATACCATTTTTAACCACCCAACCATTATATATACCGGTGAACCTTGGCATCCCTACTCACGCGCCCCCTGTGTCCCTACCGCTGGTACCCCCATGCTACACATCAGTGATCTTTGGACTATAACCATCACCCCCATGAACATTAAGCGATGATGTGCAATAATATATGTTGCCATTAGTTTTTCCATACAATGATCACATGTCCCACGCATTCCTAGCATGTTCATATCATGCATCAATGTGTATGTATCCCACATATTGCCATGTATAAGGGTCGTAACAATGCCTTACTAATCTAATATGTGTACTACATCCACACAAACACTATCAAATAGACACAAGGAAACCATAGCCATATCTAATATTCACAGGATTAGCCATCATCGTCATGTAGAAAGAGCAAAGAGATTACATGAGATAGCCAGATTTGAACCATATCCAAGAGGCTATGTGATAATTCACACATACAAGATTATGAGCCAGCTCTCATGAAAGCCATAAAGGTAGTACCAATGTACTTCAAGAAAGACAATATCCAAATTATGAAATGATCCAAAAGTCCTATCTCACGGGCCTTCATCCCTATTTATAGTTTTTTCTCGACTAAATGACCATCTACTACTTTTTACAATCTTTTAGTGTATTAAATGATACAATTTCCAAAATCATATACAAAAGTTCCATGCCAACCACCATAGTCATATGCTCATGCCCAAAGCAACCATCCCATGTAGTAGACTACCAAAGTAGTAGTGTATTTCTTCACTTCCAAGTTCCTTAAGCATGTCTTCTAAGCTTTTGTTTTTGTGCCCATTAATAAGCGCTTCATGTGCTATAATTTATTGCATTTAACCCCAAAACAACATCCAAATAGAATCCATAGGTACCAAGCATGCCTATGATCACCACCATTAGCCAAAACCCCAAATACATGGCTATATATCTCATATAACCAGTCTTGTGTGAGCATAACAAGAGCTGAAAATTGCATGTGTTGATCCACCAAGCCATCTCTTCATGTGATAAGCATACAAAAAGAAATCATATTAGACTCCAAAGGTGAAGTTAACATAATTTCCAGAAAGTTGTTACTGTCAGGAACTTGCCACACAAAAGAGAATCAAAGTACCAAAATTGCACACAATAATCACAAATAAATATTCAACTCCAAACAAATAACAGATTTAGACATATTAAACATAGACATGGAAATAAACATGGAAAATAAACAATAGACTTGAAAACTGTGCGCAAAATAAACATCACCGTCAATCAACAAGGATTGGGTTAAATCTCCCCTTCATGCGTGCTGGCTCCTTGTACGACATGAGTATTTTATCATGTATTCCTCAAAATAGCCCTTGAGCCAATCGTGAAGCTTTTGCCAAAAATAGGGCTCTTTTTACAAAAATAATCAATCCTTCTAGAGGATGTTCACACACATCTAGTGTGTACCAAAAACAATAGTGAACCTCTAGTTCACACGCACTACACCCGTGCACATCGGGGTGCATAAATATACGAGTATAAATAAATGGCACGTGGCCAACCAACAATAATGAAATATAACTCATAAATGTCGAGGCGATGTAAATCCCCATGCACATGACAAAATCCGTGACACCTCGTTTGGTGACCCTCGTGCGTGCAACACCTCATTCGGTGACCCTTGCACACTCATGCCTGTGCGACACCTCGTTCGGTGACCCTCACACAAGTACAACGCCTCATTTAGCATCCTCGTACTCATCACCTATACTCAACAAGTCAACATGTTAGGTGAGGTAATCAAACACCAATATCAACAACACTAGCATGCGTACACATGGTATCACCCAATCACAGCATACATAGCATAGAAAGCATGCCAATCACACTTACAATGTAGTATTTAATATGACATCACTCACGATACTAATTGCAAGCATGGCACAATGGTTGGATGGGTGTCCCCCCCAATAGACCATAGAGGGCCAATAATGTAACATCCCTCTTGCTCGAGTTAGCAACTGACCTCAGTTGCGTATTTGATAGGAGTGTATTAAGTCAAGGCATGTGCAAAAAAACCGCTCGGGCATCCAACGAGCATCTTTTCTCGGATGGTTCTTGAAGGTCAAAAGATATCTGTTATAAACATTGCCAATTCTAGTAGTAGTCTACTCATGGTCAATAATTTCATGAGGTATTAATTGCTCTTCATCATCAACTAGCTCTGGAGGTTCTCCATATACAGGATGAGTAGGGATTGGTCCTTTAAAGGGTCTCAAAAGACTAATATGAAAAGAATTATGAATCCTCCAATGGGATGGAAGATCTAGTCTATAAGCCATGTCATTGATTTTGTCTACTATCTTGAAAGGACCATAGAATCGAGGTGCTAGTTTGACAACAAGATTCTTTTCTACACTTTTAAGTCTCATCTTTTCTATCCTCAAAAGTACGTGGTCTCCTTTTTCAAAAATCATGGGTTTCCTTTTCTTACTAGCCTGTTTTACATACTTTTCCTAAGCCTTCCTAATAGCCTCTTTAACTTGGTCATGAATAGAGCTAAAGTCTCTAGTAAATTCATCAGCAGCTTCTATAGTGCGGGAAAGACAAGTCATTGGAGTGGGAAGGGTCTTTTCATACACTATCTCAAACGGTGCCTTTTTAGTCAGAGTGAGGAGTGTTATTGTAGGCAAATTGGAGAATATGTATATTTATCCCATTGCCTAGGCTGTGATGAAACATAGGTTCTAAGAAGGTCTAGGATAGTGCTATTGGTGTTGCCATATATATATAGGCAGTGATGTGTGTGAACACACTTAGGACCGCCGGGGCACTTTTTCCCTCTTTAGGAGGTTTTTTCCCCCGGCTTGTATATACGCCCATCCTTCTAGGGCTAACTTATCTTTTGTACATTGACACAATCTAATACACTTTGTGTTGTGTGCATTCTTGCTGCTTCTTCTCCAAGATTTGTGTGCTTTCCTGCAACCCTAATTCCAACAATTGGTATCAGAGCAAGCATCGGCTCCCAGGGCTACACCGCTAGCACCCTCCGACTCACGTTCTCCAATTGAGGTGAGCATTCACGAGCGCTTGCAGGTCCCTATACTCTGCAAATAAGCCCATACGGCCATGCGTTCTCAGAATTTGCATCTGAGGTCGTTTCGGGCTCCGTTTTTGCATTTCAAGTTCTGCACAGGTGTTCTCGTCATTTTCTGCAGAAATTTCAACAGTGCAGTTTTCTGCAAAACAGGCATACGTACTCTATTGTGGACCGTGCTACATAGCACGAGTTGTTTTCTGTTCAGTCTTTGCTTCATTACAGGTAGCTTTTGCATCAGTTTCAGTCAGTGGCCATGGTTGATAACAGCAATGATGTATTTCGCATGTTGTCTGCTGAAGACAAACTGGATGGAGCCAGCAACTACCCACTTTGGGCATACATGATGCAGCATGTTTTGGTTGCAAAGGGAGTGTGGAACATTGTGCAGGGTATGGATGTACGTCCAGGTTCTGTGGATGTAGGATCTGTTGAGGATGTTGCAGGTTCTAGCAGCTCTACTGTTGCTGCTATTTTACCCACTGCTGAACAAGCTCGTTGGGATGGTAAAGATACGCAGGCTCATGCCTTGATTGCACTTTCTGTCAAACGTAACATCACCCCACATATTCGTTCAGCTAAAACAGCAAAACAGGCTTGGGATATTCTAGCTGGTTTGTATGCAGGTCGTAACGAGGCAAAAATCGCTTACCTGCGTAAAGAGCTAGAATTGAAGATTATGCAGGAAGATGATGACATGAATGTTTTTAATTGCTGAGATTAAAGATATCAAGGAACAGTTGATTTCTGCAGGTGAGATTATTCCTGATCATTCTCTTGTGCAGACTGTTCTTGATACTTTACCTGAGACATATCAGACTTTTGCTTCCACGTGGAGACTTCTTAATGAGGACAGACCTGATGCTGTCAAGTATGATACTTTAGTCAACAAGCTCTTGCAAGAAGCGCAGTCCAGGTAAAATAGGGCCAGGCAGCGTGCAGTTGATCAAGCATTTATTGCTGCCCAGCAGCAGAGAAGAAGTGGTAAGGCAACCCCTTCCACTGTTTCTTCTCCTATTAGTAGGTTTGCAACTTCTTCTCCTTCTACAGGTAGCAACAATAAGTCTGAGAAGGCTCTTGATAAAGGCAAGAAAAAGACCAGGTGCAACTATTGTAAGGCAAATGATCATGTCATTAAGAATTGCCCTAAGCTAAAGGCTAAAGAGGCAAAGAAGAAAGAGTCAAATGCAGCCACAATAGCAGATGCTTCTACAAATGCAGATTCTGTAAATGTTGTGCAGGATACAGAATGGGTGTTTAGCGTGTATTGCAAGTATGACCCATCTGTACATGATGCATGTTTGGCAGTTTCTGTTGACTCTCATGTATGGTGTTTTGACAGTGGTGCTACAAAGCACATTACCTCGCATCGTGATATGTTCACTTCTCTTGAGGCTGTCCCTGATGGGAATACTGTCACATGTGTCAATAATGCTTCTTACCCAGTGAAAGGCATTGGTAAAATTATGCTTACTGCTGCAAATGGCAGCGCTTTCACACTTTCAGATGCTTTGTATGTGCCAGGGATAAAGAAGAATCTATTGTCTGTCTCTGCGCTTGCTAGACTTGGACTTGTAGTCAAATTTGTGGATGACAGATGTACTGTTCATGATTTGACTTCTGGTGATACGATTATTATATCTGGCACCTTGTTTCGTGGGCTGTATAGGCTCAATTCTTATGACAAGTGTGTGGAAGATTCAGCAAATGCAGTTTCTGATGAAAAGGCAGTTTCAGATGCAAAACTATGGCATGCTCGTTTTGGTCATCTGAACTTTGCTAGTTTGCTGCGTTGCAAAAATTTGATATGGTTGCTTCATTGCCCCCTCTTGAGGCACCATTGAAACATGTTTGTGAAGGCTGTATTTTGGGCAAAATGCAGCATTCTGCGTTTCCAAAGGATGGTTCTGTGCAGGCCACTCGCAAATTGCAACTTGTATATAGTGATGTATGTGGGCCTATGCAAACTCCGTCATTTGGTAAACACTTGTACTTCGTGACTTTCATTGATGATTACTCAAGGCATGCATGGGTATATCCACTGAAGGCAAAGTCCGAAGTGTTTTTGTGCTTCAAACAGTTTTTTCTTATGGTTGAAAATGTATCCAATTGTACTGTGGGCACCCTCCGTTCTGATCGAGGGGGGGGGTACTTGTCTAAAGAGTTTGATGCATTTCTGGCTAGTCATGGGATAAAACACCAATGTACAGTGCCGTATACCCCTCAGCAAAATGGTGTTGCTGAGAGGAAAAACAGGTCACTTATGGAGATGGCACGATGTATGGTCAAGAGCCAAGCTTTGCCACATGCGTTTTGGCTTGAGGCTGTCATGTGTGCTGCATATGTACTCAACAGGTGTCCCACTAAGGCCTTGCAGTCTATTACTCCATATGAAGCTTGGCATGGCAGGAAGCCTTCTATTGGTCACTTGCGTGTCTTTGGTTGCTTGGCCTATGCTTTAGTGCCTGTGCAACAACATAGAAAATTGGATGATAAGGCTGTCAAATGCATTTTTGTTGGTTACAGTGCTGAGAGCAAGGGTTACAGATTGTATCATCCGCAGTCAAAGCGTATCTTGATTAGTCGAGATGTTGTTTTTTGTGGAAGATGCTGTGCAACCTTTGTTATCATGTACCAAAGAGACAGGTGTGAGCTCACGGGATGTATTTGATACGTTGTTGCCTCTCTTTACAGGTGGGAATTCAAATGTAAGTCCTAATGAGGCAAATATTCAGCCTATGCAGATTTCAAACGACATCATAGATCAGCCTATTTCTGATGCAGATTTACAGGATGTAATTCATGAGGATAGGGCTGAAAATGAGCAGGCTAGAGGTATGCCAAAATGGCTGGTGCAAACCTTGCGTGATAGTAAGATTGATGCACCTATGACTAGTCGTACTCGTTCAGGTTTTCAGCATGCCTCTTATACATCAGTTTGTTATGCTTTGGCTGTGTCTAGTATGTGTGAAGAGGAAGAACCTCTTTCATTTGATGAGGCACAAAATTCAGAAAATTGGTTGGCTGCAATGCAAAGTGAATATGATGCTATAATGAAGAATGGTACATGGTCTTTGTGTGATTTGCCTATTGGTAAAAAGGCCATTGGATGTAAGTGGGTTTTTAAGTTGAAACGAAAGCCAGATGGCAGTGTTGATCGCTATAAGGCTAGACTTGTTGCAAAGGGTTATGCTCAAGAAAAGGGCATTGATTTTGATGAGACCTTTGCTCCCACTTGTCGTATGACTACCATTCGTAGCATTTGTGCATTGGCAGCTCATAATGGTTGGAATGTACATCAGCTAGATATAAAGACTGCGTTCTTGAATGGAGATTTGCATGAGGAGGTGTATGTATCGCAGCCTCGTGGTTTTGTTCAAAGAGGGCAGGAAAACAAAGTGTGCAGGTTGAAAAAAGCATTATATGGTTTAAAGCAAGCTCCACGAGCTTGGTATGAAAAGATACATGCATATTTGACTGCACATGGGTTTCAGAATAGTCCAACAGAAAGCACTTTGTATGTTAAACATGTGGATGGTGTACATCTAATCATTGCTCTCTATGTCGATGACATGCTGCTCACAGGACCAAATGAGAGTATATATTGCTGATTTTAAGGCTGATTTGAATGCCCCTTTTGAGATGTCAGATTTGGAACATTTGCATCATTATTTGGGGATACAATTTAAGCAGTGTGATGGAGGTATTGCTTTGTGTCAGACAAAGTATATTGAGACATTGTTGCGGAGATTTGGCCTTGAAGACTGCAAGCCTATTGCTACTCCAATGGAGACAGGTTTGAAGTTGAGTCTTCATGATGCTGGAGATCATTTTGATGTCACACTCTATCAGACAGCTGTTGGTTGCCTCATTTATGTATGCATTACGAGGCCGGACATTCAGTTTGCAGTCTCACAGGTGAGCAGGTTTATGCATAGCCCAGGGTCTCAGCATTGGAAGGCAGTTAAACGTATCTTTCGCTACTTGAGTGGCACCATACATCTTGGGTTGTTTTATCCCAAGGGGGGATCGTTGTTTGCCGCCAGATTTACATGCTTTTTCGGACTCAGATTGGGCTGGTTGCTATGACACAAGAGTGTCCACAAGTGGTTTTTGTTTCATGCTCGGTAGCTCATGCATATCTTGGTTGAGCAAGAAGCAACCTACTGTGGCCACTTCTAGTTGTGAAGCTGAGTACAGGGCAGCTTTCACAGCTACGGTTGAGTGTGTGTGGCTCAGACGACTTATGGTGGCTGACTTGGGTGTTGGACAGGAGTCTGCCACCTCTATCTTCACTGACAGTCAGAGCACATTGGTAGTTGCGAGAAACCTAGTTTTTCATGCTCGCACAAAGCACATTGAGGTGCATTATCACTATGTCAGGGAGAGACTCTCAACAGGAGAGATCAGCTTGGCCTATGTGCTAACACAGGACAACCTCGCCGATCTTTTCACAAAGGCGCTTCCTCATGAGAAGTTCGAAGCTTTCCGCAAAGCTTTGGGCTTGCTCCCCTTTGTGGAGTGATCTACTTCGGGCATGGCACTCCCCTATACATGAGTGCCAGCTCTCGTTCACACCATCACTCCCAGGGGGGATTTGTTGCCATATATATATATATAGGCAGTGATGTGTGTGAACACACTTAGGACCGTCGGGGCACTTTTTCCCTCTTTAGGAGGTTTTTTCCCCCGGCTTGTATATACGCCCATCCTTCTAGGGCTAACTTATCTTTTGTACATTGACACAATCTGCATTCTTGCTGCTTCTTCTCCAAGCTTTGTGTGCTTTCCTGCAACCCTAATTCCAACAATTGGTCACTTCAGTTTGGCCATTGGATTCAGGGTGAAAAGCAGTAGAGAAATCTAATTTTGTGCCTAAATTATCAAACAATGTCCTCCAAAAATTGCTACAAAATTTAGAATCTCTATCTGACACAATGACTTTAAGCAAACCATGATGCACAAATCTATGCTTTAAAAATAAATGAGCAGCTTGATGAGCAGTCAGTTTCTTTTTACATGCAATGAAATGAGCCTGTTTGCTAAATCTATCAACTACTATCCAAATCATGTCATCCTGATTAGTAGTAAGTGGAAAACCAATTATAAAGTCCATTGAAATATGCTCCCATGGTTCATTGGGAATTGGGAGTGGCATAAGTAATCCTTGAGTTTTTTCCTTATAGCTTTTAATCTTCTGGCAAGTAATGCATTCGGTCACTAACTTGGCTATATCTTTCTTCATAGATGGCAAATAAAAGTCTCGAGAAATGGTCTGTAAATGTAAGGTTTCCCCCTTCCAAAAATAGGGGAAACGCTTAAGATAGTCCACTAAGTCTTATATTGGAGAAAATTTCCTACTCATCGACACCTTGACCATGCAGAGATTCAAGGATATGATTCATAGGTAAGACCTAGTTCTATCCCGTAGGGGGAGCGTGGTCTTCTAAAAAAATCAAATCACCCATAGGGTAATTGATCATAATTTGGGCAACTACTAGTCTTCATTCCTAGAGACAACGCTTTTTTCCTCATCCATGTAAGGCACAGCCGCTGGCCTAGTCTTCTAGAATAGAATTGTTCGAGAACCTATTTATCTAACATAGGGCTTTCACTTAATATGTTGGAAAGCTACCCGACTAATCGGGTCCACCCATCCATAGGATGGTGCTGTCGGGGCATTCCATCCTCCCACTTTCCACCCTACTCACGTGTTAATTTGTTTTCTAATTAATCCTACCACACTATTTGACATAAATAAACATGTTCCTTAATTAAGGCCCTTTTCACAAGGTTTGTTAAAACAGCTTTTTTTTACAATACAATAATGCCAAGACAAGATTTATAACAAAAAAAAGTTTATACATGAATCAATTTCATACAAGCCAAACCGGATCTCTTATTCTTTTCCTTTATACCGCTGATAATCTAGAATTCGGCCTTCCAACCTCTACATGCTGGGCAAAACCCTACGGGACCATACACCTCATCGTCGACTATTGGCGAGGACTCAAGCCGGCATGTCGCCCTCTCAGGCTCCATCGCTCGATCCTCCCGCCCCTCAGAGGGATGTCTGCGCACTAGGGTGGGCTAATTACCACACTAGCCTAGGCCCTTAGAACTAGGCAGCATCATAATCACTCGCCTCAATCCGCGAACCTCATTCTCCCAATGGTATGAGGGATACCATGGGCCAACTCCGGGCCTTACTAACGTCTCCGCCGTTCGGCTATATAAGCACAAGAACGGGGCAGCGTCAAGGCAGGGAGAAGTTATACCTGTACCTTAATTTAACCAAGATAACAATCCATTTACTCAACTAAACCATAGGACTATAATCCATGTTACCTTCTTAAGAAAACAATCCTTTTCACAAAGATTTTAGCATTTCAACTTGAGATTGCGATAAGACATTCTTTATTAAGGCATATGCTGTTGTTTAAAAGAATACAAACTTTAAATAGTAAATCAATCAAATAGATCACTATTAACACTTAATAGAGAAGCCGGGGCCATACCTCAACCCCTAAGAATGATATATAATTGAAAAACAAAATATGTATATACCTTATAGAAATTTATCGTTTAACGTTGTCTTTGCTCGTTAACAAGAGCTTTAGAACTTGACATATGAGAATAGAGTCTTCTAATACCTTGTCTTACGATTGAAATCATCCAATCATCCCCAAGCTTTATCTCGTCTTACTCGTACTGTGACTCTTCTCTCTTTCTAAGGTCTATGGCAAAATAGCCTTCTCTTACAAGACTACGGCATACTATTCTTTCTCTAAAAGAAAAGCTATGGATGTTTGGTCTCTTCCTCCGAAAGACCATAGCAATCTAAGCTTCTTTTCTAAGATATTAGATAAGAATGAAGGGATATATACATCTCAAGCTCTAGGATTACCTTGAGGCTACTTATTGCCTTCTTACAGTTTTCCCTCTGTGTAAAGACCCTGACAGAATCAGCAAATTGTTTTGGCAATAACTCTCTGATAAAAACTCAAAATATGGTCATTTAACCAGTCAAAAGAACCGGAAGGCATCTGGTCTACAAGCTTACGCGAGTAGAATAGGCAAAAAACGTCTGTATATAGCCACAAACACGCCATCTTTAGAAACGCGTTGTTTTTTTACATTTTTAGTATGCATGGACTCTAAATATGTAAAAGTACTCTAAATATGACCTCTTATCACCTAAATTTGAATTTCTATTTTTGGAGATACTCATCTCTTAATAATAGAACTATTCTTGTCTTCTTATTTCTTTTAAGATTTTTGGAGCTAATATTTTTATTCTAACACTTTCTTAATGTTTCTAGCCTTATTGTCTCACTCTTCTCTAAGTACACTCTCTTTCCTTATTGAAATCTATATTAAAAGAGACACATACATACATGGCTTGGGAGGGACCTTACAATCTCCCCCACTTAAAAGATTCGAGATATCCTCATCTCGTGAGCTGGGGTAGTATCTAAGTAAATCCTCCTGTCTCTTTCAAAGTGGTGTCCCCACTAGGTAGAAATCTTCTTTTATCTTAACATTATTCCGAGTCTCTTATTTCATGTGTTTGGCTTGTTTTGTTTTGCCTCCAAAATGTCTATTATTCTAAAGTTAATTGGCCTTATTATCCTAAGTTCATGCATCCATATACCTCTCAAATGCTATGAACCTTCGAATTCCTTATTCTATACCCCCATGTAATATGGTACTTTAACAAATTGTCATGGAGAAACGTAAGGGAATCAATTCTTTACGTAATCTAACCTATGATAGTAATTTCATAATCTTAGTATCGTCTTGTAGAATACCTCTATTCATCATGCACATTACTTCACATGAATCTTGCACCAATCCTCTTCTATTTACTCATAGAAATACTTGTTGAATTTGATAATATTTAACCCTGCTATCCCTAATTTCTTGACCTAATTTTTGCTCTAGCTCATGATTCCTTGTAGCCAAGGGTGGGCTTGACGTTCCTCTTGAATTAGGAGATCTCTTCTTGATTAACATGGAAGGACTCATGTCCTTCTCGACACTTTCCATATAAAAAAACTTTATCATAGTCTGGCTATAATTATGGCTTCTAAAATAGAGGATGGTTTTGCATTCTTGAGACGAGGTTATTCAATAGTAGATTAAGCTTTCAAATGAATCGATGGAGAAGAGTTACCTCATCCATCTCTAGAGCAAATTGGAGAAGTTTAACAGAAGTTTGGTTGTATTCTTTTAGGGTCTTTCTTTATTGGGTTAGTTCCAAAAATTCATTCATTTTATCCTCTCAAAATCCTGGAGGATAAAACCTTTCATAAAGGTGTAATTTCATGGCATCTCATAACTGATTCTAGTTCCAATGGTTAGATTGACAACAGTGCTTCCAACTAATTCGTCATTTCTTACGATATTTAGACGAGCAAGGGTGAACTTGCTTCTTTCATTGTATCCATGAAAAGTTCAAAACTATCAAATACTTATCATAGCGCCACATCTAAAGGCACTCTGGATTAATATATATGAGATCTTCATTTTTTTTAAGAATTACACATCTAGTGTCTTGGGATTGACACATCTAAAGATTATTAGGATTAACACGTCTGAGACGATTAGTTTTCTGAAAATTACACATCTAGTATCTTCGGATTAACACATCTAATTGCATGATCCTCTGGGAATCGCACATCCGAAGTTAGACCCATGTCTGAGATGGGTTCAAGATCTTGGATGATTGTCCTAGTGTTGAGAGCATACTTAGATATAAAAATTCTATACCAACCAGTTAATCCTAAGAATCCCCTAACTTCTTTCATTGTCTTTGGTTCAAGCCAATCTATGACTGCTTGGACTTTTGCAGAATCTGGAGAAATTCCATCTTTGGATACCAGAAAGCCCAAGTATTCAACATGGTCGAAAGAGAAAGTGCATTTGCTCTTTTTTGCAAAGAGTTGGTGCTTCCTTAGAATCTCAAGAACTTTACGGACGTGAGCTTCATGGTCAGCTGCATTCTTTGAGTAAATCAGAATATCATCAAAGAAAACAAGAACAAAATTATCCAAGTATTCTCTGAGAATGTCCAGCAGTAGCTGGGGCATTTGTCAATCCAAACGGCATGTGCATCTCTTGGTCAAAAACCTCTAGGATCCTCCTTAGGTGTGAAGCACTTCACTTAGGGACCGCTTTGTCGGCCCTTGGCCATCGTACCGGAAGCGTACCATTTTTCAACCATACCGAGGCTGGTCAAGACTCCCCTGCCAGCTATTACAACCGAACTTCCCTTAGAAAAACATATACCAAATGCTCCCTCCCAGCATTCTGGCGTAAGACAATCCTTTAAGAAAACAGGGTTTCTAAGCAAGTTTTCAGCTTGATTTTCTTTTGAATACAAGGAGTATTTCTTGAATCAGTATCCCCAAAACTTCTTGATCAGAATTCTGAATTTCATACCATAATTTCTCGAATTCTATAACCTTGATCCACATATCAATTCGAAGGATCTCAAACTTAGTTTCAGATTTGGCAGGAGTTTTGAGTGTATTTTTCTAAACTGGACACACCTTCTTTCCTCGAAACTAACGAAAGAGTTTGGTCTTGGTCATAGTCTGATTCAAGGTTCGAGTCGGATAAGATTTTTCCTGAACTATCTTTCTCAAAAAGGTTTGGTAATTCAGTTACTATTTTACTGAATTTCTTTCTTTGAATATTCACTTAACTGATTTAAAATTAGTTACGAATTTCAATGAGGAATAAATTAATCATTTATTTGAATATTTTGATCTCGATAGATTTTTGAATTTTCTTTTTACAATCCATGTGAATATAAAACGATAGAAATTTCTCTCTTAGAGTATTTAATTATTCATTTATCAAATACTCATAGAATTTAAACATAGAATTTAAGATAAAAATTCTTTATGCATCTATTTATGCATAAAAATCAACTTCAATGGGAAAAACACTTTTATTAAAAAATCCTTTTATGCATAAAATCAAATTTAATAGGAATAACACTTTTAAAATAAAAAGAGTTTCTTTATGCATAAAAATTAATTTTTATAAGAATAACGCTTTTATAATAAAAAAAATTCTTTATGCATAAAAATCAAATTTAATAAGAATAACACTTTTGTAATAAAAAAATTCCTTTATGCACTTTTCTATGCATAGAAATCAACTTTAATAAGAATAACACTTTTGTAATAAAAAAATTTCCTTTATGCATCTTTCTATGCATAGAAATCAAATTTAATAAGAGTAACACTTTTATAGTAAAAAAATTTCCTTTACGCATCTTTCTATGCATAGAAATCAAATTTAATAAGAATTACACTTTTATAATAAAAAAATTTCCATTATGCATCTTTCTATGCATAGAAATCAATTTAATAAGAATAACACTTTTATAGTAAAAAAATTCCATTATGCATCTTTCTATGTATAGAAATCAAATTTAATAAGAATAACACTTTTATAATAAAAAAATCCATTATGCATAGAAATCAATTTAATAATAATAACACTTTTATAATTAAAAAAATTCCATTATGCATCTATCTATGCATAGAAATCAATTTTAATAATTAATATCAGTGATATCCATGTATATTCATAGGTGAATATGTACATGGAGTAATTAGAATATTTCTTTTAGATACAAAAATGGTGGGAATTACTCTTTTGGAATAACATAAAAATAAACTTTCTTTTTCATTCTCACTATTATAAATCAATGGTATGGGAGCATAAAATAGAGTTAGGGGAAGGAAAATAACACCCTGGATCCCAAAAGTGTATGGTAAAAACCCTAACTTTGAAAGAAACCCAAATTTATAGATAGTGGTAAAGAAACCCTAATTTCTTGGTTTGCATGAAACATTGGGGTATGGATGGAAAGAGGAGAGCATGGTTAGAGTGAATATGCCATTAATTTTATGAAAATATCATGATTAACCCTAGTTTAATGTGAAACTCTAATTTCTTTGAAACAAGATCAAACGATGTAATAGAAGTGCCAAATAAAAGCATATTGATCATATAAAAGTTTGCGTACCATGTATTAGCGATGATTGATGATGTGAGCATCTCCAAAAGATCACAAGAAGGGGGTAGTGATTTACTAGCTAGAGGTCGAATTTCATGGACTCTTTAAGCCAAGATGGTGCTCTCTAGAAAGCTCATGAAGTGACGCATCACTTAGGGTCGGTGAGAAGGCTCAATACCTATTACCAAAAGTGGTAGAAAGCAAGAAGGAAGTTCTTCATGGAAGCTTAGAAAAGGGGAATGAAAAAGCACGTAAACCTCAATGTGGCTTCTCCTTTTTGGAAATTTTTTGATATTAAAGTTTCAAAATCTAAATGGTCATGCCCTTGCCTTAGGATAGATAAGTTGAGAGAATTTTTGCTCTTGCCTTAGGATAGATAAGTTGAGAGAAATTTTACCCTTGCCTTAGGATATATAAGTTGAGAGAATTTTTGCGCTTGCCTTAGGATAGATAAGTTGAGAGAATTTTTACCCTTGCCTTAGGATATATAAGTTGAGAGAAATTTTGCAAGAATTCCATAGTATAGAGGTCCCCCATCAAATCTAGCAAAATCTCTAAGATCTATGCAAAATTTTCCAAGAAAATGAAAGAAATAAGAGAAAACAGTGTGCAAAAATCAATGAAGGTCACAAGTAGATACCCTACCCATTTCTTACAAATTTCTTGCCATATTAAAAATCAAAACTCCCATGATTGAAGTCAAAGCTCTTGATACCATATAAAGAGTGGTAGCCATGAAATATTAAGGAAATAATCATGGAAAATAAATACAAGGAAACCATAACCATATCTAATATTTGCAAGATTAGCCACTATCATCATGTAGTAAAGAGAAAAAGAGATTACATGATGTACTTGGATTTGAGCCATATCCAAGACTTCGTGTGAAAATCCACATGAGGGATCATGAGCCAACTCCCATGAAAATCCATAGAGGTAGTACCAATGTACTCCAAGAAAGGTACAATGTGCAAACATTATCCAAGAGGTTGTGTGATAATCCACACATGATCCAGCTCCCAATCCATAGAGCTAGTACACCAATGTACTCCAGAAAGGCAAAATAAGCCAGCTCCCACAAAATCCATAGAAGTAGTGCCAATGTACTCCAAGAAAGACACAAAGAGCCAGCTCCCATGAAATCCACAGAGGTAGTACCAATGTACTCTTTCTACCTTATTTAATTCTTAGGAGACTTCCGCTCTTGTAAAAGTAGTAATATATTTGGTAAAAAGAACTTATCACTTGTGCAATGAAATCATATTTACTACCATTAGAGAAGATTTCCTATTTAGGGCATCTACAATCACATTGCCCTTCCCTAGCATATACTTGATTTCAAAGTCGAATTCTTGGAGAGTCTGCATCTATCTTCTTTGATGCATGTTGATTTTGTCTTCAATAATATCTATTTTAGGCTCTTATGGTCAATGTGAACCTTTGCCCTGAAAGATAGTGTCTCCATAACTTTAAGACATGAACAATTGGTGGAACTCCAAATTGTGGATTGCGTAATTTCTCTCATGAGGTCTGAGCTTTTGAGACTCATAGGCTCTATCAACGTTCTATCTTGTGTGAGAACAACATGGTTAAAAACTGGAAATGTGTCATGATGTAACTTGATCTAGAAAAAAGCTTATGACAGGATTCATTAGTCTTTTTATCAACAAAGCTATGGGTAAAATGGATCATGGTGTCTATCATTTACTTACTTAGCACACATGCTAGTTCTAATCTTCTCCTTAATGGAGTGCTGGTAGGGAGTTTTATAATTCATGGATCTGTGAGACAAGGGCCACTTGCTCCTTTGTTGTTTGTTATTGCCACATAGCCCCTCATTCTAGCCGTAGAAGAAGGCTACCTATTTCTCCTTTGTTTTTTGCTATTACCACACATGCCCTCATTCTCGCCTTGGAAGAAGTTGTTCAGGATGGGTAGATAGTTGGGCTCAAGTCGCATGATGGGAATCAACTAGTCATCCAATGTTTTATAGATGATTCACTATTATTCCTATAGGCTGATATGATTTGGTGAGGAGAGCCCTTAACATTATTCCTATAGGCTGATATGATTTGGTGAGGAGAGCCCTTAACATTATTTTGTTGTTGATGCTTTCGGGTCCAGGTGCAACATTGCCAAATCTAGGATAATGAGCATAATGAGCTTAACTAAAGATGTTAACCTTCCAAAAAGGGGTTCCGTATGAGATAAGCAAAGGTAACATTTTGAAGAATTTGGGGTGCCCTATAGGGGAAGGAGAATCTAACAAATAGTGCCCGAATGGGTTTGTTAGGAATTCAACATCAAAAGGCATGATGTATGGTTAAAGAGTTGAGCAAGGCCTCTCTTTACAAGAATGGGATCTGGAAGGGCCTTTCATAAAGTAGACAAATTGTTCTCTTATGCCCCTTTAAAATTTATTGTTATACCCCATTTGGCTCATTCCTAGTAAGAAGCTAGAAGTCTATCTTAGGCAAGCCTAAGTGGAATGGCTTAGTAAGGGTTAGTAGAAAACTCATTGCTCGCTTTTGCAATTCCACTTAGGCAAGCCTAAGTGGAATGGCTTAGTAAGGGTTAGTAGAAAACTCATTGCTCGCTTTTGCCACATCTGGTGGTCTCATGTGTTCAACCCCCATTTTGCTTATATGGGCTATAAGGTTGCCAACAAACTAAATAATAAAAGGTTATCTTACTTGATAGGAAAATGTTTATGTCAAATACTTGTTGAAATGCTTAGTGGATTCTTGAATATTACTTTTTTAAGCTTATGGAGATAACCTCATCAGCTCCTATTAGAAACACACAACATAATTCCAAGCAAGAAGGTTGTTATGAGCTGTCTATTTGGAGGAATCCTCTTTATTTGGTTTTTAGTCAAGGTTGCTTGACTAATAACCTCATCAGCTCCTATTAGCAACACACAACATAATTCCAAGCAAGAAGGTTGTTATGAGCTATCTATTTGGAGGAATCCTCTTTATTTGGTTTTTTAGTCAAGGTTGCTTGATTTAAACTTGTATGCCATACTAGTTAGTTGGTATTGTGGGTGACTCCATATAAATACCAAGGATGATAGTGTTATGAGCACCTGAGTTTTATGTCATGCTAGATAATCAATATGATTAGTGATTTCCATGTGACTCCATATAAATAGCAAGGATTCTAGTTGTTTGGTATTGTGGGTGACTCCATATAAATAGCAAGGATTCTAGTTGTTTGGTATTGTGGGTGACTCCATATAAATAGCAAGGATTCTAGTTGTTTGGTATTATGGGTGATTCCATATAAATACCAAGGATGATAGTGTTATGAGCACCTGAGTTTTATGTCATGCTAGATAATCAATATGATTAGTGATTTCCATGTGAATACTTTTGATCATTTTTCAAGGTCTTAGTACATTAAGATAATTATTGTAAACCTCTTTTGCCATCTCAATCATTTTGCAAGGTTTATAGGTTAAAGTTTTAGATATCAAAGTTATGTATTAGAAAGCTATTGTAAACCTCTTCTACCATTTCAATCATCTTGCTATGTATCACGGCCACAACCTAAATAGAAGTATGAATGTGCGGTCGCACACCCAAATATTTATTCTCTTAACAAGGAGTGGCTCATATGATCTTGAATAAACACAAAAATGTATATACATAGTTTACATATTTAAAGACATAGTATGCATGTGAAGTCAAAGTCTATTTAAATAGTTTACGTTTGTTGAGGGCGTAGTATGTTTGTTAGAAAGGGATATGACAAGCTTTAGTAGTAGAAAAATATGCTTGAGAATAGCCTAGATGGCCTTTGGAATCCAATTAAGTGGGATCCAAGATTCATTAGGCTATCACAATTATTGCATTGGGATGGCTTCCAAGCATCATGAGATTTTTAATAAGATCCAAGCCCTTTAAATGAGGTCATAAAGCATGTAGAAGGATTATGTGAAAATATAGACCTCCTTGGAAGACATTTGTCTTGTAGGTCAAATGAGGTAATAAGACTTTAATTCCTTTTAATAAGGTCAAACAATTATAGTTTGTAGTAGTGGTTGAATGAGATCAAGGTACATGTTAATAATCTCACATTCCTTAAAATGAGATGAAATGATCTCATTTTATGATGTTTTGATTTCACTTAATTTTAAACAAAACACTTGAGGTCATTGTAGGTTGTCATAAGACTTGATTGTTGCCAAAACTAAAGAGACGATAATTGTTCTTCTATTGTGTTTTGGCCAAGTTAATGGGTACAAGTTGAGCTTGTTGTTTGATTTAAGTGGTTCATACAATCTTCTTAATGTGAAACCTCGACATCTAGGTCTAGCACTATATTTTTCCTAGCTTGGCTTTATAGGAGACTTGATTGTTGGCCAAAACTAAGAACATGATAATTGTTCTTCTGTTGTGTTTTTGCCAAGTTAAGGGGTACAAGTTGAGCTTGTTGTTTGATTTAAGTGGTCCATACAGTCTTAATGTGAAACCTCAACATCATAGGTCTAGCAAATTCTTTTTCCTAGCTTGGCTTTATAGAAGCCTCATTAAGTAATTGCAGTTAATCGATCATTGAGACACAAGAAGTTCTAAATATAGGTCCAATATCCATACCCATTCCACATGTAATCAGCATGTCTTGCTCTAAATATAGGTCCAATTTCCATACCCATTCCACATGTAATCAACATGTCTTGCTCTAAATATAGGTCCAATATAGTAATCGTAGTAAATCATCAAGACAATAAGTTTTTAATATAGATCCTCGTACCCATTCCATATGTAATTGGCATGTATTGCTCTAAATATAAGTCCAATATAGTAATTGTTGTTAATCATCGAGACATAAGAAGTTCTAAATATAGGTCCAACATCCATAAACCCATTCCACATGTAATCAACATGTCTTTCTATAATAATGGGTATGGATAAACATGTAAGGCACATCACCATGTCATATCTAATGAATGTGAAGAGTATAAATGTCTTACATGTATGCAAATCAACCAATATAACAAAAAATCATTGGATCAATTGAATTAATCACCATGTCATATCTAATGATGTCAAGAGTATAAATCTCTTGCATGTATGCAAATTAACCAATATAACTAAAAATCATTGGATCAATTGAATCGATAACCATAAATGTAAATACACACCAACCCACATGATGTCCATGTCATATTATAATATACCATACATGCCCACTTTCAAGTAGGCCTCAAATAGTTAACATGTTTTCACATCAACCCACACGATGTCTACGTCATACTATACTATACCGTAGATGCCCACCTACAAGCAAGCCTCGGATAGCTAACATGACGTCCTCGAATAAAAAAATGAGCCTCCATTCAAAATGAACATATACTATTGTTCAATCATGCGTTCACCTTCAAGCAAGCCTCAGATAGCTAGCACGATGTCCTCAAACAAACAAATGACCTCAGTTAAAATGAGCATATACTATTGTTCAATCATGCATCCGCTAATACATCGTATTATTTTTAAAACTTATTCAACCCCGCAAGCTCATGCCTTTTGAATGAATTGTGACTTATTAACATAAGAAGGTGGGATTTATTTAGTGCCACTGGATACTAATAATAACATAATACAAACATCAATGGTAGGCCACCAAGTCTCATACAAGACCTTTGGAGTACCTTATATGTAAAAAGTTCCAACTACAACCTTGCAATAGCTTCAAGGAGCTCTTATGCAATGGACTATGTGATCTTATTGAACCTTTTCAGCCAATTGGAGCTCTGAATGATCTCTAAAGGACTAGTTTGAGATCTTCTTTAAAATTTTAACTACGTCATGTTCACCCTATAAAATCTTCAACCTTTTAAAGCTTACTTGAAATAACGTGGCCATGCAACATGAGCTAAAGTAAAAAAGAGGTTGATTGCCAATGTACTATGATAGTGAAGTGTTAGAATTCAATATAGACTATTATAAACCATAATGGAAAATATAGTATTGTAACATTATATCATTAAAAATAATGTGATATATTACATAATATAATACGCTTAAGTATAGTATGCAATATGGAGTCAAATATAATGTTGTAACATAATATATTGCTTGAGTGTACTATATTACATAATATAATACACTCAAGTATACTATGCAATATGAAGTTAATTATATTGTTGCAACATTATAATGGAAAATATGGTATTGTAACATTAAATCATAAAAAATAATGTGATACATTACATAATATAATACACTCAACAAGTATATTATGAAATATGGAGTCAAAGATAGTAAAGAAAGAACTTACTTTTTTTTTGCTTGTTTTAACTCGATCATAGTGTGGAGATTTGTATAGCATTATTCTACATCTTTTTTAACTTCTCATCATAACCATAGTCTCCTTGTGCTGCACATACTTGCCAATGGAAAGTCTCCAACAGTGCTAACAATGAGAGCTTCTTCAGAAAAGGCACATTAATGAAATGAGAGGTATACCTTCTGCATAACCTCATCATGTTACATCTTTTTTCTCTTCTCGTTACAACCATAGTCTCCTCATGCTGCACATGCTTGCCAATGGAAAGTCTCCAATAGTGCTAACAACGAGAACTTCTTCATAAAGGCTCATTAATGAAATGAGAGGTATACCTTTTGCATAACCTCATCATGTTGGGTCTTTACCTAGACAAGTGTATGTTGGGATCCTCATCGTCACAAGCAATGCCCACCCATTGTCAAATTATGTGATCTATAGGCTTTAAAGGTTTCAAACCATGCCCATTGGGACATAGTGTGGAAAAAATCTTTAGCGTGATCAAATACTATTTCTACTTGGAAATTTATTATTATTATTCTTTCAATAGGGAATTTTGCGAAGCATAAACACTTGAATTAACCCCGAGGTTACCTTTTCTTGAGATGCATGAATGATTCCCACACATGAATGATTACAAGAAATATGAGAGGCTTTGAACTATAGAGCCACCCATCATAAGAAGCTTGATTTGAAATGATTCCCACACATGAATGAGATCTCATCACTTGTTTTGGCCAAGTCAATGGACACAAGTTGAGCTTGCTGTTCGATTTAAGTGGTTCAAATAATCTTCTGTGTGAAACCTCAACATCTAGGTCTAGCAAATTCTTTTTCCTAGATTGGCTTTATAGAAGCCTCGCTAGTAATTATAGTTAATCATCGAGACACAATTTTTAAATATAGGTCCAACATCCATACCCACATGTTGTCATCATGTCTTACTATTAGAATGCCAGGTCACATCATGTCTTGTTATCAGAATGTCATGTCAGATCATGTATAGCATATCACCATGTCATATCTAATGATTGCCAAGAGTACACATGTCTTGCATATATGCAAATCAACCAATATAACTAAAAATCATTAAATCAAATGAATTGATAACCATAAATGTAAATACACATCAATTCACATAATGTCTATGTCATACTACATTATACTATCGATGCCCACCTTCAAGCAAGCCTCCAATAGGTAACATGTTTTCACAAGGCATTTGTCTTCTCATCAACTCCAAGACAACACGCCAAGATAACCCATGATATATTCTCGATAGGAAGAATGATCTCTAATTTCATTATCCAATACAATAAAACCAATGAGTGCTATCAAATGAGGGTGAGGCCATAAAACATATAGTAGAATTATGTCAAGACGAGACCTATTTGGATGACATTTGGTTTGTATTGAGGTCAAGTGAGGTAATAAGACCTTAAATAATCTTTGATTCCTACTCTTGACTATGACAATAAAAGAAATGTCTCATCTTCTCTCTCTCTCTCTCTCTCTCTCTCACACACACACACACACACACACACACACACACACACACACACACAAAAGATCTTATAGAGACATCATATTAGAGATCTTCTAGAGTTATGTAATATTGAGATCTTATGATCTTTCTTTATCTTACAACGCTTTATACTCCTTTAGTTATTTTAATACCTCCCCCAATGTATAATTACTACTCCTTTTTCTTGTCCCCAGGTCATCACATAATTTTGATAGCAACACATCGCATGATTCAAATACATCTACACCTTTATTTAATACCTCCCCAATGTTTGATTCCCACTCCTTTTTCTTGTTCCCAGGTCATCACATCATTTGCCAACAGCACATTCCACAATTTAAATACATCTATACAAGATAAGAAGATCACTTTATTTGCCACATGGTGGAGTATCAATGTCACTCTTAGCATAGCCTAGAAGAGAGGCCATCATTAATGTCATTCATCTTCCATGCGAGTAACACAAAAAAAGGAAAAAAACGAAGGAAGACCCTTGATTTTGTCCCATGGTAATATTGGCGATTAAGCAAGTTCTCTATACAAGATAAACAGACCATACCTAGCATATAAAAAATAAAATCTAATATTTCATCAAGTACTAAAGTAATATATTTATATCTACAATGTATGTGCCCATGGGGTTTGTCGCTTTTTCATTAGCAAAAAATTGGCCCACTTTATTTTAGTTACAAGCTTAAAAACAATCATTGTGGATCAAGCTGTATCAAGCTATTTTGGGTAAGTGTTAGTAGTTATGTGCAAACTGTCAGGTTACCTACTACTACTACACACACACACACACACACACACACACACACACACACACACACACACACACACACACACAAAAACACATACCTGTTCATACATACATACATACATACACATTTATAGTTTTGGCTCTCCTGCATGTGAACCCCCCCTATGGAGGGGGTAAGCCTTTGGAAAAAAAATCTTACATACACACACATTTATAGTTTTGGCTCTTCTGCATGTGAACCCCCCCCATGGAGGGGGTAAGCCTTTGGAAAAAAAATCTTACATACACACACATTTATAGTTTTTTGCTCGTCTCCATGTGAACTCCCCCTTATGGAGGGGTGAACCTTTGGGAAAAAAATATGATGTTGCTTGGCATTTGCTACCCTAATTGACCCTCACTCGAGTATAGTCGTGTTTGCGATTCGACTGATCTCATCTCCCTTAATGTTGACCCCTCCCTTCACCCCTTCAAGCTGCCCTCAAAATCGTGTTTGCAATGCCCTCCCCTACGGCTAGTATAGACATCAAGAACCTCATCTCAATACCTTCTAAACAACGGTGGGTGATTCTCTTAGCCTTTTTCCCCTTGTAGGTTTTCTAAAGAAAAAAAACACGTCACTATTTTTGCTCAATTTTGACTCTAAAATTTCAAGGTTTTCCTTGCTTAATGAAAGATAAAATAGGGTTTCTCAAGTAGGTTTTCAAAAAAAAAAAACTTATGTCACTATTTTTGCTCAATTTAGACTCTAAAAATTCAAGGTTCTCCTTGCTTACAAAAAGAAAAAATAGGGTTTTCCATTCTTAGATTTCTTGCTTGGAAAATAAGGGTTTCTCAAGGTCAAAGGAACGTTGTTGTGAAAATTAAGGTTTTTAAAACTTAAAATCATGGAATTTCGGGTTCTATAGAAGGATTAATCTGAGAAAAGTAGGGTGTTGTCAAGGCTTAATGTAAGATAAAACTTGTGAAATTAGAGCCATCAATATCAAACTTGAGGGAACATACTGATAAAAATTGTGAAAATTAGGGCTTTCAGATTGTGTAGGGTCGTGTTACCGACTTAGTGAATGTTGGAAAATCTGTGGATGATGTACTATGATGAAGCTTTGTTTCCATCCCTTTGATTTTTGCAAGGTGGGACAAAATTTTATCTACTTCTACGAAGAATCTTGGCTCACAAGCTACATTCTTTTAATGTGCATCCTTGTAGGGTCTGATGTGATGGGCTTGGATCAGCAAAAATAATTTTGGGTGTCCTTGTTGGCCTTAATGCATTTTTTTATTAGAGTTGGAAATCTCTCGTTCTCCATGCTTGTATCTGGGTGTCAAGTCTCACTGGGCACTGGGCATCACTATTAAGAAAGCTGTTTTAGACCAAATTGTGACAACTAAGCTTTTTAATTCAACCTCTTAATAGTGATCAAATCTCATGATATGGTTGAAAATTCCCATAACTAATTTTTGCCATTCATCTTTGCAACAACACTTATCGCTTGATGTCAAGATCACGATGCTATATGCCTCATTACGGTGTACTCTATCCGTTATCTCAAAAACTCCCTATGCTACTTGCTATGTGTTTCAGTGTGCTATAGTCGGCTTTCTCTTCGATGTAGGCCCACAACCCCTCCAAATCCCCTACTTTGCTTAAAATAGATCTCAATAGTACAAAACTCTTGACATCAAACTGCCATAGCAACTTGATCTTTCTTAGCATCCTCATCATTGTGTTTGCTTTCATAGTTGATGTGGTTGCCACCACCTTCAGATTTCAAGATGCAATAATCCCCTTGTTCTCAGAGGGCTAATCCCCCCCTACAGAATCTTGATTGATCACTTTCTACTAAAATTGAAATGATATAGTTTACTTCTTGGAGCTTTGCACTATTTTTTTAGATTCAGGAAGGGCTAAAAATGATCTATTACAAATGTATCCCATAAGACGTTTCGATAGTTATAACACTACTTATGGCTGTTGTCTTCTTTATATAGGTTGTAGATTATAATGGGGGCATTTCTTTAACATGTCTGTAATGAAGCGGTGGACACATAAGTGTGGACACAAGTTGTACATATGAGGCCAAGGGTCAAGCATAAGTTGTATTGGGCTAAAGGGCCAAGTGTTAGTGGGGGACATTGGCCTATATACCATGGCTCCCTTTTCACACTATGTGATAGTTGGCCGGTTGACAAAAGTTACCCATTTTGTACCAACAAAAGTGAGACACTCGGCATCTATGGTGGCACACCAATTCATGAAAAATGTGTTCAAGTTACATGGTATGCCGTAGCAAATAGCAAGTGATCAAGATGTGAAGTTTATGAGAACATTTTGGCGTACATTGTTTGATAGTATGGGCACTAACTTGACTCCTAGTACGGCCTGTCATCCGAAAATCGATGGTCAAACCGAAAGGGTCAATAAGTGGCTTGAGACTTACTTCAGGCATTATTGCTATGAAACACAACATACATGGGACAATTGGTTGCATTTGGCGAAGTTCGCCTATAATAGCACCTATCATAGTAGTATTGGAATGTCACCTTTTGAGGCTATGTATGGCTACAAGGTGCATGTGCCGATCATATCATTCAAGCAAGAGAATGCAAATCCACATGCAAGGGAGGAAGTGGAAAGAATGCAAACTTTTTTGTAAACATGCAAAGAGAAGGCCAAAGGGACGAGTGTTAGTGGGGGAGATAGGCTTATGGGCCAAAGGCCAAGTAGGGTGGACATTAATAAGTATGGCCATGGTATATAGGCCAATGTGAATAGCTAATCACAATAAACTCATACTAATCAAAATTACAAGCTAATAAGCTTCCATGGCAACCTTGCCCTTCTCCTAGCTTAATGTTTTTGTAGATGGTGATGAATACTTTATATCTTACATTTTATCTTTTTTAAGACATGTAACACAATTTTTCACTCTTAAATTTTATCTTTTTAAATACATGTAGATGGTAATGATTTTTTTCTATCTTACATTTTATCTTTTTAAATACATGTAGAAGGTTTTTTTGATTAGGTTTGCAAGCTAGGCTATCTTTTGCAAGTTGTGTCATGGGGGAAAATATAGTGCACATAGGATCAGAGTTGAAGATGAAGGTGTGGCTAGAGGGCAAGCTCCCCTATAGTAAGAGAGGTAAAAAGAGTCAAGCATGAATGCTTAAGTATATGCGTAATTAATTTACTTACATGTTTAAAAAATATTTTATATTAAAAACAATCTTTTAATTTACGTAGCCTTATAAGACATTTGTCTTGGTTAAATTGTTATTTTTTCTTTAGCAAAACAAACTAAAGGGTTCTCCATCTAATTTGCTAGAGCAAGGAGTAATAAGAATAAGGAATGTTAATCCAGGAATAATGAATGTTTCACTTTTTTTTTTGGTTAATCTAGGAAAAATTACCACTTAACCTTCTATGGAGAATGAGAGGATTCTTCATCTCATATACTAGTTCATAATGGGAAATTCCCAAGGAGTAAGATTTCTATCTCACATTATACTATATATTCGCGCGCCAGCCCTAAAATCAAATATGCGTCATGCTCCCTCTCGGTGAGGCGGATGCTTATAGGAACGTCTGCGACTGCAAGCACCCCCATCTGCAGCCTGCGTGACGCCAATTCTGCTTCTGATTTTTTATCCCTTTTTTTTGGAGGGGGGTTGTTGTTGTGTGTGCGCCAGCGGTATAGGCTAATGGATGCTCCACGCATTTCACAGGAAGCCGCTTGCAAAGGCGAGTATGCACAGCGGTGTTGGGTGGATGGGGCTTCTTTCTCGTCTCATCTCATCTCAGCTCATATGCATATGTGTAATGCTGTGCAGCTTCAGGGGACAGGGCAAGACGGCGCTATGTGCCCCAGAAAAGCTCCGCTCCTTATGCAATCCTCCTGACGCTGTACAAGTGAGTAGTTCTTCATCTTCTACATCGCTAAGATTTTTCTATCTTTTGAGGTTCATTTCAAGAAAAGTGGCAAATGTGGGACAGAGCAATGCAGGAAGGCAGGGAATGCATGAAAAAGCAAGAGCTTATTGATGCTGCCGAGGCCAGTGGTCTCTCTCGAATGTCAATCCAGTGAGTTTCTTTGAGTGATGAAGACTCTATTTGTTGTCCATTTCCATCACGAGCCTTTCTTTTATTGCTTAGATGGTGTTTTTTCTACAGGCCAATCAAGTGTTCTGGACCCTCTGGTCAATTTGGGTACTCTACAAAAGATTGGTACTCGGGCTGGAGCTCCATGAAGACACTTGTTACCAAGGGCTTAGTTGTCAAATCAAGCTGTCCTGCAAAGTAAGTGCATGGGGCCATCCTTCTTAGAAACATCAAAACTTCTGAACGCATTCCCACTTCTTTCACTTCCGCAACTTTATTTTGAATTCGTTTCTTAGCAACATGTAGTTAGTGGATCATTTTAGGTACAAGCTGACAAAAGAAGGACTATCAACTGCCGAAGAATGTGTACAAAGGTCAGGCTTTCAGAGAAACACTGCCAAACCTTCTTTCAGTGAGGGAATCAGGAAATGCTCTGCCTTAATGTCCTTAGCTACGGTGGAGGACAGCTCTGAAGCAGCTCATCTTATATCTTCAAAGCACAACACAAGTCCAGTCAAAATCCTTGCTATTGAAGGTGTGAATGAAGCCAAAGGAAGGGATTCTTCATTCTCAGATTCTTACAGGTCCTTTCACATTGAGGAATTCGCAGATGTTTCTTCTGATGGTGGTGAGGCTGGGGAAGTTGACAGTTCTACGTGCTCTGAGAAACATCTGTTAAAGGTAAGCAATTATGTATGTTGCTTACATGATGTTTGGTTTATTTCCGTTTATGTTTATGAGCCTTAATAGAATGCTTCAATTCACCAACCAGAGGGAAGATTATACGGAAACCCCAAGCACCAATGGTGGGGATAATGGCTCGAATTTGGGGTGGTTGCATCTACCACCTTTGATACAAGGTGAAAGGTTCCTCGATACATATGCTGTGATATTAATTCTGGACAATCGAGAACAATTCATGAATGATGGTAAAGGGTAAGATTGCGCAAGCAGCATGATGTATCCCAAACAAGATCGAGAATTCTTTGTTAAATCAAGTGTTTGATGTTGTTTTGTTCTCATTGGAAAGATGACTAGAATAGACTCTAAGATGTGAGCCAGCCCCTGCCCTCTTGCATTCTTCTGCCATCTTTGTGTTCTCCACCTGCGTGCTCCCATTCCTAGACACCCCCCCCCCTTCTCCACCCCTTCGCTATAGACCAGCTAGAGGCAAGATTCTAGATCTCTTGAAAGCAGCCCTCATCGGAAGACAAGGGCGCATCTTTGATATCCGGTTCCTCAGCAATAGCTACATTCAGAGTTCGAAGTGGTCACCTTTGCCCATAATTTTCCACGGCAGAGACTGATTGCACGAGTATTGTATAACACCATGGCTTATGCATGACTGTTGACCTGTTGACTTCCCCGGTCAGCTTTCTAGTGATCATTTGTACTCCCCGACTTCAGAATATCATGAGCGTCTCATTACGATTGTGTAAAGGCCTCACTAGACCATGCCCAAGGATTATCTGACATAGAACCACTGTGGATTAGGATAGTGGACATACGTGAGAAACCCTAGCAAGGTTTCCATAGACTTGATGCCGAACTCATCACGTTACCGTGATAGATTGTGGTCAGCGACGACTAACCACCCAACCGAAGGTTGAGTACCTCGAACCGCCCCTAAGCTTGAGGTCAGATCACTGCGAGCTTGCTAGTCACCAATGACCCCAACTTGGCATCCCATACCACCAAGCCGAATCACCCTTGTTGACAGCTCCATGGCGAGATCTTGACCGTTCCTTGGTAACCCTAGTCTACCACGTGGCTACTTGTGTCTAATAAGTGGCCCTAGGTTCCTTGTATAGAAATAACCTTGCGATAAGTGGCTTGCTTGTATTTATAAAGCTTTCTTACTTTATTTACGAGCTTTTAGCCATTATTAGCCCTAGGTTATTAATTATAAGCTCTTAGTCAATCTAGACCTCTTTGTGCTAGTGCCCTTAGTCTACGTGTGAACCCTCAAAGTCCCCATGCTTGGCTAAGCCTTAACCCTAATTTAGGGTTAACCCTAACCCTAATCTTGGGTTAGTCGACGTGTTCCCCATCCTAGCCATAGGCCCGATCGAGATGTAACATACTTCCCCCCTTAATTTAATGTCCTTGCGAATGCATAAGGAGAACAAGCTTTTGTAAGCAAATCCTCGGATTCCAACATCCATCCATAGCATTTACTAAAGTCTATTGTCTCTTATTTAAGCCAGTGTAAGACTCCTCTTGCAGAACTTGTTATAAAGATCCAATTGTTTACTATCAATCCAAAACTCGTCCAAGAGCCGAATCTCGATAGGACAACTAGTCACAAAGTGCAACAAGCTCTATTGCAATAACCCTAGCATAGACCTATAGCACAACTCGTCAATCATACCAAAGGGCATCTTGCATAAGTTGTTGGCAAACACTAGTTCACTTAATGTGCAAAAACAAGTTCTAATGTACTTCCAATGTGTTTTCGCATAATATTCGTGTCTACTTTAGGGCAAGCAGAAAACCTTCCATCAAATTTTGCATATGTCCCATGTCCCATGTGCTTGAAAGCTTGAAGATCACATACAACTTTCAAACAATCTACGTATGTCCCTTGTCTTTGAATAACTTGAAGACAACATACAACTCTAACAAATTCCATCCTTAACATGTCAATGGGTTATGTTCCATCGAACAAGTGGAAAGTCCATTACTTAATGAGTAACTTATCATGTCACTCTTTTTCTCACTCCCCCAAATTGGAAATGAACACGTTCTCATGTAGAGGTCCTACCTCCAAAAGCAAACAAGGAAGTATAACATCATATGCGGAGTTACATTAACTATTGAGCGATCCTGAATCTTGGATACGCAACTTGGTCGTAGACACTTAGTCCTAGACATAGAAGTTTCAAATTTCTTATCCCCCTCATGTACAATTCCAAGGTTGCCTCATGCATCTATCACTTGGCCATCACAAGAGAGTGTGTGAGGAATCACCCTATGGGGAACATGTCATGCTTAGACAACTAAGAAAGTTTCTTATCTTGTTGTCACTCACATACTAGCAATAACGCTCATAGTTACCATAGATTAACTATGCTCAAGCATAGAGCATTCTAGATCATAAACCCGTGAAACCTCAGGAGATCCTACAAGAGAATGCACTCTGGTGTCCCATACCATGTCATGACAACGGAATTATTGGGAGCCTAGAGAGCTCGGGTCCAAACAAGGCATGGGCTGGGTTTAGGGGTGCCAAAACGACTGGGTACGGACTCAAGAGTGGCCGGGCACATGTGAAGAGCTTACTAGCTAATAAAAGTGAGGAGTCCAATCTTAGAAGGTGAGCTCTTAGCTTCCCTTGCTTGAAGAAGAAGGTCGTGTAGCTGTTGCTGTCCTCAGATTGGTATCAGAGCTTACATTCTCAACACGTTGGACGCTGTAAATTGTGGAGGAGTCTGCCCGTGTGTTTGTGCATAAACCAGCGAGATTCGCCCACCATCGTTGCTACAATTGTCACAAGTAGCATCCTAGGAGGGTTGGCTATTGTTGTTGGTGTGCAGGTAACAATAGCCAGCCTATGTTGTCCATAGCCATCACCAAAGAAATTGGCCGGCACAGAAGCTAGCGTTAATAGCGGCCAACCGCATTACGACTAGACAAACAAAACAACCGCTAGAAAAGCGTCGCCTGAGAGACGCTGCCAGCCACCATCGCCTCAGTATCTAGAAGATTTCTATCCCAGTCGACTCTGCGCCCATCTTCGTTGAGTTGCAGGCATTGCAAGTAGCCGTGTTGTAGGCGTTTGCAAGCTTTATTCTTAAAAAAAAAAGAAAAGAAAAGAAAATCAAAGGTTAAAGCAAAGGTTTATACCTTATAAAGGTATATACTTTTGTACCGAAGAGGCCAAGAGGTTGTTCCCGTAGAGAATTTGCCAAGAGCAGTTTCGGGGTTGATTTTATGAAGTTTGGATGGAGCTTCTCACCGACGACTCTCAGATTTTTATACCGCACTGACAATTTCACTTCAAGCTAACAATTCGATTGATTTCTAGGAGCTTGGACTTGAGGTTGGTGCTTGTGTTTATTCTCTTGCATCGCGTTTAGAGAGTCCATGTGGAATCTAATAACCCTAATGAGTTTGTAAGTGGAGATCCTAGTCGTTTGTTGAACATGGAAAAGGTAGTGGCCGATCTTGATGTCACGATGACCGATGATGATCTTCTTGATGATAATTTGGTCAGCACTAAACAATTTAAGGCTCTAGAGTTCCGTACTTTGGACATTGAGACCAAGTACAAGATACTTCTCTTTCTTCAGGAGTTAAAGGATAACATGCAAGCTTCTACCATCGTAAGTGCTTCAGTGGGAGGCATGCCAGTGGCTTCCGCCTAAGGGGGTAACATGAATGTCGATACATCTCATTCGAGAGATGCTGTTGCTATTCTAAAAGATTGGAAACCTCCGACTATTAATGGGGAGAAGAAGGAATACAATAAGGATGTGGTCAACACTTTTTTACAAAAGTGGCAAGATTTGCATCGATTGCGTCAATCTCCAAAGGAGATACGTGTGCTTGAAGCGAGCTTAACTCTAGGAGGTAAAGCATTCAAGTGGTGGATGAACTTGGAGTCCAAAAATCGGCCTACTACATGGACTGAATTTGGAAGTGCATTCATGAAAGAATTTCTTCTTGAGAATGAGATGGATTGTAATTGGGAAGCGTGGGATAATTGTGAGATAAGAAATCTCACATTGACTCAGTATATCTCCAATTATCGAGAAATCATTCTCAAGTTGAAAGGAATGAACGGCTTTTAGAAAATTTGTGGGTTTATTCGTGGATTAGACTCGGACTATAAGAATCAAGTTAAGCAAAATGAGCCAAAAACTTTAGAAGAAGCAATTAAGCTTGCTCAGATTTTCGACGGCACTGTCGGAAAGAAAAAGCGTGTGCAGAATGCAGAATGGACATCTAGTGTGTCTGGGGTTCCAGGCATCAAGGTCAAAATAAAAGAAAGAGACCTAACTAAAAGAATGACCGGTCTAAGAAGTCGAAAGGATCACAAAAATCTCTGAAGCATGAAGATATTGAAAGAGTTAAAAAAGAAAATTTTATGTTTTCATTGCATGGAAAAGGGTTATAGTAAACTATAGTGTCCTAAGTCAAAAGAAAATGAGAAGACCCAGTGTGATCATAGTAAAGAAAAGCAAGTACATAATATTCAAGTTTATCATGCTGATTCTACTCATGCGTGTTGTGTCATGTCATCGATGTGGGTGCCAACATATGGACCACATGAGTTGGTTCGAATGTATGGTCATGTTAAAGATCACAAGGTACGAGTTATGATTGATGATAGTGCCACGCACAATTTCTTGAACTATAATTTAGTCAAGAAATTAAAGTTGTCGAAAAGTCCAAGGATTCATAAGTATGTGGTTTCTTTGATTAACGGCTATGATAAAGATGTCTGGGATACAATAGTTCGTGATGTTCCATTAGTTATTCAAGGTCATGAGATGCATTTGGATTTTCAAGTTATGCATATCACTTGAGCGGATGTTATTCTAGGTCGTGAGTGATTATATAACATTGGTCCATCTTTGTCTAGGAGTTATTTGCATAATTCTTTTGAGTTTGAAGTAGATGGTAAGAAAGTGCACTTGCAAGGTGATTATAATGTACCCTCCTCACCTCTTATATGCTCTGCCTGGACAAGTTAATGAAGGAGAAAATACCTTTTTGTGCTACATGAGTCTTGATGATGTCATTTCTTTTTTCGCATGTGAAAAGATAAGTGGTTTGAGTGAGCATAGTGTTTACACGACTTCTTTTCAATCAAAGTATATCAACAATAAAAAAGTGAATGAATCTTTAAAGCAATTGTTATAATAATTTAAAGATGTGCATCCAAATGAATTATCGGGAGGAGTATCTCTTGTCCACGATGTTGAGTATCCAATCGAAGTAATACTTGGCTCAAAGCTAGTAAGTAAGCCTCTTTATCAACTTAGTTTTAAGGAAGCACAAGAATTAGAACGACAGCTAAAGGAATATCTTGAAAGTGGATTCATTCGACCAAGCACTTCGCCTTGGGCTTCACCAATTCTATTGGTGAAGAAAAAGATGGGTCTTTGCGACTATGCATAGACTACTGTGGTTTGAATCAATCACGATTAAGAATAAGTACCTTTGCCACAAATAGATGAGTTGTTTGATCAACTCCGAGAGGTAAAGTACTTTACGAAAATCAATTTACGATTTGGATATCATATCAAGTGAGAATTCGGGAAGCGGATGTCCAAAAGACAGCGTTTTGAACTAAGTTTAGTCATGTCCTTCGGTTTGACTAATGCTCCGGCCACATTCATGACACTCATGGATAGTTTCTTGAAACCTTATTTAGGAAAATTTATCGTGAGTTTCCTAGACGATATCTTGATTTAGAGTCGTACCAAGAAAGAACATCTCGAACACTTACGGCAAGTATTTGAGTTACTTAGGAAGCATTCACTTTATGCGAAAGAGAGAGAATGTGAATTCTTCGTAAAAGAAATCCAATACTTAGGCCATGGCATTCGTATGGATCCCACGAAAGTTGAAGTTATATTGAAATGGCCACATTCCACAAACTTAGAAGAATTACAAATTTTTCTTGGTTTGTCTGGATTCGATAAAAAGTATGATCGAGATTATGCTAAGATAGCTGTTCCACCGACGGATCAGCTTAAAGGAAAGGGAAAGACCTTTGTTTGGGAGGGATTTTCATCAAAGAAGTTTTGAAAAACTTAAGGTAGCTATAGCTACAACTCCCATTCTCCAAGTTGTTGATCCGAATCAACCATTTGTGGTAGAGACGGATGCTAGTGATGATGCAGTAGGAGCAGTCCTCTTACAAGGGGAGAAACCTCTTGTATTTGAAAGTAAAAAGTTGGATAGAGCTCAACAAAATTATTCAGCTTATGAAAGAGAGTTATATGCTATAATTCATGCCTTAAAGAAGTGGAGGCATTATTTATATGGTGCTAAATTTAAGATAGTCTTTGATCATGAGAGTATCAAATGGCTATCTAGTCAAAAAGAGTTGAAAGCACGCAAAGCTCGATTGGTAGAGTTGCTCCAAGAGTTTGACTTTCAACTGACATATAGAAAAGGACGTTACAATGTGGTAGCTGATTCATTGAATCGCATGTCTATGATTAATGAGTTGAGTTTTACTCAAATTAAGAGTGATTTTTTGGAATCACTTATGGGAAGGTACATTGATGATCCGTATTTGTCCACGTGTGGAGTGTCATAGAGAAGAGGGATCCCTTGACTAAAAATAAAGATAGCCCCGTTAACGAGATAGACACTTTCACTAGCGGTAAGTCTCAAGAGATGTCTCAAGGAGACATGTCACTTACAAGTGATGAAAGAAATCGTTGGAAGAATTTTTTCATCTCGATAATGGTTATCTACTTTACAAAGGTAGAGTATGTATACCTTCGGACTCAGACATTAGCCGCTGTATTTTATATGAATGTCATGATAGTCCGAGTGCTAGTCATCTTGGAATACATAAGACATGCACTAATTAAGAGACAATTTCATTGGTCTGGCTTAAGTAAGGACGTCCAAGACTATGTCTTAAAATGCCAAAAGTGCCAGGTCAATAAAGTAGAATACCTAAAAGTAGGTAGTTTACTAAGTCCACTAGAGATCCCAAATGACAAGTGGGAGAGTATCTCAATGGACTAAATTGTTGGATTATCTAAAACAAACAAAGGCCACAATTCTGTTTGGGTGGTCTTGGATAGGTTGACTAAAATGTGTCAGTTTATTCTGACAAAAACGACAATGACTACGCCTCAGTTAGCAAGGCTATTCATTGAAAATATCTATTGATTATATGGCTTACCTGATGATATAGTTAGTGATAGAGATACAAAGTTTAATAGTCATTTCTGGTGTGCTTTGTTCAAGAGATTGGACACCTTGCTAAGTATGAGTATGGTTGATCATCCTCAAATTGTTGGTCAAACCGAGAGTCAACCAAGTCTTGGAAGATATGTTACGAGCATATGTAAGTAAAAAGCAAACCAATTGGAAGAATATTTATCCATATTGGAATTTGCTTATAATAGTGCAAAACATTCAACAACGAGATTTAGTCCATTTATGTTGATGTATGGTTTTCAATCGTGAGCTCCAGGGGCCGTTGGACTCGAGAAAGAAAATATACGAAAGGTTAAAGATTTTCTTTAAGATCTCAAGGAGATGACGAAAATCACGAAAGATTTTCTTTGAGAGAGCACAGGACCGCGCTAAACATTATGTAAACAAAGGTGGTAGACAAATCATCTTTGAGGAAGGTGATAAAGTGTTTTGAAAGGTTCTCACACACTCCGAATCTTTGAAAATAGGGGAAGTCCGAAGCTATCTCCAAGGTATTGTGGTCCATTTACAATATTTAAAAAAGTAGGTAGTGTTGCTTATAAGTTAGCTTTATCAGAAAGCTCTAGAGTTCATCCAGTTTTTCACGTTAGTAGATTGAAAAAGAAGTTGGGTGATGACGATAATCTCATTAGTCAAGAGATCCTAATAGAACTTATTGAACCCCTATCCTTACCACATGAACCAGAAAAAGTCTTGGATTTCCAAGTGAAAAGAAATTGACACTCTGTACGACAGGAGTGTTTAGTCAAGTGGAAGAATAGACCAAAAGAAGGTTCTACCAGGGAAAAGGTAAGCACACTCAGAAAGAGGTTCCGGAATTTCGTTTTCGAGGACGAAAACTTCTCTTAAGGGGGGAGTAATGTCATGACAACGGAATTATTGGGAGCTTAGAGAGCTTGACCGTTCGGACAAGGCACATGCGGGGTTTAGGGGAGTTCAAACGACTGGGTACGGACTCAGGAGTGGCCGGACACTAGTGAGAGTGGCCGGGCACATGTGAAGAGCTTACTAGCTAATAAAACTGAGGAGTCCAGTCTTAGAAGGTGTGTGTTTTTGGTTGAGGTTGGGTGGAGAAGAACGTGAGCTCTTAGCTTCCCTTGCTTGAAGAAGAAGGTTGTGTGGTTGTTGCTGGCTTTTGATACCACCAGAGCACACCCCACATCAAACCTTTGCTAAGCATTTGATCATAGGTGGAATGGCCAACTTCCCCCCTATATCGTAGCCTTGAAATGAATTTTCCCTTGAACACTGAGGTCAAACATTAGGTCAATGTGAGGGTCAATCTAATCCATGCAAAGTCAAGGATAAAAGACACCACCACACCCTAATCTGGGTCATGGACTCTTGTAGTCAGCATGACTAGTTGTCTGTAAGTCTTTCGGAAACCTTGGCCTAGGCATCTTCGAGTATGACTAACTTCACATGACTGCCTAACTCGGCACCATGTCCTAGGTTATGCCAACTTCCGACAAGATTTCTTGCCACCAGCCACCTAGTGGCCATCCAGATAACACCAAGGGTTCATGGTAAATTTGGTATCCTTCCCACATCCTTTAAAAAAGCCCTATCTACAGATGTAGAACGAAAGCTTGTGGGATGAACTGACCAACAACCTAGACCATATAAAAGCAGGTGCATAAAATAATCATTGATCATTCAGTTTTCAGCAAAAGTCTTCAATAGTCCAAGTAGCAGTAAGTCATCCTATCATCTCTAGGCAATCATTGAAGCTCCTCTTGAGCATTCAGGCAGCATATGTGCAGTCCTACAACTATCTGGACTTGCATATGTGGCCCGAAGAGTCTTCTGCAATGCCTTGGATTGGTGGATACTCAACCGATGTACAATCTTCCTCGTCCTTGCGTTGGGTAGTCATATCGCTTGTTCTTAAGCATCGTACAATATTTTCCAAAGAATTAATATAAGCAAATACTTTTGCTTGTCGGGAGGGGCTTGGGGGAGGGACTTTCACTGGGTAATTGGGACCCAATACTGTGTCGTCCACTCTCTCTCTCTCTCTCTCTCTCTCTCTCTCTCTCCTGTAAATTGGATACTAAAGATCTCACCACATAAAGGTATAAAGAGGACCTTGTTGTGTGTTACCACGATCAACCTCAGTGCATGTAACATTGGTATCAGAGCATCACGTTGGCGGCTTGACTCGGCTACCTAAAGAAGTGAGAGCATCTAGTGGATGGTAACATTGTGGTCCAGAAACCCCAGGCATCCACCATGTCGGGAGAGACATTGTATCAAGAAGAAAGCCAACAAGAAGTTATGGAGGCACAAAGCTTCCAAAGCAACACACCAAAAGAAATTACGCTTTTGCCAAGCACAAAAGAGCTCTTGAGAATAATGATGGAGCAAATAAATTCATTAAAGATGCAGCTTGCTCAGAAAAAGAGAAGCCCAAAGATGTGGCACAACTGTTCTTCGGTCTTAAGGAACAAAGAAGAAAAGATGACGAAAGACGTGAAGAAGCAAGAAGAAAAGCTGAAGAAGAAAAGAAAAGGGCTTAGCAAAGAGTACAAGCCATTCAAGACCTCCATTGCAGTTAGAGAGAATATTCCCAACTTTCGGGACTTGATATCTATGCTGATTATAGAAAAAAAGACTTCAGGTGAGGATTCTTCTTCACAAAGCAAGAACACATCGGAACAGGCCTTCTACTCTAATTCAGGTAGAAGCAGAGGTAGAGGCCGTGGTCGATGCCAAGGTGGTAGTCGACAAGGAAATCAAAATTTTGGACAACAACAGTCCAATGATTCACAGTAGCAATCATACATAGGTGGAAGAGGCCAATCTAGAGACAAGGGGAGCCAAAGAGGCCGAGGTGGCTGGCAAAGAATCAAAACGCAAATAGACATATATATATATCTATTAGATATATATATGAGATCATTATTTTGCTTATGTGATGGTTAATTGAACATGTTGTAGTTTGAGTCGGTTGTGTACCGGATGATCCAAGGAGCGAGATTTGTAATTGGGCAACCTTCGTTGCAGATGTCTTGGATTTCACAATCAGGTGGTCATAGTGACCAGATGGCCGAGATGATTGTTTTGCATTTGATAGTCGGGCGGTCAATGCAACATGATGGCTCAGATAACTATTTAACAGTCGAACAGTCCGAGAGACCAGATGGCCCGGATGATTGTATTGATGAATGCTCCAGCGGTCATAGTGACCAAATGGCCTAGATGAGTGGTTATGATTGACTAAGCGGTTTCCTTAGGGAGCCGGATAGCTCAGGAGCGGTTTCCAATGAGACCAAATGCTCGACCATGAGAGGACAATCTATGAACAGGAGGATCTTTACATGTGCATTGCATACTTATGTATGTTTGAATTTCTTTGATTTTTGTGTGCTGTTTTTGATGCCTGGACAATGCTTGGATTTATGGCATCCATAGTAGTTAGGAAACACATTTCGTACAAGAAAAGAAACTTGGAAACGTTTCCTTTTAGGAAATGGTTTTTTTCAAACAAATTTTTTGGCATTTTTTTTCCCCCAAATCTAACGTCGAAGTCTGTGGGACTCTTTTGATAAAGTTTTTTTTGTAGTGTCATGTATGTTTTTTTTTGTGGCATGGAATGATGGATGATTGGATCATGGATCATGGACAGTGGACCATGGTCTATGAATCATGATCATTTGACATTGATGATGGATGATTATATGGTTTTTGTCATTTGTGATTCAAAGATTGGGCTTCAAATTGATGTTTCCATGTATTCTATGCATTTAGTGTTATTTTTACATATTTTATACAGTATATATTTGAAATTTTGTACATGCAAACACCTGTAGGTAGGAAACTTGTAGGAAACTTTTGGCTGATTTTACGAAACCCATTTGAAACGCGTTTGAAACTTTTAGGAAACCAGCAAATGACATCACAGATATGGGGGAAGTCCAGATGGGACTAGTACTTGGAACAAATGGATATGCTTGGTACACTTGTACTCTGCAGTTGAGGACAACTGCGATATAAGAGGGAGGAATGTAACTATTTGGCCTTCCTAGCACTGTATCACATGATGGAACCCTTGCTAGGACAATCGACTAGTGGAAGAAGGCATGGATACAGAAACCATAAGGTGTACACATGGCAAAGCACCATTTTTGGTCAAAAAGCAGAGAAAAGCAAAAAGTCAAACTGAGTTGACCACGAGACGAGAGCATCACTAGCAAGAGGGGATTGAGCACGGCCGAAAAGCAAAAGCTACTTTTTCAAAAAGCAACTCTAGGACCAAAAAACAAGGCCCTAAAGCTAGAAAAGCAAAGCACAAAAGCACTTGGAAAAAAGCTAGCCTTATTCAAATATTTGAATAGTATTTTTATTGTAAAATGTGAAAAAGAGGAAAGCAAAGTTTTTTAAAACATAAAACAAAAGCATGCCAAGCTTTTAGGTAAAAAGGAGGAACCCCTTAGGTATAAAACTAGCACGAACCTCTCTTCACCATCATCATCAAAGCGTGGAGTTTTTTTAACGCCGACGACTCCCTGTGCCACATCATCACCAACCAGTGGTACGCTGTACAGATCCATACAATTCTTACAGAACTATGTCGTACTCCTATTCTATGCCAGCTCATTGCTGCCGTACTGCTATGTAGTGCTGAATTGACTGTTGTCATGCTACCACGTGGACCTGTTCTGGTTCGTACACCTCTACATGGCCTTTTTGGGCAGTTTCTACTCCGGATTAGCCATCAAATCTATTGTTGAACATCATAAACTTCATCATCTACACTTATCACTAGTGTACCTCGTTTACAAGCTCGGGGTACATTGGATTTCGTGCGGGAAGATCAAACTTGCGGAGAATTTGTGGTTTTGCTCAAGTTTTGGGCAAATCTCCCCTTCGATTTGGTACTAGCCTGGTGAGGCATCTTGTGGGCCATCCCTTTGGTGTGCTTGGCAATGGGATCTCGTGCCTCGACATTGACTACAACGTTGGTTTCTACATTAGCATATTTGTGTGCTTTTGTATTCATTGATGTATTGATCTTGGCTTGCGAGCCCGTGCATTGTTCCTAAATATATTCTTGAAAGGGAGCGGGGCCTATACCTCGTTGAGTGTGTGTCATGTGCAAAGTTCTATAAACCTTACTCTCCCTCTCTCTATCTGCTCTCTCTATTTTTCTATCTCTTGGATACGTGGTGAAATATGTCATAGCACGCCCCGCTGGGTTTACTCAACTCATAGTGAGAAAATGTCTCAAGAAGAGAAGCTGATGAAGACGCGACCATGGACACCCAAGTACAGAAGATACCAGATGCTAGGCTTTGAATTCCCACACCAATGTGCAATGAACTCCAAGTATAGAATTATGAGCTCATGGACATACCACACCCATAATCTCCAAACAGTGGACTGTGAACACATCACGTCCCAAAATCTTGACCAACGAACTTGGAACACATCCAGTCCATAATCTCTGCTACACCAAGCAATGAATTTGAAACGCATTCAATCCATAGCTACCAAAGCTAACTTTGTCCTGCCAGATTAGTGCATGCTTGGAACTCCGACTCACGGTTCCCATGCACGAAAAGTTGGAGTTGCTAATAGCCCCCTCTCCCGCCCACCACAAGCCTGTTTTGGCTGGCTGCACGTGGAGGGAAACATGTCCTTATGGCTAGGCAAGAACACCGTCTTGGTCGTCTTGAACCAAGAGGACCTTGGGAGCACTAGAAGGAGAAGAATCAGAGTCACATTCCTGTTCTTTGTCCTTGCCCTTCTTCTTTGATGAAGACTTGTCTTTGACCTTCGCTTTGTCCTTCTTCTTGGACAATCAATCCTTTGCCAAGTGACCTTTCTTCCCACAAGAGTAGCACCAGCTCTGACCTTTCTTCTGCATTGTAGCGTAATCCTAACCATTAAGAGAAATCCTAACCTTACCCTTTGAGACAAGAATGGACGAAACCCACAAAATCAGCTATCCTGATGCGCTACTCTCTCTCTCTCTCTCTCTCTCTCTCCCTCTCTCTCTCTCTTGAAGGCTGCCGAGATGAAGTATACAGGCTGTTGGGGACTGCTTTGAAGGCTTTCATCATGAAGAAATACTAAAGGCAAGGGTATTTAATCATTTTATTATGATTTCCAGCCACTGTACCAGCCCTTGTACTTGGTGAACCAACCAATGTACTGTTAGAATTGTGCATCTCAATGCTATGGGACTTTGCCTATTTATTGGGCATTTTATCTATTTTCACATACTTTTTATGTCTTGGACCAGTCGGCCAATTGTATCAGGCAGTCGGCCAGGTCAAAGGGGTCTTCTCATTGTTCACTTGTTGTAGTCCATTCCCGTGCACATAGTTCAACACCACTGCTGGCTATTGCCATTGTAAAGCTTATTGTTGTTATAAAAGGTGATCTTGTCCAACTCTCTCCATCTCCTTTGCTCTCTCTCATTGTTGTACTGTTCATTCTTCCGCACGTCAATTCTCCAACATGGTATCATTCGCTTAGGTTTAGGCTGCTCCATCCTTCTGCAAACTGCTCGCCGTCTTCCACTATGCTTTGCGTTTTGCTTCCATAGCTTCTCTGGCTGCATATCAGCATGTACAGTGGTTGCGTTTTCCTACCTTGCTGCGTTTTCTGGTCTAGCCAGCCCTACGGGCTGCGTTTTGCTCTTCACATGCAGGTTGTGGAGTTATTGGCTGCGTTTTCTGTTTTCAGAATCGCTTGTGGTGAGCTTCTTGCAGGTGGTGTTGCCAGACAAGTGGTTGTACATCTTCTTCCTCCACGAGTCCCTACCCTTCCGGTAGGAGGTTCCCGGTGGTTTCTAGGACTGTTTTGCTGCTGTCCAGCCTCTATCTCTCTCAGATTTGAGAGGGGGCTGATTGGTTCTGGAGCCGCGCTTCATTGGAAAGCACTTGAGAGGAGTCTTGGAGAGTTGAGATTTGTGTTCTTTGTTGCTATGGATATGGCTCCCCCTTGTGCGAACAAGGATGTCAAGTTGAAAGGACCCAACTATGCCCATTGGAAGCTTCAAATGCAAATCTGGTTCATCCACAAGGGTTTGAACTTTGTGGAATATTGTTTAGGGCATTGAGAGGAAGCCAGAGCGTCCTCAAAACTCTAGGCGGTGGACTCACGATCAAGAGGATGAATTCGTTTGCGGAGTTACAAGACTGGGAGAATCGGGATTCGAAGGCGCATTCAGTGCTTGTGCAAACCATCACAGAGGAGGTCTCACCGGCCGTGCAAACTCTCACCGGTGCTCATCAGGTATGGTCTAAATTGGAGGATCTCTTTGCTCGAGATTTCTCGATGAGGGCCCTTACCTTGCAAGGGTAACTCTACAGTTTGTTATTCCCTGCAAGCAGTTCTATGCAATTGTTCCTCATGAAGGCCAAGGTTATCCATGACCAATTATTGGCAATGGGTGTTGCTTTGTCCTCTGCTCAGCTTGTTGCACTTATCCTCACCAAGCTCCCCCCGGACTATGACGTGATTTCTCGATCTTTACGGTGCCAGGTCACATCCACTCAACTGGATTTTGATGATCTTAGCTCCCTACTTTTGGAGGAAGTGTCCGTCCTCGTTTCGCAGGGTAAGTTGAAGGTGTCTCTCAACAGTTCTGACCAGGCACTTTCCTCCTTTCAGAAGAAAGGTCGGAGTTGTTGCTTCTCTTGCGGGAAGAGAGGACATCTATCCAAGGATTGTTTGTCCAAGAAAAAGGAAAAGACCTAGGGCAAGGCTTCATCTTAGAGAAAGGGCAAAGACACAACACACGACAGTGATACAGATTCTTCTAGTACCACTTCTAGGGCTCCTAGGGCACTTCTGGCTCAAGAGGACCCAAATGCTGTACTTCTCTAGTATACATGCAGTTCCCCCCATGTGCTTCTAGCCAGAGGAGGCTTGTGGGCGGAAGAGGGGGCTAATTTCAACTCCACTTCCTGGTGCGTGGGAACCATGATTCGATGTTCGAAGCATTAGACATCTGGCAAGACATGGTTATCTTTTGTGTAGGAGAGATTATGAATTGGATCTGTTCCGAGTTCATTGTTCGAGGCTTTTGGGACGTGATGTGTTTTTCGTCCACTGTTGAGGATTATGGGCGCGGTGTGTCCAACAGCGCATCATCTATTCTTGGAGTTCACTGCACACTTGTGTGGGAATTCGTAATAGCCAAGCAAAGTTCCTTGTTCGTGGTGGCATTTTGTTTCGAGGAAACAGGTTGGCAGGTGCTCTCTCCGAGGTGATTCCAATATTCGTGGGTGCTGGAGGATCCATGGTTGCATCTTCATCAGCTTATCTTCTTCAGACTCTTACACACACTGAGCTGTAGAGGGAGTGTTAGAATTGTGCATCTCAGTGCTATGGGACTCTACCTATTTATTGGGCATTTTATCTATTTTCACATGCTTTTTATGTCTTGGACCAATCGGCCAGTTGTATCAAGCAGTCAACCAAGTCATATGCACTATAAAAGGGGTCTTCTCATTGTTCACTTGTAGTCCATTCCCGTGCACATAGTTCAACACCACTGCTGGCTATTGCCATTGTAAAGTTATTGCTATTATAAAAGGTGATCTTGTCCAACTCTCTCCATCTCCTTTGCTCTCTCTCATGTTGTACTGTTTATGCTTCTGCCTGTGCATTCGCCAACATGTACCTGTTGTACCAATCCTTGAACTTGCTATAGCAACCATTGTACTTGCTACATCAACCATTGTACTTGATGTACCAACCATTGTACCTTATGTTCTACTTGTGTACCTGTTGTATCAGCTCTATTGCTGAGTTTTTCTATTACGTATGGCACCCTGAAGACCCGTGGTGATGGGGAAGATGAGTACTCTCACAAGAAGAGGTGGTTTATGCACATTGGTATTTTGGGCTTCTTTTGATGAGCCCGTGTGTATGATTGAATGATGGCCATATATGGATAATCGAGCATCTCGCGGGGGGGGGGGGGGGGGGGGTGCAACCCATTCCGGCCTCTATGCGGTGTCAACTTCACACATCTCTCTTTTACAATTTTGTGGATTAAGTGGCATCTTCTTAAGGCTATGGCCAATTTTAGCATTTAATTACAATAATGGTCAAGTATTTTTGCGAAACTCCTGGGTCGTCTGGAAGCTACACATAATTCTTCCCTTTTGTTCAATTCACATCCTCATGAATGCATAACGAGACAAATCTCTGTAAGCGAATCTTCTGATCCGGATATCTGTGTATAGCATCTACTGAAGACTACTGCCTCTTACCTACGCCGGTGTAAGACTCCTCATATAGGCCATGCTCCAAGTCGAATCCACCAACTCCAAGGAGTTGTTACTCGTTCCTGGTCCCCAATCACATCAAACAAATGCTACACTCCATTGGCTTTCATGCTTACACGCGCGAACACCAGGCCCAAAATAGAAGACCAATTGACCGTGCACGTGGATGTAGAAGGTCCACTGGATCTAGTGCAAGCATCAAATCCCCAGCATACCAAATTCTAGTCTATTGACCCTTGGCAAGACATAAGTCCCCTGCCAACAAGGTGTCAATCCACATGACCTTTGGCGAAGACATAAGTCACTTGCCAACCAAGTGAGTCCACATGACCCTTGGCGTAGATGTCAACGAGGCGTCATGACCACATGGCCCTTGGCGTAGACATTAAGTCTACTGCCAGATGTCCACTTGCACTCCGTGTTGGTACTCTAGCTACAAACCTTGGAGAAGTGGTGGGCTCAAGTAAAATAAGATAAGAACCACTCACAGGCATTGATATCCTGGTACTCCATAAACATTTCTACTTCACATAGTTTATAGACATTTCAACCACCAATAGTTTTACATGCATTTCAACTGCAATAGAAATCCATGGAAAAATCCTTGAACCGTGAGTTGTCATGTGCTCCATGAATCCAATACATCCCAATGAAGGGAGCCATAAATCCATATGATAATCATGTATACCATAGATACCAAGCTTTTCAACTATTGAAAATGTTTCCTTGAAACAACTCCAAGCAAACAATTCACTTATTGAAAATGCATATTTACTAAAGACAACAAATAACAATGGAAAAGTAATTCTCTCTTGTTTGTCAAGTTCGTCATGAGTCCGAAAGAGATTCCTATGGGCTTCGATAGAATAACCCAAATACCAATAAATTAGTCCAAGCACAAAAGCAAAGTCTGCGCTTCCAAAGTAGATTACACAAACTCATATATCCATAAGCCAAGTATTCTTCTGTTCATGCTCATGATGCATATCTACTCCATAAGTGGATAGGCTCGCAATGCTTAACTACACTAATACACAGTGTTTATAACCCCATAGAATCGTCTTCACACAAGAGTGTGAAAGAACCAAAGCTCTGATACCAAAATAACTCAGAGTGGGGCAGAAGGGCTTTCACAAAACACTTGACCATTAATGAAATTAAACACTAAAATTAGCCACAACCATAAACATATGCCACTTAATTCCACAAAACTGTAAAAGAGCGATGTACACACCTGACACCACATAGAGGCCGGAATGCTGACCCCCCCCCCCCCCCCCCCCCCCCCCCCCTTCTTGGGAGTATTTTATTACTCAAAGAGAAAAATATCATGTACAAGCATTGGGAGAGCACACGCTCCAGATTTATCACATACAACCATGAATAATTCATATATACGGGTTGTCATTAAAAGGCCCCATGTAAATGCGAAGAATATGAATATGCATATTATGTGTCGATATCGGCCAACATAGCTTATCCAATAGCCCACATAGCTGTTCATAAACCCATATGGCTGAATCATAAGCCAATAAAATTGTCCATAAACCCATATGATTGAATCGTAAGCCCATAAAGTTGTCCATAAACCCATATGGCTGAGATACAATACCCCAAGGCAATAGCAAGTGCCCAATGGCTCAAATACATGCACAATTGCTATAGCAAGTGCCCAATGGTTGTTTATATATAATCAATTAAAAAGACAAATGCCCAATGGCTAATCAAATATCCTTGCCTTCAAGATTTCTTTGCAATGGAAGCCTTCAAAACAGTCCCCAAGCCGGTATACTTCATGGGCAACCTGAGAGAGAGAAAGAGAACGGTCAGCATTAGGGCAGCCTGCGGAGGTAGTAGAGAGCCTCAACCAATGGGTAGCCAACATGGTAAAGACTAGGTTGCAACAGTAGAGCCTGCTCAAATGAAGAAAAAGGACTGCTATTAATAGATTTGGGGACCTCATGAGCTACAATGGCAAGTAAAGACTATAATGACAAATGTAAAGCAAAGGTGACAAGTGTGAGGGCACTTGTCTCACTTTGCTCTCCTCAGTCCTACCACATGTCCCAATTTAAGAGATGGTCCCTCTCATAAAGTTCATCTCTAAAAAATATCTCAACTTGTAGGCATTCTATCAAAGGTGCTTCAACGAGTCTCCCCATTTGATTAGCTCACGGACGTAATGAGACGAACAAAATTTCCATTGGGGTTTGTCGAAAAATAGTAACCCTCCTAGATTTTAGGAGTGTGTTCCTTTGTATTCACCTTATTAGAAATGTATGTGAACACCATGTAGAACCATGTTTTAATACTAAATTCTCCCAAATCCTTGAGAGCTCGCCATACATGCTTTCCACTTGACATGTCATAGGCGGAAGCTCTAGGAGTCTTCTTTCAGCCCAAAGCAATGCATAGGAACACCTAATACAAAAACAATCAACATAGACAATGGAGAGAGAGAGAGAGAGAGAGAGAGAGAGAGAGAGAGAGAGAGAGAGATGGTTGTATTTTCAGTATATTCATAAAGGTATAAAAGGTACAAGTTGTTTCGTTGCCTTAGTAGCCCCACAAACCTAATCTAGACCTTTAGGGTCCTAGAGCAAGTAGCCATGCGGTAGCCTGGGGTTAACAAGAAGCATGCAAGATCTCAATGAGTGTGATTCGGATTGGTGATATGGGATGCTAGGTTGGAGTCATCGGTGACTAGCAGGCTTGCGACAATCTCACCTCAAGCTCGGGGGTGGTTTGAGGTATTGCACCTACGGTTGGGTAGTGAGTTGCTAGTTAGTGATCACGCGATGAGTTCGATGTTGCATCTATGGAAACCTTGCTAAGGCTTCTTAGGTGTGTCCACTATCCTGATCCACAGTGGTTCTATGCTAGATAATTCATGGGCATGGTCTAGTGAGGACTTTTCATTGGGATCAGAGATTGAATCTGACAAGGAGAGAACCCATGGATTTGGGAGTTGAAGAGAGACCACAGAAATTGTACAAGACAGTACCTTCACCAAGTTGCTTTTGGCAAGAAAGCCATGAAGTCTTCCAGCATGGATGTGTCAGCAAAAAGGGAGAAAAAGCATGAGATTTTGTCACTCATGGACAGTAAAGGTTGGGTCTGAAGCAAGCAAGGCATTGAACGATCAGGGCTGCATGTTTGCCCAAGGTTGGTCTATCTTGTTCATGCTGTAAGCAGCCAGCTGTGTGAAGGTTATGGTCATGAGGGAGCTCATGGCTATGTAGCCCTTGTGAGCGATTCTCATGGCCAACCAAGTGTTAGTGTTCGATCAGCCCAAACGTGGCGTGTAGGGCCAGCCTTGAGTGGCTAATTAACCCACAGGCTGGCCAGCGCCCCACGCTGGCAGCGCCTAGTGGTTTCAGGTTGAGCAGCACAAAACACCTTATGGAGCACGTGAGCCACTAGCACAAAGGAACGACTTGCTGGTCAAACGCAGAAGAGACAGAAAAACCAAAAAGCATGCTAGGTTTTAATTCGGGAAAAAAAGCAAAGGTTGTTTTTAAAAATACCCTAATTCTAAGTTGTCTTTTAAAGGCAAGCGTGCGGTGTGGACGACTACGACTCTCCGGGCACTCTCTCCATCGACGGCAAGTATACCTGCAAGTTCTCTTACCTCGTCACACCTTTCTCATCTTCCCTAAAGGCTAAAATCTTCTCTCTCAAACCGCTATCCTCCATCTCCAAGGTACACATGCACGTTTACTCACGATAGATGGGGACAGCAAGCAGTAATACCGTGGATTCTGTCAGCGAGGGTGGCGATGAGTATGTGAAGCCACCAAGATGGCTTGGATTTTATCCACCACTAGTAGAAAAGCTAGAAGATAGTCAGAAGTGCATTATCCAGTATCCCATGAGGGGGGATGGTGTCAAGCCCGGTTACACGCACTGAGGTTGATCGTGGTAACGCACAACAGAGCCTTCTTTATACCTTTATGTGGTGAGATCTTTAGCATCCAATTCACAGAAGAGAGAGAGAGAAAAGAAGTAGACGCCTTAGTATTGGGTCCCAATTACAAAGTGAAAGCGCACCCCCCACCCCGCCCCCCTCTGCTGCAAGCAGAAGTATTTGCTTATATTAATTCTTTGGAGAATGTTGTACAATGCTTGAGAACAAGCGATATGATTGCCCAACGCAAGGATGAGGAAGACCATACGTCAGCTGAATATCCACCAATCCAAGGCACTGCAAAAGACTCTTCAGGCCACTTATGCAAGTCCAGATAGCTGTAGGACTGCACATATACTGGCTGAATGCTGAAGAGGGGATTGAATGATTGCCTGGAGATGATAGGATGACTTATTGCTGCTTGAATTGCTGAAGACTTTTACTGAAAACTGAATGATCAATGATGATTTGATGCGACTGCTTTAATAGTTTAGTCTGCTGGTCGATTCATCCCACAAGCTGTCGGTGTAGTAGAAGGGCTGGTTGCCCAGTACACACTGTGGCGGCTCTCCTCTGGACAGTATGTCCAGAGTCCTCCTCTATGCTCACGGCGCATCACATAAAATCACAGCGTAACACACGAGACCCTACGTAGCTAACACAACACAGAGACGAAACGAGACTACAGAAGGGACAGAACACTTGCACTAATCGGAGAACACTTGATACAGCTCCCTCACTGTGCCGTGCACACTCAGCAGAGGTCACAGTGAAGAGGACGACACAGCTCAAAGACTGATGACTAACACAAAGGTACAAGTGGTATGACAGAGGTACAAGCAGTATGAGGGAAGAGCATAAGGATGTCCTTCAAGGTGAGAGGATGATGCAAAGGATAAGGATGTTCTCAAGGTGGGACGAGGGCCATATATGCTTGAGGTCGAGACGGTGGCATTCCTATCCTTAGTGGATGCCTTGGGTGGCAGCATACCCTCTGGTGGAATCTCCCATCTTTGGAGATGCAGTGGAGTGTCAGTCAGTGCCATTGGAGCCTTCAATGCATCTCCTTGTGTGGTGGTGCATCTCCACTTGATGATCCATACTGGCGCCTCCGTTGACTCACCAATCACGCGTTGCAATGGACAGTCCACATTCGTGGACAGTCCAGGTTGCATATTGGTGGACAGTCCAGGTGTGTGGGCACCCTTGGTGGCTACAGTCGGCCTGTTTTTATGGACAAAATATGCTGTTTTAACAGCATTAAATGCTGCACTTGACTCCTTTTGTTGTCCCTAGGTCTGGCCGACACGATACTACCTGTTTTGCTGCTCTAAAGCTTCCATTGCTGGCTGACTATAGGTAGTGACAAGTGTAGGCAGCCGACTGGCTGCCTATGCCCCTCCAAGGCCTTATGTTACCCTTATTGGCTGCCATGCTTCTGGGCTGGCCTTTGGCCATCCCATAGAGCTGAAGAAGATAGCACAGGTGGGAAGCATAAACAGTAAACATATGAGAGAGTGCAAAGGAGATTGAGAGAGTTGGACAAGATCACCTTTTATAACAGCAGTAAAGCTTTACAATGGCAATGGCCAGCAACCGAGTGTTGAACAATGTGCAAGGGAAGTGGATGAATGAGTGAATAATGGGGAGCAGTAGGGAACTCGCCGTCTGCCTCTAGGGCTAGCGATTGGCCCTGGACAAAATAAATAGGAGAAAATCCAATAAAATACCAGATAAATGGTAAAGCCCCAAAACACAAAGATGCACAATTCTAACAAGAGCAACTAGAGCATCTATATACTTGCTAATGCATGACCTACACTATGGTTGACTTCTCCAAGTGGGTTAAGAGAATTGACTCCAGACTGACCTCTATGGCTCAAAGACTGACTTACGTAGCTCGTGCCTGACTGTCCCTAAACTAAGGGCTCACAATGGGGTCACGGCGTACGACAAATATTCCTAGAAAAAGGTATTACTTCTATACAAATGTTGCAGTAATGATCATGCCAGTGTCACTCTGTACCCTAGTGCAGGGTGCACGTCACATTCCCTCCTGCTTTACTTGGGAGCAAGTTCAGGCAAGTAGTCCACCAATAACCGGGGTACTCCTGGAAGAGCTCTTCATCCAGCCGTACTGCTTCATGGGTTCCTTGGTCCTTGAACTTCGTATAAAATTGTCATATTCTTCAACCAGAACCATGCTTCCATCTATGGAGGAGAATTTGTTCTGACTCTATGACTTCTACCTTGTCAATCATATGTCGTTGTTGCTCTTCAAATACATCTTGCAAAGTTAGACCTACAAGAAACATGAAAGACACTGTGCATAGTTCAACTTTCCAACAACTTACATTAAAGAGACATCACTTAACTTCTGAATGACGAAAAACGGGCCAAAACTTCGAAATGAAAGCTTGGGACAACGCTTGCCCACTTGCTTTAGCCATTGCTTCATGATGCAGAGATATACCCAATCCCCTTCCTTAAAGTTGAAACTTGACATCGTGCCTGGATTTGTTGGCTTGCCGACGAGTATAAGCTTCTTGAGCTTTGCAAGGCTCTCAATGATCTCCAAAAATGTTTCACTTGTCTTATTAGCCTCTAGAGATGGTGATACCTATCTCGTCAAAAGAGATGAGAACCCGCAACCAAATGCTGCCTCATACGACGTCCGACCAATACTCTGATGAGTGAGTATCATTCAAACGAGTGGAAGATATTGTTCCCATTTTAATTGCTAGTCATGGCAATATGATTTGAGGACGTCAAAGACCAATTGATTGTATTTTTTTGTTTGGCCATCTGTGGATGGAATGCACTGGACGGATGCAACTTAATCCCAAAATTATTAAACAATGTTCTCCAAAATGGGACGTGAATTTAGGATCTCTATCTGATGTAATTATCGGTAGCAAACTACGAATGGGATACCAAAATCGAATAAATAAGCGAGCCACAAAAGAATCCCAATCAAATTGGAATTGGACTATGAGGGAATCTGTTTGAAGTTGTGACCAATTCTGCCACCAAGTAAGAGCTTCCCCAGTGAGTTGGGGTGCTGCCATATGGACTTTGTCTTGTGGATCTGCAATTTTAGCTAATGGAAAATGTGCTTTAAATTGATGAATTAACTGAGTAACAGCAACATGATCACACTTTACCATCATACTTACTAAAATTTGGAGAGGTTTATGATGGTGGTGGTAGGGGTGATGGAAGACGAGGTATTTGAAGCCATCTTGGGGAGGGATGCCAAAATCTGTGCCATTATCTACTAATGCTAGATTTGCATAGCCTCCTAGTTTTAAGTCTTTGTTGAAACTCTTGATCGACGGCGTTGGTCTTCCTCATACTCGTGTGTGGCTTCATTATCTTTGTTCCTTTGCTCGTCTTTGTTCTCTATTCAGACAGACACTCACCAAATCCTCCTCCTCCATTGATACATTGATAGATTCAAGGGATTCAACAATGCCCTTGATCTTTAAGGCATATTCATTGATGGACATGTTTTTCTTTTCCACAGTATGCAACTCTTGTTTTAACTGCAATTTCCTTGCCTTTGTGTTAGTCTGGAACATCTGAACTAGAATTCTGCCATCCAATTGCTGGAGTGTTTGCATCCTGTATGTGTCCTATCATAGTGTCTGTGACACTAATTGAAAGTGAGTACATGACTTTTCTTGTACCTTGATTCCAATCCTTGAATGCCTTTATATTTGCAGGAGTGGCATTCTCCTCAGATAACTCTGGAGGCTCCACATTGTCTTCTTCTACATAATCCCAAAATCCTTTATCCATTAGGACATTGGTCATTTTGAACTTCCAGGCATGGAAGTTAATCTTATCCAGTTTCTCACTAACAATCTGATTAATTCCATTAGACATGTTTTTTTACAGCAATCAAATAACCTGCAAACAGACAACTTATGTATGCAACCTGTAATACATCAGTATCTCCTATAACTGCTGCAGCAGCGGTAATTTAGCACAACCTGTGTGTCACCGAATGTGACCATAGTACATGTACATACACCCAGTATCAACAATACATGTGCAAACCTTGTCTGCACTTCCAAAATGCACTGCTGTACTGCAGTAACCAGTTTTCAAACAGAAACAATTCTTTACCAGAAAACTGCCGAAAACACCCTACAATGACGAAATGGGGCCCGTAACGTGCCCGAAACGCGAATCTTGCTGAAAAAATTCAGTCCAATCGGACAATATACCTGTCATTTAGATTCGCTCCCGCGAAGACAACTCCTCAAATGGAGATGTGTAGCTCCGAGAGCTACTGAGGGGTGTTGTACCTAAACCAAGAAAGGAAAAGAGATAATGGTGCTCTTACCCGTGTAGTATCGCTTCCTTCCTTGCTTGTTCTTGCCTCTTGCTTGTCTCCTTAGCTCTCACACGAACTAGGCTCTGATACCATAAAGAGAATGTGGGGGAGAGGGAGAGCTTCAAATCCTAGCAAGCAAACACACACACACACACAAGAGAGAGCAAGACACAAGAGAGATGGATAGCTGAATTTTCTTTCATCTTCTTCTTCTTTACTCAACCAACATAACATAAAGATAAGAGTACACACTATATCACACTATATGGGTTAGTACTCAACTACTACAACATACAAGTGTTGGTCCATAATGTGAACCCAACGAAATGAGCTGGCGTTATAACTATGCCTGTCTCTAGTAATCCAAAATGGTTGTCACACAGCCTGTCATCCCACTGGCCATATATCACCCATAATCTCACCAACCATGCCAGTGGTGTAGATGCGGAAGCTATCACCTAGGTGGGTCATCAATGTCCGCCGTAGCACTAGTTGAGCTCGATATCTCAACACAGAAGGCATGCACGCGGGGTGGGTGGGATAAGGGAGGCAGAGGGGACGCATGCAGCGCATAGGGCGAACAGGCATGCAGCTGGGCACGCACGCAAGGTGAGTGGGATAAGGGAGGCAGAGGGAATGCATGCAGGGTGGGTGGGATAAGGGAGGCAGATGGCAGGCGCGCAGTTGCGTGCCTGTTCCATAGTAGCAGGGGAACGCTGTTTCCACCCCTTGGGAACGGTGGAATGCGTTCCCCCAAGGCTGAGATGCCTAAACCAGGTGGAACGTGCATGGGGGACTGATTTGGCATGGGAACGGCCAGGGGAACGTGGGGGAACGGTTTCATGGAACGTTTGGTTGCCGTTCCCCCTTTGGGGAACGTTTTTTAATGTTTGGCCAAGAAAAAAAAAGAAGAGAAAAAGTGTACCTGTTGTTGCGAGCCGCTTGTGGATATCCTTGAAAGACGTACCCTATCTGCGCGCCCTCTGCCTCCCTTATCCCACTGCACAGGGGTTGTTGGGATAAGGGAGGAGACAAAGGGCTTGCGTGCAGGGGTGCATGGGATAAGGGAGGCAGAGGGCACGTGTGCAGCACACAATGCGGCCAGGCATGTGGCCAGGGCGGGTGGGATACGGGAGGCAGAGGGCATGCGCGAAGGGGTGGGTGGGTTAAGGGAGGAGGCAGAGGGCATGCGTGCAGGGGTGGGTGGGATAAGGGAGGAGGCAGAGGGCACGTGTGCTGCACACAGGGTGAATATGCGTGGAGCTCGGCACGCACACAGGGAGGCAGAGGGTACGCATGCAGCACAGAGGGCGAATAGGCATGCAGCACAGACGACAACACATAGGGTGAAAGCCATGGGCAGGCATGTGTGACAGCAAGGGGTGCGGGCAGCGATGGGCAACAAGTGCTAACGCCAGCAACGCGAAATGCGAGCAGGGCAAGGTGAACAGGTTCACACCATTGCTGATGAGAGAGAGAGAGAGAGAGAGAGAGAGAGAGAGAGAGAGAGTATTAAAGGTCTACGGAAGACCCAAAGGGTCTACAAGACTGAAAAAGAGTACACATGAAAAAATTGAACATCAGTAAAACGGGCCAACATATTATATGAGCCCATGGAGGGCACGTGCGCAGGGGTGGATGGGATAAGGGAGGCAGAGCCTAGAGGGCAGGCGTTGCGTGCGTGCAGCACACAGGGTGAACAGGCGCTCAGCTGGGCACGTGTGCAGCTTGGACGACAGCACAGAGGGTGAACAGCAATGGGCAGGCATGCATAGCAGCAAGGGGTGCAGGCATCAATAGGCAACAAACGCTTGCAGGTTCACGCCATTGAGAGAGAGAGAGAGAGAGAGAGAGAGAGAGAGAGAGTATATAAGGTCTACGGAATACCCAAAGGGTCTACGAGACTGAAAATGTGTAGACATGATGGGTATACATGATCCTTGAGTAACTGGATGTCAAATATGAAAAAAATAAATATCAATAAAAAGGGCCAGCATATTATGTGAACCTGTGGATAAAAAAAGAGAGTCAAAGCTCATCAACCTCCTCCTGAATGGTGTACAGTGTAGCAACGTCCACTTCCTGTGGCGGTACATCTCTATGGCAGCTGAGGATGTCCTAATTTGCAGTGGCAGGTCTAGACCTTCGGAGGCGACGTCGGGCTCTCTTTAGAGACTGAGCTCTCTCTCTCTGGTCGGGTGCGTGGTGCTAGAGGGTCGTAGGCTAGGTTGCACCTCTGTGCTCTCCCCTTTTTTTGGGTGGTGGGTATCATGATTGCCTGATGGGAACCAAAAAGAAGTTGATGAAGGTTTGAGAGGTGTCTGGCTCATCATGGCTCCTTGACTGCTGCCTGTCCAGAGTCCCCTGTTGATCTGGAAGGTTCATGAAGTACAAGCCCAAATACCCTTGATCTCTATATTGCATCATTCTGAGAGGGGGCCCAAGCCATGCAATGAAATCTCCTGCACATAGTAGACTGGGCATCTGCATATTTCCCGAGTCCTGCATAAATATTGCATCATTCTGAGAGGGGGCCAAAGCCAGTAATGAAATCTCCTGCCATAGTAGACTGGGCATCTGCATATTTCCCGAGTCCTGCATAACTTGCATGCCCAGGCCTTCCGTGGGATTTTCTCAGCTCTCCCAGACTCAATCTTTAGGTAGTAGGACGGCACTCTTAACTGCCCAATGCAATCCTCATTGCATGTGGCATGTTTCTGTGAAGATACTCTGGTGCCTCAATGGAGCCATCCTCTGGAACCCTTCAAGAAGTGCGGTCTGTAGAACTGAAGCTTGGTGGGAGAGAGAGAGCCTTCGTGTGTGTGTGTGTGTGTGTGTGAGAGAGAGAGAGAGAGAGAGAGAGAGAGAGAGAGAGAGATATGCTAATAAGGTGTTGATGTGTAGAAATACCCGTGAAAAATTTGCTTTGCAGTTGAGATCTCAATTTCAAATTGAAGTCGAGGTATGTGCCGCATGTGTTTACATGATTATTTTATGGCTGTATTATTTTTAATGCCCTTATTTCTGTCTTACACTGCACAGATAAGGCACCTCCCGATTGGTGACACACTCTGGGTAGCAAGGCACAAATTGAATGGAGAAGAGTATGTGTTAGATTTTATAGTGGAGAGAAAGAAGGTAAGTGACCTGTTGCACTCTATAAGGGACACACGATACAAGCAGCAAAAGCTACGACTCTTGGTATGCGATCAAACTTTTACTTTATGAGTCTGATGCATGCTAGTAGGCTGACCATGGTTTTCTTTGACATATGAATCTTCCACATCTGTAGTGATTTTCAATCAGTCCTCGTGTTTAACTTCTCAAGAACAATTGTAAAGTGACAGCAGATTTTGAGGTTACAGAAAATTGGGAATGTTTAAATGCACCAAAAGAGGGGAATGCTCCCGTTATGGCTGTCCGCTTTTGAAGGGAGACTACTATGGGGGTGGAGGGGTGGGAAAGCCACTCTACAGGAAAGTGTCAGGTGAGAGAGGGTTCTCAGCTCCAAGTTTAGGTAAATGCCAGTGCTTCTCCTGCATAGCTTGTGAGACTCTCTGAAGGCACTGCAAGTAGTGATGGGGAAGATGAAAATTGTCCCCCATCACTTGGCATTTCCTTCTTGATTAAGGGGGTGATACTGTCCAGATCCTGTAAAGTAAAGAGCTCAAGGAACCAAGGCAGCATGAGGATACATACCATTGCTTGTAAGTTGGCAGTTTGTCCCGATGCAAGCTGCAGAAGAAAAGCCGGGTTTGCGGGTTGAGCCTAGTTGGCGGGACAGAACCCATTGAGGAGCTAATGACCGGGGCGAAAGATCGTGTGGAGGAGCAGGTTCCTACATGGGCGCTGTGTTATTAGTGTATGTATACACACACACACACACACACACACACACACATACACACACACATATACATTTATATAGGAGCAGGTTCCTACATGGGCGTTGTGTTATTAGTGTGTGTATATATATATATATATACACACACACACACACACACACACACACACACACACACACACACACATATATATATACACACACACACACACACACACACACACACACACACATTTTTTTTTTGGTAATATCCAGTGCAGTATATTTATATGCTCATAAATTTACATGATGAGAGGTATCCGAAATGGAGAGTATCCCAAAGATCAGAAACATAAAAAGAAAAGCTCTATGCAAGAAGCATCCATATCACCCTCATGGCAGGCATCATATAAGGATTGCCGCATTGAGGCTCGGAAAGACACACACATTTTTTTTTTTGGTAATATCCAGTGCAGTATATTTATATGCTCATAAATTTACAAGATGGGAAGTCTCCGAAGCGGAGAGTATCCCAAATGTCAGAAACATAAAGAGAAAAGCTCTAAACAAGAAGCATCCATATCACCCTCATGGCAGGCATCATATAAGGATTGCCGCAATGAGGCTCTGAAGGATTCATATGACTGGTGATTCTGTCGACCCAAGTATGCCAAATTATGCTCACTCCAAATTGTCCAAAGAGCCCAATATCTCACCCAAGAGAGAAATAGTGAGTATTGGGACAAGGACCGCATATATCTGTCAAAAAGCCAGAAATGTTTCCCAAATATGTGACTAGGGAAACGGAGCCGAAGAAAATCTGAAATTCTCCTGAGGAGGATCCTGGAACAAGGGCAGTGCCAAAGCAGATGAAGAACAGTCTCTGAGGGAGCCTGACATCTTAGACATGTGGAAGGTGCAATGTGACGTTTAGCAAGTATGACCCCCACTGACAATGTGCCTGTCAAACATCTCCAAAGAAAAAGTCTTTGTTTCAATGGCATTTTACACTTCCACAACATCCGGAGATTCTTCCGCCACCATGAGAGGGGCTTCCTTATATGCCACAGAGAATTAGCATGTTGATGAATCCATGGGGCAGGCTGAAGAAGCCTGTAGGCTTTGATGGAGGTTAAGGCAGGAAGGGGAATAGGATGAATGCATGTAGTAGATGGCTGCAATTACCAATCCATAAGCCTGTCTGTGTCAGCCACGGGTGGAATAGGTAAAAAGGGATGCAATAAATCAGCAATTTTCTTCCATATCAACCTATGATGCATTCCCAATGCATAGGTAGCAGTGGCCCGGGGAAAGGATAAGACATATCCCGGATCATCTACCACATCATGTATGTACCTAATTCCCAATTTCATAAGATTGTATGCTCGAACAGGTTCCTGTAAAGCAAGTGGAGTGTCAAAGATGGCACTCCAATGAATACTTTCTTTCCTCATCGAGTTTGTCTCCAAGTAATTATCAGGAGCCCATTTGACCTTAGAGAGAACTTGTTTCCAGTCAAGTATGAGGGCAGTAGAGAAAGGACAACCAGGTATCCTCCCTACAAATCTCCCAATCACAACCTCCCAATGATCCGTAATCGAATGACCATAAGCACAAGTCCTCATGTTGACACACATGGATGTTAACATACAAGTCCATGGCTGCTGTTGGACGGAAGAAAGTATGCAACATTGTAGCCTTCCTTGCAAGTACATGATATTTTATATTGAGGACATTAAGTCCACCATGCATCCTTGGGGAGCACACCATTTCCATCTTCATCAGTCTCAATGCTTTTACAGCAGTTTTTGTCTTCCATAATATCTCCATAGCTTGAGACATAAAAGCTGAAATATCCCTGGAGGACCAATGCAGCAAGGGCAAATAGAACTGGACATAGGACATCACAATGGTTTGTACTATTCTGAGCCTGACATGAAGAGGCCAAGTAGAAATCTTCCAGTATTCCAGTTTATGTTGAAGTCTCTGGAAAATCCATTTTAACTGCTGCTTTCTGGTGATATGCCATCCTATGGGATATCCCAAATGCCTGACAATATCTCTGGAATGCACCACCTGACCCGACCAAAGAATAGAATGCCAGTCACATTGTTTCAGGGGGAGTAATTTAGAATTTTCAAAATTGACATGCAATTCCGCTGCTAACCCATATAAAGAAAGAGTGGCCATAAGCATGCGAAGTTCCTGAGGAGAATTCTGTGGCATGAAGAAGGAATCATCAGCATATGCTTGTGCCAAAAAAGATGTAGCCCCTGGGATTTTGAGACCAGTCATCTGTCCTGTGTTTGTAAGATGATCAAGATACATCAAAAGAGGATGGGTCGCAATGGCATAGAAGAGGGCACTGAGAGGGCAGCCCTGTCTAACTGATCGACCCAATATCCATGACCGAGACAGATGGCGCCCAAGAATGCACTGAGCAATAGAGCCAGAATAAAGCCAGTAAACAGCATTTGCCATCTTGGGACCAAAGCCCAACTTTGTCATGATCTGAGAGATGAAATCCCATTGAACATTGTCAAATGCCTTAGCAATATCCACCTGCAATATAAGCACATCTTGATGCGAATACTTAGCATATTCAATTGTAGTCAAGGCATTGGATATATTGTCATGGATTTGTCTTCGCGGCACAAAACCATACTGATGAGGATGAAGTCCTGCATGCAGTATCCTGTGAAGCCTATGTACAATCATTTTGGCAATAAGTTTGTAAAGTACAGGCATCAAAGTAATAGGCCTCCAATCTGATATATGATCACACAGATGTTTTTTGGGGACAAGCTTGACTATACCATGTTTCCAAGAGTGCGGCAACTGATTTTCTTGCCAGGCCACATTGATCATTCGCAAAAGGACCTCTTTCAAATCATCCCAAAAAGAAATATAAAATTCCACTGTAAGGCCACCCTAGCCAGGGGACTTGTATTTGCTGAGGTGGAACAACGCATTATCAAGTTCTTTGTCAGTAAAAGGCCTCTCCAAGGTAAGAGCATCATCCATTTCAACTATTCCAGAAACATATTGAAGAAATTCAGTCCTGGCATCAGTCACTTGATTTGATGGGGAACCAGGAGCAGAAAACAATTTCTGGAAATAATTGTGGCATTCGTCTTGGAGATCAGAGAAAGAGTGAGTCCAAGAGCCATCCAGTTTCCTAACCCTTAGACATGAATTTTTATTTCGAGTAGCATGCAAGCCCTGGAAAAAGGATTTTGAAGAGCAGCCCTTATCCATGAGGGGGTTCATTCTTGCCCTAATCTGCCATTTGTGCAATTTCCTCTGATCATTAACAGTAAGTTTAAATTGTGCATGTGAAAGGGAATCCTTTTCTGAATCAGAGAGTGGCCTCGACTGAGAAAATTCAGTCAAATGTTGTGCTGTCCTTTTTGCCCATTTAACCTCATTCCTCCATTTTGTCATGTGCCATTTGCCATACTCCCTAATGACATTCTGAATACGAGAGACGAAGCTGTCCCAAGCATAATTCATGTCCTCCTGGGCATGAACTGGCAAAGGATGAATGGCAAATCTGATCATTTGCTGAAAGTTGTGATGTTGGAAATAAGCCCGATTAACATGCAATACTCTACTGGAGAGAAATGGCAAATCATCAAGAGGCATGCCAAGCTGCAAATTCATCCACAATGGAGCATGATCTGACAAGCCCAATGAGAAATCTATAAAGAGATGAGGGCTAAAATCTGCAAATTGTTGTGGATAAAACAAATACCATCTGTCAAGCCTTGTGCATTATGATGAAAAGTATATCCAGGGACTGACCCTTGGAGAAGTGCCCATAAATCTTCAGCCTGCACAGAAAGAAGCATGTCATCCCATTTGTGCCTTTCCAATGATAGCATATGAGATCGTGAAGTGGTATTATCTCTAGGGAGAGGGGAATTATTAAAATCCCCACAGATGAATGCATTGGATCTCCATGGATATCTGCATAAAGAATCCCACAAAGAAGCCCTCATGGCAGAGGTCTGGGAGGCATAGACTGATGCAAACTCAAAAATATCACCATTAACATTGCATTGTATTACTATCCATATGCCACTATTGTAATTGAAGGCCAACTGAGGCTGCAACTCATGTCTAACCAGTATGCATACACCTGAATAGGTAGTAGTACCAGCATAATATATATCATAGCCGTGCAAAAAACCATGTTGTCCAGCCATGGAGTGTTGATTATGCTCTTGCAAACAAACAATATCTGGCTGCATTTTATGTACATATATCCATAATAGCCTCCACTTTGAGACATTGCAGAGGCTCTGTACATTGTATGTAAAGCACTTAAGTGTTTGAAACATGAAAAGGTATGTACAGCAGAGTGAGGATAAGAACCAGACATCAGAGAGGCTAGGCCTCTGCCTGCATAGGCTGCATGCCTTCATTGTCCATGAAAGACATAGCATTTTCCTCTTCTTCTGAATCACATATGGGGATGCCCTTCTTCAGTACGCCCATGAAAGACATAGCATTTTCCTCTTCTTCTGAATCACATATGGGGATGCCCTTCTTCAGTACGCCCACCCAATTTTGAAGGATAGGAGCAGAGGTTGAAGTAGAAGTTTGTCCTGGTGAGAGAGAAGAAGCATCCCATTGACGAGATTGAAGGGGGCGTTGCTTCAATACAACCACCTTCCTGGGTTGTTTAAAACCGTCCTGATCAATTCCCACAGTTTCCTTCATCTTCTCTTTCCCTTTATCTTTTCCTTTTCCTGCAAGTGCAGGCACCTGATTGACTGATTTTGCATTCTTTACTCCATTTGTATTTGCTGTCTTGACTTGCAAATTATCATTCTTTTCCCGTGTTTGGGGTGGCAAAGCATTTGGGGGGGGCTGATGCAGGACCATTGGGCATTCAGAGGCTAGATGCCCAAACTTGTGACAGGCAAAACAAGCACCTGCAAACACACCCCACTTCAATTCAAAATACTTTTTGCCCAATTGCACTCCCTCAACTTCCACCGCAATAGAAGGAGGGGTAGGTATGTCAGTGTCCCAGAGAATGCAGAACCTGTTACGGTTTCCCATGGGGCGTGGTGGACAAATGACCTGTCCCAAGGAAGCAGCCAGGCCAGGCAACTCTTCACGCATATAGTCCGGGAAGTTTGCAACCTCAACCCATACAGGGCAGTGATGCCGTATAAGACTTTGATAGTCCTTGTTTGGGGACCAGGGCATAGCATGTACCATTTGCCTCCCATAAACCAGGGGAGAGAACTCAAGAAGCCTCTGCTTGCATGAAGCATCTGATAAATGCACCTCATAAAAGCCTCTGGAAGCAAAATACACTCCCTCTACAAAGCATCCTCCAAGGATGGACTTAATCCACTGCGCGACATCGCTGGCCGCAGGGATTCTTCCTGGAAAGAATATTATAACCGCAGTTTGAGACAACTTTCTGAGAGGGTTTACCAGGGACGGCAACTTCAATTTGTAGGTGACCTCTGGAATCGGTTTGCCCCATTCCTGTCGTGATTGTTGAAAGTCATCCTTAAGGGTATCAAACACATACTGAGCTTCCAACGTAAATGCATCATCTTGTAAAGCCGGCTCTGATAGGCGTCGCTTAGCATCTGCAGATCTTTCTTTTCGGGCATATGTACAAACATCTAAAGCTGAAGCCATTGATAGAACCACGGAAAGGGAAGGCTGTGAAAAGGAACAGGCTGACACACACACAGACGCAGCTATGCACGCACGCAGGCGTTGCAGCTTGTTGCAGACTGAAGAAAGAGGGGAAGCGAAGGAGGAACGGAAGGAAACACGCAACAGCAGGATCAAACGAGCAATTGAGCAAGCAGACAGTAATGACAGAAAAA